>NW_024070212.1:78508004-78579414 GCF_014754425.2 Oryx dammah
AATAATCAAACTTTAACTTTATAATTACCAGATATTTCTTAATAATCAAACTTTAAATTTATAATTACCAGCTATTTCTTAATAATCAAACTTTAAATTTATAATTACCAGATATTTCTTAATAAAAGCTAACAGTTTCTTCATCCAGGCAAAAGTTAAATGGATCACTCTGCCATGTGCTGTCAGCCCAGTGGGCAGCATGTCAGTCTCAATGCATCTATGTCTTTGCCTCATGCTTCTATGAATCATCAAATATTAAAGCCTATCCAACAGAGAAAGTCTTATCTTGGCATAGAAGCAAGTCCATCAATACATAACTTATCAATAGTATTCTAATGTTAAAAATAGAAAAGCCCAGAGGGCTCTTGAAACTTTAAATGATAAAAAAACTCAAATTTGACCTTCCTGTAAATACAAGTGGAATACAGGTACACTATCTTTAAATCTCAAATCTGACTGTTTACTGACGTCTCAGCAAATACACATCATTTACTTTTATGTGCTTCTCCAAGATGGCCCAGCTCTGTTTTCAATGGAAGCGGTGACCCTATCCCTACGGCAGTCTGAAGTACCATAGCTGGGGGTTCTCCAAGTAAGCCCGGTTTCTGCAAAAGAAAAAAGAATTTTGTTCATGGCAGCAAGATATAATCTAATAGAAAAACTATACTTGTGAAAATTCATAAACCACCTGACCAACAGCATGACTACAGAAAAGGGGTGAACTCATTTCAAAATAAAAAATTCCATACTTACATTATTAGTATGTATATTCTCAAACTTCATTAGCTGTTGCTGAGCCAGTGGTACATGAGAAAGATTCTGAAGAAATAAATTAGAAGTATTACCCATAAGTGAGCTCTGTGAAAATGACAAAACATTAAGTTAGCTTAATTTTGAAGAGGTAATTGTTGTGTAACCCAATTCATTTTAAAGTTGAATTCCCCCATTGATCTGAGCACAAGCAACAGCTTCTTATCCTACTTTCCAATTACAGGCAACACTAACTAATTCTTTCAGTAACATACAAGATGTGACCATGTAGTCATGAAACTAATTCCACATTTCTTCCTTCTTTTCTTTCATCCTTTCTCCCTTTTCCTCACTCCCTTCTGGCTTTGATATCAGTATCTTTCAATCATTTATTTGCTCATTTTATTCATTCAGCAAAAATTTTTTGAGCACTTCTATATGCCAGGCACTGTGCTACATAGAGAGGAAAACAATATGGTCTGCCCTCATGGATTTTATAGTCCCCTGAGGAAGGGAGACATTAATTATAAAAATATACAATTAATAATGGTGATGAGTGTATGAAGGAAAAATACAAGGAGTGATGAGAACAAAGAGTGGTGGAATTTGATTTAGACTGATAAATTCAAGGAAGGTTTCCCTGAGCAACTAACTCATGCACAGAGATCTGAAGGCTGCAGAGAAATAACGAGGTGAAGTCTGGGGAAATGAGGTGGTGTTGGGATGGGAAAGATTTCAAGCAGGAGGAACAGCAGGAGCTAAGACCTAAGGAGAAGAGAAGAAAGGCCTTCAAGGACCAAGAGCAGTTCACTATCGCTGGGACAGGGACACCTAAGGCATACGAGAAGCAGGGGAAGCCAGTTTGGACAGGCCCTCAAGGCCATATTGGTCTTTGTGTTAGTCGCTCAGTTGTGTCTGACCCCACGTTGGGGTCCGTTGTGACCCCACGGACTGTAGTCCGCCAGGCTCCTCTGTCCATGGGATTCTCCAGCCAAGAATACTGGAGTAGTTTGCCATGCCCTTCTACAGGGGATCTTCCAGACCCAGGGACTGAACCCAGGTCTTCTGAATTATAGGTGGATTCTTTACCATCTGAGCCACCAAGAAAGACTTCCTTCAGTCTTTATTTTAAATATTTGGTCTTTAAAGTAAAATGAGTATTGTCAAACTCTGGACTCTTCTCCCATATCACTTTAAGTGAAAGTGAAAGTGAAGTCGCTCAGTCGTGTCTGACTCTTTGCGACCCCATGGACTGTAGCCTACCAGGCTCCTCTGTCCATGGGATTTTCCAGGCAATAGTACTGGAGTGGATTGCCATTTCCTTCTCCAGGGGATCTTCCCAACCCAGGGATTGAACCCGGGTCTCCCTCATTGTAGACAGACGCTTAACCATCTGAGCCACCAGGCAAGTCCTATATCACTTTAAACCTTACTGTAATTAACTGTTTTCTCTATTTGCTGAAATTCTATAAGAACAAGGACTGTGAATATTTTGTACAATGCTATAGCATAAATGGCTAGCAGAGTTTCTAGTACATGTTGAGTAAATGAATGATTAATGCATAAGGTCCTATATTAGATTCTAAGAATGAAAGATAAATAATAGGCCTTTCCCTTAAAAAGTTGGGTTTAGCCACCATATGATTCAACAATCCCACTCCTAGACATATACCCTGAGGAAACCAAAACTGAAAAAAACACATGTATCCCAGTGTTGACTGCAGCACTATTTACAATAGCTAGAACATGGATGCAACCTAGATGTCCATTGACAGATGAATACATAAAGAAACTGCTACATATATATATATATGAAATGGGATACTATATAGATATATTTATTTATACATACATACATACATACATATATATATATATAATGGGATACTACTCAGCCATGAAAAGGAACACCTTTGAGTCAGTTCTGATGAGGTGGATGAACCTAGAGCCTAATATACAGAGTGAAGTCAGAAACAGAAATATAAATATTGTATACTGATGCCTAAATATGGAACCTAAAAACATGGTACTGATGAGTTTATTTGGAGGGCAGCAGTGGAGAACCAGACATAGAGAACAGACCTACGGACCTAGAGGGGAGAGCAGGAGGGAGAGGGTAAGATGTATGGAGAGAGTAACATGGAAACTTATAATACCATATGCAAAATAGATAGCCAATGGGAATTTGCTGTATGATTCAGGGAAATCATAGGGCTTTATGACAACCTAGAGGCTGGGATAGGGAGGCAGAAGGGATGGAGGTTCAGGAGGGAGGGGACATGGGTGTCCCTACTGCTGATTCTTGTTAACATATGACAGAAAACCACAAAATTCTGTAAAGCAATTATCCTTCAATTAAAAAAATAAATTTAAAAAAAGTTGGGTTTAGGAACAGACATTCATTTACTCAACCTACAACAACCATCTATTTCATATTAATATTAGGTTTGATTTTTAATTATGCTTCTATATAGATATAGCCTTAAATAGCACCTGAAATTAGTAGGTAGTATTTATCTCCAATATTATGGATATTTATGTACACAAACATATTTAAAATACTTATCTGAAAAAGTAAAAATAATATTTTTCACTCATATAAAAATTATCTTTATAACACTGATTTTTAAAATTAATTTATTTATTTTAATTGGAGGCTAATTACTTTGCAATAGTGTAGTGGTTTTTGTAGACATTGACATGAATCAGCCATGGGTATACACGTGTTCCCCATCCTGAACCCCCCTCCCCCTTCCCGCCCCTTCCCATCCTTCAGGGTCATCCTAGTGTACCAGCCCTGAGCACCCTGTCTCATGTATAACACATTAAGTTTTAAGAATAGAGCTATTGTTCATTTATTTTTCTTTCTGTAAGTTTTTGGGTTAAAACCATATAAGACTTGCTTTGAGCTACTGATTTATTTCTAGAAAAATATATCACAAAATATACCTCTTCACTTCTTAATGTCCTATAAATAGGAATCAATAAATATATAAGCTATGCTGCTTTGATTACCATATTAAGTTCTGTTTTTATGTAGGTATATTTACTACTAAGAACTTTATTTAAAAACAAAATACTCATTTAATTCCTTGAGAACTTTAAGTGTTAAGAACAAACAAAATATTCATTCAAACTTTTTATGTCTTAATACGCAATGCTATTTATATACCTGATGTGCTTTATTCAAATGTAAAAATGCAGGGGAGATGGATGGATTCATCAGATGTGGCAAGCTGTGAGGTGTTCCAAGAACTGCTTTAAGAAAATAAAAGCAAAAATTTATCTTTATGATATACATATATGGAATTTAAAATAAACTCCAAAAAGGGTAGATGAATATTACTTAACACACTTAACGCATTCGCTGGAAGTTCAATGATATACTAATCTTGTCATTGTACAAAAAGTGACAGGTTTCTTTCCTTGTCATTCAACTCTAGAATTTAAAATTCCAGTACCTTCTGTCTCAATGGCAAAACACCAAACCTAGTCTTTCTCTTTAGCACTTAGTGCAAGAAAACTAATTATATCTTTTAATAAATAGAATACTAATTAAACCCATGTTATCTGATCAGTGTTTCTGTCAGTTTTTTCTGGTATTTTGGCAGAGGGTCAGGATGGGAGGAGAAGGAAAATATACAATCCTGTTGTTAAAACTTATAATCCAATTGAGGAGAGAACACATTATATTAATAGGTACAGTTAAACAACACTTCATAACAAAAAAGAATACTGTACATAGTTGATAAATAAATGATAAGCATGCTTTTTATCAAGTTTGTCTAAGAGTACAAATACCAGAGTACGTATCAGAAGAGACATTTTAAGAATAGACAATATACAGACAAAAAGACTCATGAGATAAAAAATATATGAAGCAATTTCATCTAATTATTAGATGTAAGTAGTCATAATGTACAATTAATTAGAATTACAGAAGGTCAAGCTTAGGAAGTACTTCAAAAAGCACATAATCCAATGATGAAACATATTTGAAATTTATACATAACATCACTACAAATTCATTTTATGATTTAAAAACTTTGTTTCAAATCTTTGTTACTTATCGAGGCAGATCATTACATCTTTGGAAAACTGACCATTAGAAAGTGCTTTCTTTAGAATAAACCAGTTTCCTGATAGGTGATGGGAAAATTGAGATCATCAGAATAAGTTGCTAATGAAGGAAAATACTGTTCATTAGAAAAGAGGGATAATGATGGTCATTTCATAAATAGAAAGGAATCAAGGGGATGCAGCAATCATGTCTGTGCACCTAACAAAGCTTCAAAATACATAAAGCAAAAATTTCTAGAACTGAAAGGAACAGGAGACAAATCCACAGTTATGATAAGAGGTTTCAAGACCTCCTCCCCTCATTTTTCAGTCATTGCATTTTGTTAAAAAACATTAAAATTTTTTTCACAGCTTTCAGTGAATATAGTATTTCCCAGTTCAAAACAGTAACAACCAGAATTAAAATGCTCTGAAAATGTTCACAGTCTCACATCTAGCTGCCTTTACCCTTAGATCTTGGCTAGGTCTCCCATTCAGCCTTTTCCTCCCCTCAATAATTGATAGCATGCTGTTCCTCTTTAGTTGTTCAATCATGTCAAATTCTGCAACCCCATGAACTGTAGCCCACCAGGCTCCTCTATCCATGGGATTTCCCAGGCAAAATATTGGAGTGGGCTGCCATTTCATTCTCCAGGGGATATTCCCGACCCAGGAATCAAGCCTGGGTAGAGTTTGATCTGTCCATGGGGTCACAAAGAGTCAGACAAAACTGAGCAACTGAGTGTGCATAATTCATCATGATAACAGACCAAAACTAAAAAGGCCACACTGGTGATATCAACAAATGGAGAAAAGCAGTCGATAAATTCCAGAAATTATTATGATAAAATTTCTCAGCAACATAGGAAAAAGTACCCAGCTTGGAAAAAGAAATCTGTAATTTAAAAAATACTGCTAAGATAATACAGGAGACAGGGATCAAGACCATCCCAAAGGAAAAGAAATGCAAAAAAGCAAAATGGCTGTCTGGGGAGGCCTTACAAATAGCTGTGAAAACAAGAGAAGCAAAAAGCAAAGGAGAAAAGGAAAGATATAAGCATCTGAATGCAGAGTTCCAAAGAATAGCAAGAAGAGATAAGAAAGCCTTCTTCAGCGATCAATGCAAAGAAATAGAGGAAAACAACAGAATGGGAAAGACTAGAGATCTCTTCAAGAAAATTAGAGACACCAAGGGAACATTTCATGCAAAGATGGGCTTGATAAAGGACAGAAATGGTATGGACCTAACAGAAGCAGAAGATATTAAGAAGAGGTGGCAAGAATACACGGAAGAACTGTACAAAAAAGATCTTCATGACCCGGATAATCATGATGATGTGATCACTAATCTAGAGCCAGATATCTTGGAATGTGAAGTCAAGTGGGCCTTTAAAGCATCACTGTGAACAAAGCTAGAGGAGGTGATGGAATTACAGTTAAGCTGTTTCAAATCCTGAAAGATGATGCTGTGAAAGTGCTGCACTCAATATGCCAGCAAATTTGGAAAACTCAGCAGTGGCCACAGGACTAGAAAAGGTCAGTTTTCATTCCAATCCCAAAGAAAGGCAATGCCAAAGAATGCTCAAACTACCACACAATTGCACTCATCTCACATGCTAATAAAGTAATGCTCAAAATTCTCCAAGCCAGGCTTCAGTAATACGTGAACTGTGAACTCCCTGATGTTCAAGCTGGTTTTAGAAAAGGCAGAGGAACCAGAGATCCAATTGCCAACATCCGCTGGAACATGGAAAAAGCAAGAAAATTCCAGAAAAACATCTATTTCTGCTTTATTGACTATGCCAAAGCCTTTGACTCTGTGGATCACAATAAACTGTGGAAAATTCTGAAAGAGATGGGAATACCAGACCACCTCATCTGCCTCTTGAGAAATCTGTATGCAGGTCAGGAAGCAACAGTTAGAACCGGACATGGAACAATAGACTGGTTCCAAATAGGGAAAGGAGTACGTCAAGGCTATATTTTGTCACCTTGCTTATTTAACTTATATGCAGAATACATCATGAGAAATGCTGGGCTGGAAGAAACACAAGCTGGAATCAAGATTGCCAGGAGAAACATCAATAACCTCAGATATGCAGATGACACCACCCTTATGGCAGAAAGTGAAGAGGAACTAAAACGTCTCCTGATGAAAGTGAAAGAGGAGAGTGAAAAAGTTGGCTTAAAGCTCAACATTCAGAAAACGAAGATCATGGCATCGGTCCCATCACTTTATGGGAAAGAGATGGGGAAACAGTGGAAACAGTGTCAGACTTTATTTTTTTTGGCTCCAAAATCACTGCAGATGGTGACTGCAGCCATGATATTAAAAGACGCTTACTCCTTGGAAGAAAAGTTATGACCAACCTAGATAGCATATTCAAAAGCAGAGACATTACTTTGCTGACTAAGGTCCGTCCAGTCAAGGCTATGGTTTTTCCTGTGGTCATGTATGGATGTGAGAGTTGGACTGTGAAGAAGGTTGAGTGCTGAAGAATTGATGCTTTTGAACTGTGGTGTTGGAGAAGACTCCTGAGAGTCAACCAGTCCATTCTGAAGGAGATCAGTCCTGGGATTTCTTTGGAAGGAATGATGCTAAAGCTGAAGCTCCAGTACTTTGGCCACCTCATGCGAAGAGTTGATTCATTGGAAAAGACTCTGATGCTGGGAGGGATTGGGGGCAGGAGGAGAAGGGGACGAAACAGGACGAGATGGCTGGATGGCATCACTGACTCGATGGACATGAGTCTGAGTGAACTCCGGGAGATGGTGATGGACAGGGAAACCTGGCGTGCTGTGATTCATGGGGTCGCAAAGAGTCGGACACGACTGAGCGACTGAACTGAACTAAACTGAATGCTTAATAATAAAAGAATGAATGCTTTCTCTGTAAGGTCAGGAAGAAGGCAAGGATGTCCACTCCCAAAAGTTCAATGCACACATTTTCCTGAGATTTCTATCAACTGTAGTAAAGCAAGAAAAATAAAAGGTATACATACTGTAAAGGAAGAAGTAAAACTTCTTGTAGATGAGATGATAGTCTATACAGAAAATCCTAAGGGCAAAATCTGCTAGAAATAAAAAGCAAGTCTGCATGATACAAGATAAATATACAAAATCAGTTGTACTTGTATATGCTAGCAACAAGCAACAGGAAATCAAAATTTAGGAAGTAAAACTATTTAAAATAGTATCAAGAATATATAAAGAATACAGCAACAAAAAGAAACACAACTCTGTTTAAAAACAGGCAAAGAACTTGATTGAGCATTTCTCCAAAGACAACATAAAAACAGACAATAAGCACAAGAAAAGATGCTCAACATAGTCATTAGGAAAACTCAAATCAAAACTATGATGAGTTGCCAGTTTATTCCTATTTGGATGGCTAAAATAATAAAAGCAGAAAGTAACAAAAGTCTGTGAAGATATGGAGAAATTGGAACCCTTGTATACTGCTTTGGAAATGTAAAATGGTGCAGCCACTTTGGAGACAGCTTGCCAGGTACTCAACAAGTTAAAGAGAGAATAAGCATATGATCCACCAATTCTAGCTCTAGGTATATAACCTCAAAAGAACTGAAAACAGATGTTCAAATACTTGTACATGAACATTCATAGACAACACTCTCCATAAAAGCCAAAAGGTGAAAACAACTCAAATTGTCCATCAATGATGAATGAATAAACAAACTGTGACATATGCATACAGTGGAGTATCATTCAGCCACAAAAAGGAATGAAGAACTCATCTATATATTACAGCACTCAAAAATATCATGCTGCGCGAAAGAAGCCAGACACACAGTGACTTCTGTTTATATGAAATATCCAGAATAGACAAAAGTGTAAAGACAGAAAGCAGATGGGTTGTTGCCAGGACCTAGGCAGAGGGAAAATAGGGCGGTAACTGTTTAATGGGTATGGATTTTATTTTGAGGTCATAAAAATGTTTTTAAAGTTAAGCAGAGTTTGTGATTACATAACACTGTGAATGTACCAAATGTCACTGAACTATTGACTTTAAAATGATTAATTTCATGTTATGTGACATCTGCCTCAAAATTACAATACAAAATAGTATCAAGGAATATGAAACACTAAGGATAAATCTGAAAAAAATGTGTCAGATTTATACCCTGAAAACTACAAAACATTGTTGATAAAACAAAAGAAGACCTAAATAAATGGAGAGGTATATTTATGGCAAATTGTTGTCAATTCTGCACAAATCAGCATACAGATTCAACACAATTCCAAATTCCCAGCAGACATTTTTCACAGAAATTGATAGCTAATTCTAAAATTTATATGCACATACAAAGGACCTAGGATAGACAAAACAAATAGAAAAAGAATAGAGTTGGAGCACTTACATTGACTGTTTTCAGGACTTACTATAAAACTATCAAGACAATGCAGTATTGGTATAAATACAGACATTTAGATCAATGGAATAGAATGGGGGTCCAGAGACAGAGCCCTATATATACAGTCAATTGATTTTTGAAAAAAGTGTCAAGAAATTCAATGAAAAAGGATAATCTTTTTTAACAAATTATGCTAGAACAACTGTAAAAAAACTATTAACCTGGACCTTTACCTCATATTGTAAATAACAATTAACTTGAAATCATTTATAAACCTAAACTTCAGGGGTAAAATTATAAAACTTCTTAAAGAAAACACAGGAGAACATTTTTGTTATCTCGAATTTGGCGAAGATTTTTTAAACACGACATAAGAAATATCAATTAGAAACTAAAAAAATAATAAATAGGACATTGTCAAAATAAGCAATTTTGTTCTTCAAAAGATATTAAGAAAATAAAAGGACAGCCTAAAGAGTGGCTGCAAACCTACAGAGTGGCTGCAAACCCAAATATATCCAATAAAGGACTTGTACCTAGAATAAAGAACCCTAACAACTTAAGAAGACAAACAGCTTAATTTTAAAATGTACAAAATATTTCAAAAGATATATTAATTAAGGAGATATAAAGATGATAAATTAGTACATTAAGAGACGTTCAAAACCATTTGTCAAAAGGGATATTCAAATTAAAACCACAATAAGATATAAACCAAACAGAAAGGCTAAAATTAAAGAGTCAGTATGTCAAATGTTGGTGAGGACATTGAGTGAACTACAGCCTTGGACACTGATGGTGAGAATGTAAATTGGGCAGAAAACACATTAGAAAACAGGTGGGGGACTTGCCTGGTGCTCCAGAGGTTAAGACTCTACTCCAGTGCAGAGGGCCCAGGTTCTATCCTGATCAGGGAACTAGGTCCCAAGCGCCACAACTAAAGATCCTGCATGCTGCAACAAAGACTGGAGATCCCATGTGCCACAGCTCAAACCCAGTGCAGCCAAATAAAGAAAGAAAAGCAAATGTCCAGAGCAATTTTATCTGTAACGACCCCAAACAGGAAGTAACCCAATGTTTAACAAATCAATGAAAGTGCACATTGTGGAACAGAATACTGCTCAGCGTTAACAAGGAAACAAGCTACTGATAACATGAAGCAACATGGATGAATCTCAAAATAATAAGCTGAGGGCAAGAAGTCATACAGTACATACTGTTTGACTCCATTTATATAAATATCCAGAAAATACAAACTTTAGTGACAGAAAGCAAATCAGTAGTTTCCTGGGGATGAGGAGAAGGGTGGGTTATAAAGAGGCAAAAGGAAAGTTTTGAGAGTAATGAATATCTTCACTGTTTTGATTATGATGATCACGGGTCATATAAATGGCAAAGTTTACCAATTTGTACAATTTAAATATGTGCAAATGACTGTGCCTCAATTATACCTCAATAAAGCATGGTGAAAGTGAGAGGAGAGTAAAAAAGGTGGTTTAAAACTGAACATTCCAAAAACTAAGATCATGGCATCTAGTCCTATCACTTCATGGCAAACAGATAGGGAAACGAGGAAACAGTGACAGACTTTATTTTCTTGGGCTCCAAAATCACTGCAGATGGTGACTGCAGCCAAGAAACTAAAAGACACTTGCCCCTTGGAAGAAAAGCTATGACAAACCTAGACAGTGTATAAAAAGCAGAGACATTACTTTGTCAATAAAGGTCCATCTAGTTTAAGCTATGGTTTTTCCAGTAGTCACGTATGGATGTGAGAGTGGACTATAACAAGGCTGAGTGGTGAAGAATTGATGCTTTTGAACTGTGATGTTGGAGAAGACTCTTGAGAGTTCCTTGGACTGCAAGGAGATCCAACCAGTCCATCCTAAAGGAAATCAGTCCTGAATATTCACTGGAAGGACTGATGCTAAAGCTGAAGCTGCAAGACTTTGGCCACCTGATGCAAAGAATTGACTAATTAGAAAAGACCCTGATGCTGGGAAAGATTGAAGGCAGGAGGAGAGGGGAATGACAGAGGATGAGATGGTTGGATGGCATCACTGACTCGATGGACATGAGTTTGAGTAAGCTCCGGGAGTTAGTGATGGACAGGGAAGGCTGGCATGTTGCAGTCCATGGGATCGCAGAGTCGTACACGACTGAGCAACTGAACTGAAAGCTGCTAAAACTACAATTTAGACTATAAGTTACAATATTTACATTATACTGCATTTTTTTAAGGTAGTTCAAAGGTCTGGATTGAAAAAGAAAATATCAGTATGGTTCAAGTAACATAAAGTGGGTGTGGGAGGAAAATCAATCTGATGGTTGTGCACAGATTAGACAGAAAAGAAGGCAGACAAGAAAGGTAGTTAAAACTTTACAGACTAGATCATACATAACTAGGTATGTACAAGTCATGCAACAGAGAGGTAAAGGAAGGAGTTTAATCAGTAAACAGTATTTAAGTACTTTTTACTCTAAATAGCAGGTCTGTTCTAGGTGCCTGAGAGGAACAAAACAGATAAATCTTTGCCTTTTTGGAGCCTTCTCTGTTCTAGTGGAAGAAAAGGCAATAAACAAGTAAATATGTGTCAGTTACTTGGAAAAAAAAAAAAAGATACAATGAGCAAGAAGTAATGCAAGGGTTTAAATACAAATATATCATATAGGCATACTTCAGAGACATCAAAGATTTGGTTCCAGGTCACTCCAATAAAGTGATTACTGCAGTAAAGTAAGTCACATAATTTTTTTTGTTTGTTTCCTGGTACATATAAAAAAGTTATGTTTATGCTACATATCTAAAACAATATATATACACCTCAGTTTTAAAATGCTAACCATCATCTGACAAAGCAGTGTTGCCACAAACCTTCAATTTTTTAAAAAACACAGTATCTGTGAAGCACAATAAAATAAGGCACACTTGTATATATATGTATCCCACAATAAAAAGATAATCTCAGAGAATTATGACCCTTTGTAACTATTTTAGTTTGCTCAGAGGCCTCTATGAAGAGTTTAGGATATACTAAGGAATATAGTTAAAATACAGTAATAAACACAGTAAGGAAAAAAACAAATGAAACTTATTAACAACATAGTTTGTCTTTCCTGAACACCAACAAACTTTCCACACATTCTCCAGAAGCTTTGCACATGTTCAAATAAGGTATTTCACCCTCTTCGCCTCCCATTCTAAATAAAGCAAAAGTTATCAGTATAATACTGAAATATTCTTAAAACTGTAAAAGTAGCGCTAAAGTGAAAAAGTATAAATCTCATATGGTCATATACCAACCTGAAGAGAAAAGCAGAGGGGAAGAATACATATCCTTAGATAAAAAGAAGAGAAAAATTAATTTTGGGGAGAAGTTACTAAAGATAGCCCAGGTGTGAACTATTACTTTCTAATAGACCCACAAGTGTAATATACTTCTTTAAACACTGATACAATCTTGGACTGCATTAATAGAAATATAATGATGATAGGAAGGAAATCCCACTGCATTCTGTGGTGATTAGAACCGATTGACAGGATAAATTTGTCTGTATACGCCATTCTGCAGGGCAACCCAGATAACCTATCTAGGAGAGGAAACCTTGCTGGGGGCTCTGGAGAGCATATGCTATGACCTGTTGTGGAAAGTCAAGTACAGAACTATAGTTTATGAAGAGGTAGAAGAGGTGTATAAAGCCAACTATACTCAATATTTTGTAATACCCTAAGGGAAAAGAATCTGAAAGAAATAGATACACATGCATATCTGAATCACTGTGCTGTATACCCAAAACTATCACAACACAGTATATCAACTATACTTGAATTAAAAAGTAAAATTAAAATAAATAAGATGGTTCTAAAAAGAGACTGCTATTTATATTTTCATCTTAAAATATAAAAATATTTAGTTTTATCAATTCTTAATATATGGGTTGACAAAGGTGCATTTATGTAATTGACACATCAGTGATACGTAAACTGTATATATTGGGGTTCCGTCAAAAATATACTTTACTGATAGAATGTATAGACAAAAAATAAACAAAAGGAGACCACTGGTCTGCAGAAAAGAAGACAAAAAAAATCAAAGATGACTACAGTTTCATGATAGTTATCTCCAAACATCAGAAGGCTATTCTTATGGAAGAAGAATAGATTTATTCTATGTTTCTTCATAGGAAGAACTAGAATAAGCAGCTAAAAGTGATAAAAATTACCATCTAAGAAAAAACCTAGTAATTAAATTTGTCAAACCAGGGAATAGTTGCCTGGGAATGAGCTGCTTATGCTTTGAGTAGTCAAGACATAGAAAGGATACCTCTATGCCATTAAAATTGCAGGAGGTTAAAGCTTCATCTTTAAAGTCTCATTTAACTCAGATGACCATTTTATCTACCACAGTGGGCAAGAATCCCTTAGAAGAAATAGAGTAGCCATCACAGTCAACAGAAGAGTCCAAAAGGCAGTACTTGGATGCCGTCTCAAAAATGACAGAATGATCTCTGTTCATTTCCAAGGTAAACCATTCAATATCACAGTAATCCAAGTTTATGCCCCAACTAGTAATCCTGAAGAAGTTGAAGTTGAAAGGTTTTATAAACCTACAAGACCCAATATACCCAAAAAAGAACTAACACCCAAAAAAAGATGTCATTTTCATTACAGGGGACTACAATGCAAAAGTAGGAAGTCAAGAAACACCTGGAGTAACAGACAAATTTGGCCTTGGGAGTACAGAATGAAGCAGGGCAAAGGCTAATAGAGTTTTGCTAAGAGAACGCACTGGTCATAGCAAACACCATCTTCCAACAACACAAGGACTCTACACATGGACATCACCAGATGGTCAATACCGAAGTCAGATTGATAATATTATTTGCAGTCACAGATGGACAAGCTCTATACAGTCAGCAAAAACAAGACTGGGAGCTGACTATGGCTCAGACCATGAACCCCTTATTGCCAAATTCAGACTTCAATTGAAGAAAGCAGGGAAAACCACTAGACCATTCAGGTATGACCTAAATCAAATCCCTTACAATTATACAGTGGAAGTGAGAAACAGATTCAAGGGATTAGATCTGATAGACAAAGTGCCTAATGAACTATGGACGGAAGTTCGTGACATTGTACAGGAGGCAGGGATCAAGACTATACCCAAGAAAAAGAAATGAAAAAAGGCAAAATGGTTGTCCAAGGAGGCCTTATGACAGCTGAGAAAAGAAGAGAAGTGAAAGTCAAAGGAGAAAAGGAAAGATATACCCATTTGATAGCAAGGAGAGATAAGAAAGCCTTCCTCAGTGATCAAGGCAAAGAACTAGAGGAAAACAACAGAATGGGAAAGACTAGAAATCTCAAGAAAATTTGAGACACCAAGGGAACATTTTCTGCAAAGATGGGCACAATAAAGGACAGAAATGGTATGGCCCTAACAGAAGCAGAAGATATTAAGAAGAGGGGGCAAGAATACACAGAAGAACTATACAAAAAAGATCTTCATGACCCAGATAATTACAGTGGTGTGATCACTCATCTAGAGCCAGACATCCTGGAATGTGAAGTCAAGTGGGCCTTAGAAAGCATCACTACAAACAAAGCTAGTGGAGGTGATGGAATTCCAGTTGAGCTATTTCAAATGCTGAAAGATGATGCTGTGAAAGTGCTGCACTCAATATGCCAGCAAATTTGGAAAACTCAGCAGTGGCCACAGGACTGGAAAAGGTCAGTTTTCATTCCAATTCCAAAGAAAGGCAATGCCAAAGAATGCTCAAACTACCGCACAATTGCACTCATCTTACACGCTAGTAAAATAATGCTCAAAATTCTCCAAGCCAGGCTTCAACCATGAACCATGAACTTCCAGATGTTCAATCTGGATTTAGAAATGGCAGAGGAACCAGAGATCAAACTGCCAACATCTGTTGGATCATTGAAAAAGCAGGAGAGTTCCAGAAAAACATCTACTTCTGCCTAAGCCTTTGACTGTGGATCACCACAAACTGTGGAAAATTCTTCAACAGATGGGAATATCAGACCACCTGACCTGCCTCCTGAGAAAGCTGTATGCAGGTCAGGAAGCAACAGTTAGAACTGGACATGGAACAACAACTGGTTCCAAATCAGGAAAGGAGTATGTCAGTTCAGTCGCTCAGTTGCGTCCAACTCTGCGACCCCAAGGAATGCAGCACACCAGGCTTCCCTGTCCATCACCTACTCCCAGAGTTCACTCAAACTCATGTCCATTGAGTTGGTGATGCCATCCAACCATCTCATCCTCTGTCGTCCCCTTCTCCTCCCACCTTCAATCTTTCCCAGCATCAGGGTCTTTTCCAATGAGTCAGTTCTTCACATCAGGTGGCCAAGGAACTGGACTTTCAGCCTCAGCATCAGTCCTTCCAATGAATATTCAAGACTGATTTCCATTAGGATGGACTGGTTGGATCTCCTTTCAGTCCAAGACACCATATTAAAAAGCAGATACATTACTCTGCCAACAAAGGTCCATCTAGTCAAAGCTGTGGTTTTTCCAGTAGTCATGTACAGATGTGAGAGTTGGACTATAAAGAAAGCTGAGCCCTGAAGAATTGATGCTTTTGAACTGTGGTGTTGGTGAAGACTCTTGAGAGTCCCTTGGACTGCAAGGAGATCCAACCAGTCCATCCTAAAGGAGACCAGTCCTGGGTGTTCATTGGACGGACTGATGTTGAAGCTGAACCTCCAATATTTTGGCCACCTGATGCAAAGAGCTGACTCATTTGAAAAGACCCTGACGCTGGGAAAGATTGAGGGCAGGAGGAGAAGGGGATGACAGAGGATGAGATGCTTGGATGGCAACACCGACACAATGGACATGGGTTTGGGAAGACTCCGGGAGTTGGTGATGGACAGGGAAGCCTGGCGTGTTGCAGTCCATGGGGTCGCAGAGTCAGACATGATTGTGCGACTGAACTGAAAGTTTCATCTAATTCTGAAAAAAAAAATTGTAGGAGGGATATCTGACTGCATAATAGGCTGAGTTGGACACCTCTGAAGATACTTCTTACACATAAATAATTGATGATTATATTAAGTACTTAATACGAACATTATTGGTATAATAAGGAATTTAACTGGTCTTTGTCTTTGGTTCCTGGAAACTCAAACCCTTGGAACTTCCCCAGTTGATAGGAGTGTTTTTGTTATGCTAATGAATGAGGTGACTCAGGGTAGGCCCCTACATGGCTTCAGAATGGGGACTGGTCATACCCGAAAGACCTAACTTGTGAGTATTGAATGGGGGCTTTGAGCCATGTGATACTGAGGTAGAAGGTAGATGGGCCCGTAGTGGACAGCTGGTGTTTGTCAAGTAGAGTAAAATTTAAGCTTTGTTCTTACCCAGACACTCCAAGGACAAAGCTAGTGGCACAAGCTGAGTTTTGTTAAAGCAAAGAGATAAGGTGCCTGAAGTCAAGGAAGACTTCCCTGTCTGCATGTGTGCAGGAAGGCTTCTTAGGGGGTCAAAAAGAG
Source organism: Oryx dammah (assembly GCF_014754425.2). Taxonomy (NCBI): domain Eukaryota; kingdom Metazoa; phylum Chordata; class Mammalia; order Artiodactyla; family Bovidae; genus Oryx; species Oryx dammah. Next base: position 78,524,700 of record NW_024070212.1, read on the forward strand.
AGAGGGCCTCACCTCATAATACCTGTGGACATGTACCCATAGGCCTCTGTGGTAGTATCCATCTTATCAAAAAGCTGCTCACACATCTGGGAGGAAGGTCCAAGGATCAGTCAGGTGTGAAGAAAGAAACAAGATAATTGGCCAAATGTAAACCTCGAATAGCCAAAGCAATCTTAAGAAGAATGGAACTGGAGGAATCAACCTGCCTAACTTCAGACTATAGTACAAAGCTATAGTCATTAAGACAGTATGGTACTGGCACAAAGACAGAAATAAGATCAATGGAACAAAATAGAAAGCCCAGAGATAAATCCACGCACCTATGGACACCTTATCTTTGACAAAGGAGGCAAGAATATACAATGAAGAAAAGACAATCCCTTTAACAAATGGTCCTGGGAAAACTGGTCAACCACTTGTAAAAGAAAGAAACTAGAACACTTTCTAACACCAGACACAAAAATAAACTCAAAATGGGTTAAAGATCTAAATGTAAGACCAGAAACTATAAAACTCCTAGAGGAAAACATAGGCAAAATACTCTCTGACACAGCAGGATCCTCTATGACCCACCTCCAAGAGTAATGGAAATAAAAGCAAAAATAAATAAATGGGACCTAATTAAAATTAAAAGCTTTTGCACAACAAAGGAAACTATAAGCAAGGTGAAAAGACACCTTCAGAATGGGAGAAAATAATAGCAAATGAAGCAACTGACAAAGAATTAATCTCAAAACTATACAAGCAGCTCCTGTAGCTCAATTCCAGAAACATAAATGACCCAATCACAAAATGGACCAAAGAACTAAACAGACATTTCTCCAAAGAAGACATACAGATGGCTAACAAACACATGAAAAGATGCTCGACATCACTCATTATCAGAGAAATGGAAATCAAAACCACAATGAGTACCATCTCACACCAGTCAGAATGGCTGCGATCCAAAAGTCTACAAGCAATAAATGTTGGAGAGGGTGCAAAGAAAAGGGAACCCGCTTACACTGTTGGTGGGAATGCAAACTAGTACAGCCACTGGGGAGAAAAGTGTGGAGATTCCTTAAAAAACTGGAACTAGAACTACCATATGATCCAGCAATCCCACTGCTGGGCATATACACCGAGGAAACCAGAATTGAAAGAGGCACATGTACCCCAATGTTCATCACAGCACTGTTTACAACAGCCAGGACATGGAAGCAACCTAGATGTCCATCAGCAGATGAATGGATAAGAAAGCTGTGGTACATATACACAATGGAATATTACTCAGCCATTAAAAAGAATGCATTTGAATCAGTTCTAATGAAGTGGATGAAACTGGAGCCCCTTATATAGAGTGAAGCAAGTCAGAAAGAAAAACACCAATACAGTATACTAACACATATATATGGAATTTAGAAAGATGGTAACAATGACCCTATCTGTGAGACAGCAAAAGACACAGATGTAAAGAACAGACTTTTGGACTTTGCGGGAGAGGGCGAGGGTGGGATGATTTGAGAGAATAGCATTGAAACATGTATATTATCATATGTGAAAAAGATCGCCTGTCCAGGTTCAATCCATGAGACAGGGTGCTCAGGGCTGGTGCACTGGGATGACCCTGAGGGATGGCATGGGGAGGGAGGTGGGACAGGGGGGCTCAGGATGGGGAACACATGTACACCCATGGCTGATTCGTGTCAATGTATGGCAAAAGCCACTACGATACTGTAAATTAATTAGCCTCCAATTAAAATAAATAAATTAATTTAAAATATAATAATAATTGGCTAGATGTAAACAAAGACCGGGAAACAATGTTCTATGTGATTTAAATCATCTTCACTGCACTCCTCACTGGGTGTGTATTTCTGCCTTGTTTCTGTCTTAAATACACACTATTTCTCCACGTGCTCTCCCATACATTGTGCTGTGACTCTAATAATTAACTTTATACATGTTTTTAATAGTTTTTGCCTCCTTGAAACATTCTTGCTTTCAAGTGGGGGAAAGAGACAGGGCCATTTTGCCTCTAGCCCCTAGCTCCTGGTGGTCTGGTGGCTAGGATTCCTGGTTTTCATTTAGGTTTCCTAGGTTCAATTCCTGAGCAGGGAACTAAGATCTCTCTTCAGGACTGCTCACTGCTGTCTCTCCAAGATAAGTATTAGCCTAGCCTCCTGACCTCCAGGAAGAGGAAGAGTACCGCAGATAAGAGTTCAATAACATGGCCAGTCACGCCTACATATAAAACCCCCATAAAACCTCTAGACACTGAAGCTAGTTCAGTAGAGATCTCTGGTTAATTAATACACTGGTGTGCTCGGAGGCAAATGTGCTCTGATCCTACAGGGAAAGAACATAAAAGCTCTGCAGTTCGGTCCTATGAGCCACAGCCCTAAGTCTCTTGATTATGCTGTTTCTGAGTTACATCCTTTGTAACAAAACTGTAATCGTTAAGTACAGTGCTCTCCTAAGCTATGGGAGTCTACAGACTCATTGGAGAAGATCCTGATGCTGGGAAAGATTGAAGGCAGGAGGAGAAGAAGACAACAGAGGGTGAGATGGTTGGATAGCATCACCAACTTGATGGACATAAATTTGGCCAAGCTCTGGGAGCTGGTGATGGACAGGGAAACCTGGCATGCTGCAATTCATGGGATTGCAAAGAGTCGGACACGACTGAGCGACTGAACAAATGGAACACATTATTGAACCTGTGGTGTCACAGGAACTCCCAAATTTGAAGCAAGTTAGTGAGAACAGGCCTGGAGACCTCTATAGTGTGGCTAGTGTCTGAAGTAGGGGCAGACCTGTTGAAGACTTAAGCCCTCACTCACAGCATCTGTGCTAACTCTAGGCAGCTAGTGCTACAATAGAACTATAGTATGCTAGTTGGTGTTAGACCAGTTGGAGCTGAAACAGAATAAATACAGATTAAATACATTTAATCTAAACATTTGTAATCTAAAGCTTAATGTTGAATATAGGCATTTACTTCCTAATGATAAAGTATACATTTTGTGTATGTACAGCTATGCATTTCAAAAGACAAACTCCTCCAGTGAATACTAAATAGATATTTAATGCATGCCAATATTATAACAATTTCTACAATACAAGAAAATGATATTATTTCATCATTTTCAACAAAGTAAAACAATTTCACAATGAAAAAAAAAAGATAACAGCAGAGAGGAAACTGATCTTTAGCACTTTCCAACAAAGTAATTCTGCCAAAAATATTACATAGAAAAGTATGATATCTTTTGCTAAAATGAGCTGTAACAATGTAGTATGTTAAATATTACCTTATGAATCCATGTGAAACCTGGTTTAGAAATTCATGGCAACCAATAACTACACTTGGAGGTTTAATATTTAATACTTAAGTTTTTAAAAAATCAGGAAATCCATAAGCAATTTGTGCCTACCAAAGAGTCAAAACATATTTTCACCTCAGATCATTAATTAAAATTCATTGATACATTCTAGAAAAAATAAATACTGTGGACTAATTTAAATGTGTCTTTCATGTAAAACAGTATGATTAACCTTATGCCAATATTCTACATGTCATTAGTACACGTGATGCTTACCTGGTTTAACAGTCCGCCCACAGAGCTGGGGTTGTAGAAGAATTTGCAACATGGCAGGGTTGTTTAAACTTTTCATGATTTGCACTGGATTTGGCTCTGGAAGTAAGCCCTTTTGATTACTGTGCCTCTTCGATGAATACAGAAATACAAAAATTAGAACACGGGTAAGCACAAAGATGAAACTGTAAAGGCTTTTTTTTTTTTTTTCCAGAAATTCTCATTTGTCTGATTAGATCTATTTTATAATAAACACAACTTGTTTTATTTCTAGTCATACACTTGTATACATTCTACCACAATTCCTAATTATAATAAGATACTCTAAGATATGAGCTTCTCTGGTAGCTCAGGTGGTAAAAAAAATCTGCCCGCAAGGCAGGAGACCTGGGTTTGATCCTTGGGTAGGGAAGGTCCCGTGGAGAAGGGCATGGCAAGCCACTCCAGTATTCTTGCCTGGAGAATCCCTATGGACAGAAGAGCCTGGTGGGCAGTGGTCCATGGTGTCACAAAGAGTCAGACACGACTGAGCAACTAAGCACAGCACAACATTCTAAGATATTCATGCAGCATACACCAAAAGGCTCATAGACTCTTTCAGTGAAATAGAAACTGGCTTTAAGAGAACTAACAATTTAGTCAGATAAATCTCTTCATGCAAGGGGCAAGATATCAAAGTGAAAGTGAAGTCGCTCAGTCGTGTCCGACTCTTTGCAACCCCATGGATTGTAGCCTACCAGGCTCCTCCCGCCATGGGATTCTCCAGGCAAGAGTACTGGAGTGGGTTGCCATTTCCTTCTCCAAGGGAATCTGAATTTACTAACAGGGAGGTAATCTGACACAATATGAATACTTTGATACTACAGAAGAACCTTACTATAATGTTGATCTAAAGTTTAGTAATGTGGGATGCTTTACAAAGCAATATTTTCTTATAATTAGGTCTTGATTCATTAATCTTCTAATATGAAACAAAGATGGATGGGCTTTATGTACATATAACTGGGTAGCTAAATATATGACATTGTTCTCAGGTTTTAAAAACCAGCTCTCCTTGTCCATCCTCTAGCCCCTCAACGTCTACACACTCACATACAAGGAAGCCAATCGCCACCCTGCTACCAAAAGAAATATGTAATCACAGAACAAAGTAACTAGACACCTGGAAAATGCAGCCACAAAAACTAAAGGCAACAAACCGAAGCACCTATAAGAGACGACAGGAAATAGTAAGAATGTTAACTAAACAAAGCAGACATCCCAGAAAAAGATAACCGATTTTCATTGGTAACATGAATCATGGAGAAGCAGTTATAAAGAACAACCAATTAGAAATATGATGTACAAAAAGCACAACTGTTTGGGAAAAAATAATAGCAGCCATCACTTACTGTATACACTTGGCATTGTTCTAAGCCTGTTACATGGACTAAATCACTTAATGCCCCAAAGCAACTCTTCAGGGTTGGTATTATATCCCCATTCTATAGGTAAGGGAACCGAAGAAATGCATAAAGAATTATTCTTAACCTCTACTCTGTGCTTTAATAGATATGTTAAATAGTAGGATATATGTGACTGAAAAACAAAATAGTGATCTGAAAGGTCAGGTCATATAAAGATCAAAGAATATATGAGCAAAGGATAAAGCAGGAACTGACAACAAAATAAAATGGTAATGAAAAATGCAAACAAAACAAAAGAAAAAACCAAGGCAATGGAGAGACTGGAAGTCTGAATATCTACATAAAAGGAGTATCTGAAGGATTAGAAGTGACGGAAATCTTTCAAGAAATAATGCCTGAGAATTTCCCAGAATTAAAAAAAAAAACTCAAGACCACAAAATGAAAGGGTTCCAATTATGATACAGAAAAAAACACACCTGCTCATATTTTTTGGCATGAAATGAGGAACATCAAAGCCCTGCCCGCCCCCAATAGTAAAAACTTCCTGTAAGGAAGAACATATCTCAAAAAAAAAGAAAAATCCCAAAATAAAACAAGAAGCAGATTAATATCATCTTCATTCTCAAAGTATCATCACTGGATTTAAGAAAGCAACAAATTACTATTTTCAAAGTGTTGCAGGAAAAAAATCTTTGAATCTAGATTTTTTTAATTCAGCTAAGCTATTAAATGTGGAAAAGAAATAAAAAATATTTCCAGCCATACACAGTCTCAAAAGTTTTTACTACATGCATATCCTTTCTGAAAACAAGAATAAATGCATGACATTACATGATATGTGGAAATTAAGATATGTAATACTGTAGCTAATTTGAATCATGTATACAAAAACCAAGACCATATAAACAAACAAAAACATTAAGGTTGGGAATTGAATGGCAGTCCAGTGGTTAGGACTCAGTGCTTTCACTGCCATGACCTGGGTTCAATCCCTGGTCAGGGAACTAAGATCCTGCAAGCTGCATGGTATGATGCTCCCCACCCCCCCACCAAAAAAAAGAAAAAAAAAAAACACAAATTAAGGGAATCTTAAAGATGTATTTTATGTATTCTCAATATGGTGGTAGGTGGAATAGAAGGAAGCAGCAGGATGGAATTTAGAATGAACTATGTGGGAAGGAAGAAAGAGATACTGATCATCCTTGGGTGTTAATAAGCTAGGAATAATCACCCATAGGATAAAACAAAACATATCACTCTTAAAGCAGAAGAAAATTCTAATTTATTCAATAGTAAATGGGAAACAAAAATAAAGGAAAAAACTTTAAAGACAATATGACAAGTGTTAGCAAATAGATCAGAGGTTCCTCAAAAAATTAAAAACAGAACTACCATATGACCCAGCAAGTCAACTTTTAGGTATTTATCCAAAGAAACAAAAAACCCTAACTCAAAAAGAATATATGGACCCCCATATTCATTGTTGTATTATTTACAATAACCAAGACATGAAAACAGCGTAAATGTCCTAAAAATTGATGACTGGGTAAAGAAAATGTGGTGAAAGTGAAGTCGCTTGCTGCTGCTGCTGCTGCTAAGTCGCTTCAGTCGTGTCCAACTGTGTGACCCCATAGACAGCAGCCCACCAGGCTCCCCTGTCCCTGGGATTCTCCAGGCAAGAACACTGGAGTGGGTTGCCATTTCCTTCTCCAATGCATGAGAGTGAAAAGTAAAAGTGAAGTCGCTCAGTCGTGTCCAACTCTTAGCGACCCCATGGACTGCAGCCTACCAGGCTCCTCCGTCCATTAGTCATGTCCAACTCTTTGAGACCTCATGGACTATAGTCTGCCAGGCTCCTCCATCCATGGAACTTTCCAGGCAAGGATACTGGGGTGGATTGCCATTTCCCTCTCCAGGGGATCTTCCTGACCCAGGGATTGAACCCAGGTCTCCCACACTGCAGGCAGATTCTTTACCGTCTGAGCCACCAGAGAGGCCCTGGTGAAAATGTGGTATGTATATGTATATAGACAATGGAGTATTCAGCCACAAAAAGAATGAAATCTTGTCATTTGTAACAAAATGGATGAACTTGGAGGGCATTATGCTAAGTGAAATAAGTCAGACAGAGAAAGACTAATACTGTATGATCTCACTTATATGTGGAATCTCAAAACAAAAACAAACCAAGACCACAGATACAAACAGATTGACAGCTGCCAGAGGGACTGGGTGAAGAGTGAGTGAAATGGCAAAGGGGGTGAAAAGTACAAACTCTAGTGTTAAGACAAGTCCTGAGAATTTAATGTACAGCACTATGACTACCATTCATAATACTCTATTGCATATTTGAAGGCTGCCAAGAGACAGATCTTAAAAGTTCCCAACACAAGAAAAAAAAATCTATAATTATGTGTAGTGATGGATGCTAACTAGACTTACTGAGGTGATCGTTTCACAGTATATGTAAATACTGAATCATTAGATGTTCACCTAAAATCTAATATAATGCTGTATGTCAATTATATATCAAAAGAAATCTATATCAGAAGAATAGCTTTTAAAAATTCTTAGGTAGCTATAACCTGGGGAAAAACTATTAATTAAGCTAAAAGGAAATCATTAAAAAATTGAAACATTCATAATATAAAATTTATGACACATAGGTATAGCATAAGTTACAGAAGTAAACTAACTTTAACTACATTCATCAGGAAACAATGTAGGTTGAAAACAGAGGAGCTAAATACTGATATTAATAAAGATGGGAGAGAAAGAGTAGGTCCAAAGAAAGCAGCAAGAAGATTATAAAGACAGGGCAAGAATAAGCAACAGATAGAAAAAAACAAATAATAAAAACCATTTCTTTGAAAGGCAAAACGGTCTGCAAGACTAATTGGGGGAAAGAAAATGCAAATAAATAAGACATACAATGAAAAAGAAGAGATCAGACATGACACATTTAAAAAATAAAATTTTATAAATAGCTGTGCGTCAATAAATTTTAAAACTCAGACTAAGTGGATAAATTTGTAGACTATAATCAAATGCCACATATACCACACAGAGAAAAATAAAACTAATATATCTAATATTCACAGAAGAAACTTAAGTGGTAATCAATGATTTTCTTCTGGGAGAGACATAAGGACTAGGTCTACATGGTTTCATAGATGAGCTCTCTCAAACTTTTGAAGAACAGAGAATCCCTACTACATACAAACTGATCCATGAATAGAAAGAATTAAGAAGAGGTTTAGAAAGAAAAAAACATTTAATGAGGTCAATGTTCTCTCAATTTCAAAACTAAGCAAAAATGCTACCCCCAAATTTAAGCATTTCCACTCATGAGTACCTCTGCACATATAACAAATATTATCCAATAAAATCAAACAATACGTAGGAAAAAAAATCTATCAATGAGGATTTACAACACAAGGATAGTATAAAGTATATTAGAAAAGTCTATCAATGTAATTCAGCACTTTAATGAACTTAGGGAGAAATCACATAATTATCCCAATAGTTGTAGAAATATTCTGATCAAGTTCAATGCCAATTTTTGATCTTTTTTAAACAGAAAACTTGATAGAAGATATGTACGAAGAACACATAAGAAAAAAATCAATGCAGTACATTACTTTTAAGGCTGAGAAAAATTTAAGATTTCTCACTGTTACTAATATCTAATCATGGTATCTATTAAAGGTCCCATGAAGGGCTGTTTACTATGGTAAGGAATTGAACTTAGGCACACATTAAAGAATATTAAGCAAGAGAATGACATAATTTGATTTGAGGATGAGAAAGATCACTTTTGTGGCACTGTAGAAGATGGATTAGAATAGGGAAGACTAATGACATGGCAATCATATAGCAGGTTATTCAAATCATCAAGGTGAGAAAAATTAGATCCTGAGTAAAGTAACAAAGATGCTGACAAGTCCCAAGGATTTAATAGATATCAGGATGTCAAACTGAAAGACTTGCTAAGATTCTTGGCATTCTGAACTGGAGAGTAGATGAAGATCAATCATGACTGAGTTTTTAGTTCAGACAGTTTTAGTTTGAATGAACTGATGCTACACATAGATATTAGAGCACAGAGAAAAGCAAGTCCCAGGGGAAAACAGTTTCCTTTTGGAAATGCTAAAATTGAACTATTCACATAACATTAAAAGGGGATGTCTAATAATCATTTTAAAATACAGATTTAGTGCTTTAGAACAATTTGGTTCAAAAATATGAGTGGGAATCATCACTGATAGGCAAAAACTGAAGCCACTAGAGTGAAGAGGAAGAAAGTGAGGAAGCCTAGTACAGAGGTCTACTGATAGTATCCCTCTGGGAAAAAGAAGAAAAGGATGGAACAATTAGAGAGGAAAAGGATGATAGGTGGAATTCAAGGCAATAGGCAGTTGGTTTTAAATGCTGCAAAGATACAATAGTGTAAAGTAATTAGCCTTCAATCAAAATAAATAAATTTATATTAAAAAAATAATAAATGCTGCAAGGAAACCAGGCAAAGAAAGACTGAAAAGTACCTATGTGACTTGATTACAAAATTCCTGTCAATCTTAAAGAGAACAGATTCACTTAATAGTGGAGGCAGAAACTACACTGCATTGGGCTGAGAAGGAAATGAGAAATGGAAAAAAAAAAAAGGTGACTAGTGGGATCTAATTGTTCAAGAAGCTCCAGTTGTAAGGAAAAGGTATTACAAAGGCCTGCATCTAGAAAGGAAAAGATTTGAGTGTGTTTATAAGCAAATCAGATGCAGGTAGTGAACAGGTCAAGTAGAAAGTAGAGGAGGCAGATCCTTGAGGGTGGGTGGGGGCATGAGCCCCTGCTTTGGTGGGAGGGCAACAGAGCACTCCCTCCATGACAGCAAGGATCTTTGTTTTGTTCACTCAGTTCAGTCGCTCAGTTGTGTCCGACTCTTTGCGAGGCAGCACACCGGCTTCCCTGTCCATCACCAGCTCCCAGAGTTTACTCAAGCTCATGGTCATTGAGTCAGTGATGCCATCCAACCATCTCATCCTCTGTCATCCCCTTCTCCTCCTGCTCTCAGACTTTCCCCACATCAGGGTCTTTTCCAATGAGTCAGTTCTTCACATCAGGTGGCCAAGGAACTGGACTTTCAGCCTTAGCATCAGTCCTTCCAATGAATATTCAAGACTGATTTCCTTTATAATGGACTGGTTGGATCTCCTTGCAGTCCAAGGGACTCTTGAGTCTTCTCCAACACCACAGTTCAAAAGCATCAATTCTTCTGCACTCAGCTTTCTTTATAATCCAACTCTCACATCCATACATGACTACCGGAAAAACCATAGCTTTGACTAGACGGACCTTTATTCACTGGTGAATCCTAAATACCTCTAATACATCTCGTATGTAGCAGGTACCAAGTATTTATGGAATGAATGCTATTAAAGAGAAAAAAGAAGTAAAAAGTGGGGCACTTTTACTCAGGGAGTGTGAGAGAAAGTAAATGAATGAGTTCAGCACATGGCCTGTATATTTCTATAAAGTAGCAGCCACGACCATCAGATAGAAAGAAGGACAAAGACTACATAAGAGTGAAGATTTGAGCTAGTTTTGCTGGGGAGTCAGCTATAAAGAATGTCAGACATTTGCAGGGGCACTAAGTCACCTAGTTGTCTGTTTTTCTCCAAGAAGACAGAGTATGCTGACTGCAAAAGTGGGTGACTGGATGGATTCAGACTCAAAAACTCAGCAAATCCAATCCAACCAAGAGACAACTTGACTAAAGGCAATGAAATTGACAGTGAAAGAATGGCTGAAGTCATGGATATGAGGATGACAGAAGAACCTAAGAAGGGAAGGAAAAAACAAAAAGGGAGAAGACATCCAGGACCAAAGATGAGATCAAAGAATAAGAGGAGGGCAAGTGAAATGACGGTAGGGTACCAGTGAAACCTGTCATCTCTTCTGCCCTCCTTCCCTCCCCTGATTGTCCTTCTCTCTCCACTTCATTTACAAACCATTTCCAGACTAGGTGATTTCTTGTTGTCTTAACTATGATCTTGTCAATACCTTGTATATATACTTTATAAATTCCCTTTGGAATTTGTAAACTTGACCTCGCTTATCAAGTTCCATCTAAGCTGTGAGTGCTCCAGCCCTCCCTCTGCTTGCATCAAGCTACCATTTTACCACACATCTCTACACACTCAGCCTACCTAGACCTTTTCCACTTTTCAAGCATGAAAATTCGTCTGCTCCTACGGCTGGAAAGGTTTTGTCACAACCACAGTATGTTCAATCACTCATTCTCCCTCCTTGGGGGTGCCAGATTCAGCAAGTAAAAACACAGGGTGCCAGATAAACAATGTTTAATGTACATATGTCTCACGCAAAATCTGTATTCATCTGGCAATCCTGTTCTCCACCCCCATCAACATTTCAAAATTGTACCTTAACGTTACATTCAAATGTCACCTTTGCAATTCTGAAGTCTTCCCTGGACCCTTCAAAAGTGTGTTTCTTCCTTCATTTGATCAATGGGTATTTACTATTCTAGGTGCAAGGAGTAAGACACTGTGAAGCAGGAATAGTTGCTTCCTACAAGGAATTTTCAACCAGAGAAGTAGAGAGGGGAGTAATAAGAGACAGTTCCATAAAGAAGTCCAACATGCACACTTATGAACAGTTTTTGAAAAAGGGGGCAGGCATGCTGTAATCAAAACTTGCAGAACAGGAACTCAAACATTTACTGAATATATAAAAATTGCCTCAATTCTTGAGATGAATACACTTTACAAAACACAGTTTCCTCTATTTTACTGACTCCTGGCTTGATTTGGCAGAAGTATTATTTAGTCAATTAAAAAAAAAGAAGAATGTCTTCATGTAATAAAAATATAATGGAAGTCCAATCAGTGATTAACTAGTTTGGATACTTGAATCTCTCTATGTTCTTAAAAAAAGAACAACTTACCACACGTTGAGCTGCTATCAATGCTGCTAAGGTACTTCGCCCTGGTGCTCCCGGGGCACAGAAGGAAACTTGAACTTTGCTTCCCCTGATGGTCATACCATCAGCTGCTTGTTGAACCTCTTCAGCATGCTCTGCAGTGCTATATTCAACCACTGCAAAGCCACCAACATAATTACCTTCATCCTGTGCGAGCTGATGTGATACAATTATTAAAAAGGGAATTCTAACATTTAGTTAGAATTTATTTACAAGTATATCATCTGTAAATTCAAGGACAAATGTCTCAAAGCATGATACTGGTGAAAATATTGTATTCCTCTTTTTTCCAAAAATAAAAGTTTACTAGTTGGGTAGGTACAGTCTTTCTAGAAGATGGGAAGATAAGTAAGATTCTGCCAAGCTTCTTTCTGCTTCTTTGAATCTCTGATTTATTTTAAAAGTCAATGTTCAAATGATCATAGTTCCTATGTATTAATATATATATAATTAATAATCTATAGAAAAATTTGGGGACACAACAATTGAACTTTCTTTAAAATAATTTACCAGATACACATGAAACCTGTTGAATTTGATCATGTATCTATTTGATCAAATAGATACATTTGATCATATATCTATGCACATTATCAAGAGAACAAAAGAAGGAACCATATTCAACTTTTATTTCAATATTTTAGGTAGATCCCAGGAATTTGGTCAAACATACCAAAGTAAACCTTATTTAGGAAATTGTGCCCCAGGTTTGTTTAAACTACAATATGCAGGACACAATCTTTTCCTGAATGTGCCCCAAATAAACTTCTGCAATGCAGAACTCAATTTATTTCCAGTCACCCATGTGTAAGAGTGTAAAAGAAGATACTAAAGCCCTGGATCCATAAAGACTGGTACAAAGAGCAAAAATAAGAAACAAACACAACACTAAAAAGTTTCTAAGTGTTGAACATATCTGAATCATCTTAAACACATTTGTATATAGTGATAAATGTGATAAAATTTAGTTTTGTATGTCTCTGAAGTATAGAAATAGTCCAATAGAAATATCTATAAAACTTCTGTTTGGACTTGGCATCTCATAAATTGGCATACAATTCAATCATTTCTTAGTCATTTTTTAGCTTCTTTTCTCTTATTTTTGAAGCTTTTTTTGTATAGTAGTCCAAATTTCTGGTTTTTTTCCCTTCTCATCCTTTCTTCCTTTTAAAACTGTCCTCAAATGTCTTTTCCTCCATAAAACATTCTTCCATTCACGTGGGAGAAAGGGAAAATATCTATCTCTTCCAAATATTTCTCCTACAACCTCATTCCTTTTATCCAAACAAATCTTAAATTTAGATTTGTAAAAGCCATTAGTCCCTTTGGTCCCTTTTGATCACAAGGTAAGAAGACTGTGTCATCCATATAGTCTATGTCAGCCTACCAAACGAGAGAGCCTGAGTTTAACAGATTTACTGATAAAGATATGTAAAGTGGCTTTATTAAGCTTTTGAAAATTTCTAAAATATTTTTATTATTCTTAGTTTATTATATAATCTTCATGCCAAATAAATTATACTATCATTTTAAGTCTTTCAAAAGAAAATATCATTATAGTTTCATAGCACTGGTAATTTTAAAGAGCAATATTTCCATTCAATAGGAGAGCCATTCAAATATGTAATGGCATGACTTGTGATCTATTAAGTTAATTTTCCATTACTTCAAAATATTTTAACAAAAGCTAAATGATCACTTACAATGATTGTAACAAATCTTTTTCTTTTTTAACCAGATGGAGAATAAGACCAGATAACCTAAGTCCCTTCTAACTCCAAGGTTCATAATTCAAATACAAAATGTAAAAAACAGCTTTCCCCTCATATTTGCTTCAAAGGCCTCAACTAACACTACAAAGAATTATGCTTGGCCACAGGATATCACTGTATAATTCTTACTATTCAAGAATAGCATATCAATAAGACAACTTTCAATAACTTGGCAAAGATTTGTCACAAAGTATTCTAATTTTTTGAAGCTCCATGGACAGTTTCTTTGATGATTATATTGGGATTGGAGAGGCAGAAATGTAAGAAAAAGTAAGATGTAGCATTAATTTTAATTAAATAAACTATAATAAATTTCAAACTTTCTACTACAAGAGTAGAGATTCAATACATGTATGATAACAGAAAAATAAGGGTGAGCAGAGGAAAGATGGGAGATAAGAAGGAGCAAAGGAGGAGAGAATAAAAAGCAGGAAGAAATGAAGGGAAGTGAAAGAGAAAGATTTCATCAGGTGCTATAAAAATCTGTATGGGAAGGAGCCATATACAGTATATATTTTTGTCTATTTGGTAGAATTTATTCAATTTTATTCTGATAAAGTGCTTGAAAATTCTTATCAGTGTTGCCAGTCTTCAGGGACCTTCTCTAAATGCCTCACTTAGCATGACCCCATTGCTGCTGCTAAGTCTCTTCAGTCGTGTCCAACTCTGAGACCCCATAGACAGCAGCCCACCAGGCTCCCCTGTCCCTGGGATTCTCCAGGCAAGAACACTGGAGTGGGTTGCCATTTCCTTCTCCAATGCATGAAAGTGAAAAGTGAAAGGGAAGTCGCTCAGTCGTGTCTGACTCTTAGCGACCCCATGGACTGCAGCCTACCAGGCTTCTCTGCCCATGGGATTTTCCAGGCAAGAGTACTGGAGTGGGGTGCCATATTAAGACAGAATAAAGCATTCTTTCTACACCATGTAACACTTTTCTGTTTTGCATTATCTTACTCTTCATATAGGATGTACAGTTATTTGCTTATCTGTCAGTGTACTCTACAAAACTGTGAGGTATAGAGAGAATATCTTTCTATTTGTTATACTTCTGACATTTAGCAGTATGGTATCTGGCACTGAGAATGTGACAAATCAAATGTGGGTGGATGATGTGATCAACGCATGAATGGTTCAAGAACAGATGGAAGGAGAAGGTGGATGCATTAAGTGGCGGGTTTGCTAAGACATAATTATATAAAAACAATATAGTCTGGCCCATCAAGAAAAAAAAATTAATTTAAAATTTACCATCATATTAAAGTGTTCATTACAAACTAAAGTAGAATGAGATTATCCATGATGGTATTTACATAGGTATAATAAATATGTGAGTGCTTGCAGACGCATATGTAGATATTTTCAAATATTTCAAATAATACCTTAAAAATACATACCTGGCAAAACACAGGTTTATGGATACTGGAAAAAACCTGCAACAGCTCCTCTGAATCCCTATAGTCACTAGGGAGTTTATCTATACAAAGGCACTTAGAATGAATGAGCTCTGGGGCCAATAGATTAACATCCATCCACTGTGCAAAGACAGCTGATGCTCCCAACTGTTTACCCAATAGCTCCAATCGAGCCTTTGCAGCAAAGTCCTTTTTCATGTATTCTACAAATCCGTAGCCTTTGGAATGGCCAGTAACTTCACTGTAGACAAGAAAGCATCTCTCAACATTCCCATAAGCACGAACAAGTTCTTCAAACTCTCCTAATGTAAAAGAAGTGGGCAAGTTGGTGATACACAGCAAAGCATCAGTTGGCTGGAGCTGGACTACTAAGTCTTTTCCTCGAAAAGAATATTGATGAAACATCTGAATTGCATTCTGGGCTTGTTCTCCATTCAATAAGGTAACAAAAGCTGGAAGAAGATAAAATAAATGAGTTTTCTGAGCCAGTGTTTTCAAGCTTTTTTGATCATGACCCACAGTAAGAAATAGATTTTATACCTATGCCTCAGTACACATATGTAAGTGCGTTAGTAGTTAAATCATGTCTGACTCTTTGCAACCCCATGGATTATAGCCCACCAGGCTCCTCTGTCCATGGATTTCTCCAGGCAAGAATACTACAGAATGGGCTGCCATTCTCTTTTCTCCAGGGGATCTTTCCAACCCAGGGATCAAACCCAGGTCTCCTGCATTGCAGGCAGATTCTTTACTCTTTGAGCCACCAGGGAAACCCACACATATGAGCATATATATATATATTTCTGAAACAAAAGTATCAGGAAGGAAACACCTATCATGTGTAATGTATTCTGATATTTTCTATTCTATTTCATTGTTTTTAAGTGCTAATACTCCCACTTAAACGATTTCATGACCAGTAACTCAAAAAACAGACAACGTATATTAGGAGTTCCACTTCTGGGGGCAGAGGTGATGGTAGTCTTTTTAAACTACACACAGATTTGATATTTTCCATCAATAATATGTGATGCAAAATTTTATGAACTATTCTTTCTTCTCGGACAGTTCTCAAAGGCTCTATTTGATAACAAGAATACCTAAAATATACCTAAAAAATAGGTAATTTTTAAATTATTTTAAAAAGAATACCTAAAAGAACAAAGGCACGGCCAAAAGACACCAAAATGCCCAGAGGAAGCCAAATCTTTCTCCAATTCATGTACATGTTTCCTTAAAATAAAATTAATTACACCGAAACAATCCATACACACACAATTTGTATACTGTTGGGATGAACAATATGGTATGAAAAGATCACAGGATTATGATACTAGACAAGTAGCTTACCTTCAAATCTTTTGTTTGAATCTAGAACAAACCAAAGCGGGGAAAAATGTCCTGTCTACCTAATGGAGTTGTTCCAGCATTAAGCAACAAATAGACATGATAATTTGTAAAATCTAAAACATGATACAAATATAAAATCCTAAATCAATGAAATATCATACACACATGTGTATCTGATAAGATTTTGAGCAATATTATAAGAAAAATTTAAAACCCCAGATAAAAGAAACAACCCAGGACAAACCACACATTAGAAACACACCGTGCTCTCAACCTTCCTCCATCTCCTCTTCTCTCCCTCTTTGGAACACACAGTGAAGGCGCCCCATAGGAGTACCTAATCACCCAAATGCAAAGGTAACAGCATGGCAAACATGCACAGAGCAAGAGAGAAAGAATTTAAACAGCATGGACAGCCGTGCCCGCCGTCTCACTCAGCCTGCCTTCCCTTAGCTGGTCAGCCCTGCCCGCCGTCTCACTCAGCCTGCCTTCCCTTAGCTGGTCAGCCCTGCCCGCTGTCTCACTCAGCCTGCTCTCCCTTAGCTGGTCAGCCCTGCCCACCGTCTCACTCAGCCTGCTCTCCCTTAGCTGGTCAGTCCTGCTGGCCATCTCACTCAGCCTGCCCTCCCTTAGCTGGACAGCCGTGCCCGCCATCTCACTCAGCCTGCTCTCCCTTAGCTGGTCAGCCCTGCCTGCCGTCTCACTCAGCCTGCCTTCCCTTAGCTGGTCAGCCCAGCCCGCCGTCTCACTCAGCCTGCTCTTCCCTTAGCTGGTCAGCCCTGCCCGCCGTCTCACTCAGCCTGCTCTTCCCTTAGCTGGCCTTAGTGCCCATGCGCCTCTCAGGCTGTGAGCATCTCTCCACAGTGAGTGTGATGCCAATACTGAAAGAATTACATTTTGTATTTAACATGATATCCACATGCAAGGAAACTACTTACAGAGGAATAGCTAACTCTTCCAGCACTAGGGGGAAAATGGCTTTGCTGCACTTACTGAGAGATTATCTCTTGGTTTCCAATAAGCCCTTATAAAGGACTTGAGTTATTTTGATGCTATGCCTTTCTTTCCTTATGCTGACATAGAATACCATTTAACGGTATTTTGCTAAAACCAGCAAACAAGTCAACAAGCATTTGTACATACTGATTATGTTCATATCTAGCTCATAAGTTAATCAGTTCATATTTGATTTGAATTCTTCGGGTATCTGTTAACCACGCCCTTCCTTAACTTCCTTAATAAAGTCCTTCCTGATTTTCTTCATACTTGCCTAAGCACTCCTCCTTCCATTTCCTTTGATATGTTTTTCTCCACTCACACCTGTAAGGTAGTAATCCTTAAGGTTCCTTCCTGGCAGAAGCACACACAGTGACAGCCGGTGACTGTACCCAGCAACCCTGAGCCATAAATCCCTGTCTATGCCCCCTTCCCTGGGCACTAACATCCATGCCCATGTGTTCATTTCTCATGTGCCAGGCTCTGTGTTGGGCACTGGAAAGGAGGGGGTCAACAAAACAAGTAAGATCGTTTTCAACAAGGACCCCAGAATCCAATAGAGGATGACAGAATAGACAGAGAGTTACAAGTGTGATATTACCAAGAAGTATGGGGGGCTATGAAAGCAATTAAACAGAGCAAAATGGCTAGTCTGGGGGCTCAGAGAAAACCTCTTATTCTCTTGTCAACTCTCAAAACTACATTTCTAGTCCTTAGTTCCATATATATTCACATGCTGATTCACACACGATCAAGCATAACTCATGATCTTCATCCTCTCCATTCCTCTAAAATCTCAACATGGCTCAGCTTGCTTCATTCTCTGTCTTAGCTGCTAACATCACACTCACAAATGGGAAACCTGGGAATTACCTAAGACCCTATCTGCTTTACCTCTCACTTAAAGGAATCCTCAAATTTTACCTTCCAAATAGGCCTTAGATCCATCCTCTTTCCTTCATTCTTTTAGCTTTTTTTTTCTTCAATGACAATAAAGTGAACTCTCAAAAATGAAAGTTTAATTGTGTCTGTCTACTGCCTAAACTGCAATGATTTAGTATCAAAAATGAAGCCAAGACCCAGTACAGTTATCATGCCCTACCAGGCCCTTTTGATCTGACACCAGCCTCATTAACTGTCACACTTCCCTTCCCCACCACACTTCTTTATTCTCCAGAGACACTGAGTTATTTGTAGTTCCCTAGGTATCACCTTGTTCAAGCATCTATACATGTCATTCCCTTGCCTACAAGATCTCTCCCATATCTTCAGCCACTCAAATCTTTTAGTTGCCTTTCAAAGTCAGCCCAGGGGTTAATGTACCATGATCTCCAGGAAGCATTCTCTGATACTCTCTTCCAGTTAGTTAACCCTTGTTTTACTACCCCTCTGTATTTTGAACATTGACTAGATTATTGCACACAGTTTAGATGTCTGCTATCCTATCAACTGTGAGATCCCTAAACTGCTATGGAATATATCTCCATCAGCTATCATACTGTCAGACACACAGTGGAGCCTGTGTGTCAGCTGAATGGATGAATGTATACGTGCATTAACTAGTACGTTTTAAAACTGACAACTTCTCATTTTCCTTTTCTTAGGTATCTGCATTTGCTCAACCCAAATAAGATATTTTGTGGTAGAATTTATATAACATAATGAAGCAAATTTAAAACTCCAGGCAGTAGGGAAAAGAGGTCATTGATTCTCTTCTATAGTTTCTTACATTTCTTTTCAAGGCCACAAAGTCTCTTAAAAAAAAGTCCAACTTTTTTCACATTGACTCTGTGGAAGTGGAAGATATCACCCTACAGAGAAAACACTATAAGGCATTTGGAAATTAGTTCTGTTTTTATTTTTCTACCAAAATTTTAAGATTCAACATTGGTCCCAATCCTTTCACAAGCCACAATTTTATTTATCCTTTGCCATGGCTGCTCTACTAAATTTATTATTTGCACAAATTTGATGGCAAGCATGCAAAAACTTCTCTCATGTTCAGTTCATTTGCTCAGTCATGTCCAACTCTGCGATCCCATGAACTGCAACACTCCAGGCTTCTCTGTCCATCACCAACTCCCAGAGTCTACCCAAACTCATGTCCATTGAGTCGGTGATGCCATCCAACCATCTCATCCTCTGTCGTCCCCTTCTCCTTCCGCCCGTAATCTTTCCCAGCATCAGGGTCTTTTCCAGTGAGTCAGCTCTTCGCATGAGGTGGCCAAAGCACTGGAGTTTCAGCTTCAACATCAGTCCTTCCAATGAACACCCAGGACTGATCTCCTTTAGGATGGACTGGTTGGATCTCCTTGCAGTCCAAGGGACTCTCAAGAGTCTTCTCCAACACCACAGTGAAAAAGCATCAATTCTTTGGTGCTCAGCTTTCTTCACAGTCCAACTCTCATATCCATACATGACTACTGGAAAAACCATAGCCTCGACTAGACGGACCTCTGTTAACAAAGTAATGTCTCTGCTTCTTAATATGCTGTCTAGGTTGGTCATAACTTTTCTTCCCCAGGAGTAAGCATCTTTTAATTTCATGGCTGCAATCACCATCTGCAGTGATTCTGGAGCCCCAAAAATAAAGTCAGCCACTGTTTCCCCATCTATTTGCCATGAAGTGATGGGACCAGATCTCCATGATCTTAGTGTTCTGAATGTTGAGCTTTAAGCTAACTTTTTCACGCTCCAGTTTCATCAAGAGGCTCTTTAGTTCTTCACTTTCTGCCATAAGGGTGGTATCATCTGTATATCTGAGGTTATTGATATTTCTCCCTGCAATCTTGATTCCAGCTTGTGCTTCATCTGCCCAGGATTTCTCATGATGTACTCTGCATATAAGTTAAATAAATAGGGTGACAATATACAGCCTTGGCATACTCCTTATCCTATTTGGAACCAGTCTGTTGTTCCATGTCCAGTTCTAACTGTTGCTTCCTGACCTGCATACAGGTGGCAGGTCAGGTGGTCTGGTATTCCCATCTCTTTCAGAATTTTCCAGTTTATTGTGATCCACAGAGTCAAAGGCTTTGGCATAGTCAATAAAGCAGAAATAGATATTTTTGCTGGAATTCTCTTGCTTTTTCAATGATTCAACAGATGTTGGCAATTTGATCTCTGGTTCCTCTGCCTTTTCTAGAACCAGCTTAGACATCTGATGTATCCTATTCTAAAACAATTATTTCTTCTTATCTATAACAGAAAGCTCAGATATTAAGGTTTATAACTGCAGCCACTTTTATTAAACTATTATTATCTGTTTCCTCAAACACCACCATAGGTAATGAAATTCAAGGCAATGTCATTTAATATAATTACTGAGCTTCTTCCCTTATTCTAGTGGGTGATTCAGGCTTTGTAGTATACACCTGTAACTTAACAGTTACCATCAGATGATATTGATCTTTCCGCATATAGTCCAAAAACTTTACAAAGCATACTTCCATTCCTCCTTCCATTCCTCCCTCAATCTTTGTATTGTTGTCATGCATTTCATTTCTACAGGTGTTATAACCTCCACAATAGTGTTATTATTTTTACTTTAAACCATTATCTTTTAAAGAGAACTGAATATTAACAAAACAGTTTTTATACACACACAGAAAACATCTGATATTCTTCATTTTTGTGTGTAGATCCAGACTTCCATCTAGCACCATTTTCTCCCTGCTTAAAGGACTTCTTTAAATACTTCTTATAAAGCAGGTCTGATGGTAATTAATTCTTTCAGCTTTTATATGATTAAAAAATATCTTCATTCATCCTTACTTTTAAAATATATTTTTGGCTGGTAAATAATTCCGTGGGATGTTTTTGATGTATAAATGACAAATAACATTATATTAGTTTCAGGTGTTTAATAATTCAATATTTGTACATACTGTGAAATAAGTCTAGTTAACATCTGTCACCACACATAATTACAAAAATTCAGGGGCAAGGGATGAGAATTTTTAAGATCTACTTCCTTAACAGCTTTCAAATATACACTACAGTACTGTTATTTGTAGTAATCATGCTATACATTACATCCCCATGACTTATTTTATATGGAAATTTGTACCTTATGACTCTCCTCACCCATTTCACCCCATCCCTAGCCTCTGACTGTATCTATGAGCTCAGGGTTTTTTGGTTTTGTTCTAGATTTCACCTATAAGTGAGGTCACACAGTATTTGTATGTCTCTGACTTACTGCACTTGGCATAATGCTCTCAAGGCCCACCCATGTTATCACAAATGGTAAGATTCCATTCCTTTTTAATATTCCATTGTCTATGCATATATGACACCTTCCTTATCCATTTATCAGTAACCACTTAGGGAGTTCCCATGTCTTGCCTGTAGTAAATAACACTGCAATGAGCATGGGGGGTCCTATATCTTTTTGAAATACTGGTTTTAATTCCTTCAAATTAATATCCCAGAGTGGAGTTGCTGGACAATGTGATAGTTCCATTTTTAATTTTTTGAAAGACCTCCATTCTGTTTCCCATAGTGACTGCATCAATTTCCATTCCCACCAACAATGTACACGGGTTCCCTTTTCTCCTTCTCCCCCACACTTTTCCTTGCTTTTTTTGATAACAGGTATATTCTAACAGGTGTGAGGTAATATATCACTGTGGTTTTGACTTGCATTTCCCTGATGATTAGTGATATTGAACACCTCTCCATGAATCCGTTGCCCACCTGTATGCCTAATTTGGAAAAATGTCTCTTTAGATATCCTCTTCCAGCTTTTTAATAGATTATTCTTTAGCTATTGAGTTGTATGAGTTCTTTATGGATATTAGCTCCTTATCAGATATGATTTGCAAATATTTTCTACCATTAAGTAGGGTGGTGGTGGTACTATGCTAGTCATTCAGTCATATCTGACTCTTTGCGACCCCATGGACCACAGCATGCCAGATTCCCTGGCTTTCATCATCTCTCAGAGTTTGCTCAAACTCATGTCCATTGAGTCAGTGATGCTATCTAACCATCTCATCCTGTTACCCCCTTTTACCCCGGCCCTCAATCTTTCCCAGCATCAGGGTCTTTTCAAGTGAGTTGGTTCTTCACATCAAGTGGCCAAAGTATTAGAGCTTCAGCTTCATCCATCAATCCTTCCAATAAATATTCAGGGTTGATTTCCTTTAAGATTCAGTGGTGTGGACAATGTTAATTTTTCCAGTCCATGACCATGGAATATCTTCTGTTTATCTGTGACTTCTTCAATATCTTTCATAAGTGTCTTAATAATTTTATTAATTGATCTTTTTTTTTTTGATCTTTTTTCTTTCAGCAAAGAAAGAAAAGATGTTGCCCCATGGTCTTCTCATTTGTATTGTTTCCAACAAATATGCAGTCATATTTATCTTTTTCCATCTAAATATAACATGTCCTTAGTGGGGAGAGCTGTTTTTAAGATTTTCTCTTTATCACTAATTACAAGTAAGTTGATTACAAATGTACCTTATTGTAGGTTTTTTCATGTTTTATGCTTAAGGTTGGTTAAGCTTTGAGGATCTCTGGGTTCAGGCCAAATATGGAAAATTTTCAGCTAGTAATTCTTTAAATGTCTTTTCTGTATTACTTTCTCTCTCATACAGAGACTCCATTACTCCCATATTAGGCTTTGAAGTTGGCCCATAGTTCATGGATAACTTTGTTCATGTTTCATAGTCTTTTCTCCTGTTTCATTTTGGCTGTTTCCATGTATTCACATTCACTGATCTGTTCCTCTGCAATGTCTACTCTGCTGTGAATCCCATCTACCCATCCTGGTTTTCATCCCAGAAATTGTAGTTTTCATTTCTAAAAGTACGGATTAAGTATATTTAACATCTTCCATCCTCTATTTAATATGTTCAATTTTTACTATAAATTCTTGTACATATGAAACACAGTTATACACTGTTTAATTCCAAGTCAGTTTTGATTGATTTCTCATTATGGGCTGTACTTTTCTGCTTCTTTGCCCTACCTGGTCATTTTTAATTGGATATCAGACACTAAATTTCTACCTTGTTGGGTACTGGATGTTTTTATATTCAAACAAATATTCTTGAGGTTTTTTTCTGGGTCGTGGTTAAGTTATCAGGAATGAGCTTGATCCTTACAGGTCTCACTTTAAAATTTTTAGCATTGTTAGTCTAGAGTTAATTTTCTCCACTTGAAACAAAACATTTTTGAATATTCCTTCTGATCAACCATGAATCATGATGTCTATCATCCTAGCTGGTAGGAATAGCACCATTCCTGGCTAAAAGTGAGCTGTAAAGCCTTTGTCAATATTTTTAACATTGAAGTTGAACACTTACAAACCCAGTAACTCACTTGTGGAGAAACCACTGCAATGTCTATCAGAAGAAAGTAAAAGCATACTCATTGCAGTATTTTTTGAAATGCTGGAAAAGTTAAAGCTTCCTAAATGCCTATCAGTAATGAACAGATTTATCAGTGGTGATAAATTCACAGGACAGAATAATATGTAGTAGTTTAAATCAATGAACTAAAGCTATATGTACAATGCCACATCTGGTCATTTAGTTGCTAAATGAAAAATATAGGAGAATACCATTTATGTTGTTGAAAAAACACCAAGTACAACACTGTTAACTTTACATATAGTAGAATTTCAGGCATTAGTTGGGATGCTTTGATAAGAAACCACTTCACAATTTCAAAGACTTAACAAAACAAAAGGGTTTCTCCTCCTTGTTCATCATGTGTATCCCATGCTGAAAGGAAGGAAAGAGGCTTTGCTCATAGCCACTCTGGGACTATGTTTAAAGAGGACATACAACCTTCTTCAATCGCTTTAGCAAGTTGTGGGGTGAGCAGTCAATCACATGCTAGCTCTGAAATCTTCTACCTGGAGGGGATACGTGTCACTTTCACTGCACTTCATTCATCGAAAGCCAAATCACATGTCCACTGGTAACTTCAAAGAGAGACAGGAAAGCACTATTTACCCTATGGCAGGAACAAAAAGAATCTGTGAACAGCTCTAATAACTACCACAATGGAATGGCACAGATGGAAAGTGTGCACCAAATTCTTTAGGGCTTGCCCTTTGGCAAGGAGGGATGGAGGGAATGGAGTCAGAGAGAGGTAAAAACTTGATTTCATTTTTAACTGTAGTGTTCTTTTCTATGTTTCTAAGTCACAAAAAACAAATGCAGAATGTCTTATCATACTATCAGAGGTATTCACTTAATAGTACTACATTAGGGCTCTAGCATCTATATAATATTTTAATGACAAAAATACTTCAAAGTCTTTTTAAATTGAAGTATAATCAACACATAAAATTAGTTTCAAGTATCTAACACAATAGGGTTCCCCCATGGCTCAAAGGTAAAGAATCCATCTGCAATGCAGGAGCTACAGGGTCAAACCCTGGGTCAGGAAGATCCCCTGGGGCAGAGCACAGCAACCCACTTCAGTATTCTTGCCTGGAGAATCCCATGGACAGAGGAGCCTGGTGGGCTAAAGTCCATAGGGTTGCAAAGAGTCTCCGCATCTCCTGCATTGAAAGCAGGGACTCCTGCATTGCATCGGGGTAGCCCCAATGCAGGGGACACAGGTTCAATCCCTGCTTGGGGAATTAAGATCCAACATGCTTTAGGGCAACTAAGCACTGGGGCAACCCATGCACTGCAACTAGAGAAGACTCCATGTGCTGTAACTAGAGAAAGCCTATACTGCAGTGAAGACCCAGTGCAGCCAGAAAAAAAAAAAAAAAAAAAAAAAACCCTGCTAATTTGGGAGTCAGTATCACGACTTAGCGACTAAACACACCCCCCCGACACACACACATACGATATTTATATCATCCTTCAGACATTAGTATCATGACTTAGCGACTAAACACCACACACACACACACACACACACACACACAGAGACATGATGGTTATATCATCCTTCAGACATTTCTTTACCTTTTTGTCATCTCAAAGAGATGTTTTTAAATATTTACATATCATATGTACACAGAGAAAATAATCTAGTTTAGGCTTTTAATGTCAGATATAAAACATGCAGAAAAATTAAACAATTTTCCCAATTTGTATAACTAAACATCAAATTACATAATCTATTCACTAAGTCCAATAATATATTATTAAAAATGAACAATACTAAGCAAATTCAAAACACTCGTTAAAATGAGGACATTCATTATAAAGCTTCATAAAGCTCTGGCAATATTATATATATATTTTAAAAACCTATGAAAATTCCATTTTTTGCCTAACATTTTATTGAGGAATAGTTGATTTACAATATTATATCATTTTAGGTATATGTCAGTGATTCAAATGTTCACAGATTATATTCCATTTAAATTATGATAAAATATTGGTTACTTCCCTGTGCTGTATAATGTATCTTTATAGCTTATTTTATGTGTAATAGTTTGTACTTCTTAATCCTCTACCCTTATCTTGCCTTTCCCTGTTTCCTCTCCACACTGGTAACCACTAGTTAGTTCTCAATATCTGCGAGTCTGTTTCTGCTTTGTCATATTCATTTGTTTTTAGATTCCACATATAAGCAATAACATACAGTATTTATCTTTCTCTGTCTGACTTATTTCACTAAGCACAAGACCCTGCAGGTCTAGCCATGTTGCTGCAAAAGGCAAAATTTCATTCTTTTTTTGTGGCTGAATAGTATTGCATTGTGTGTGTGTATATATATATATTTGGCGGGGGTGGGGAGGGGGGGCTCCAAAATCACAGCAGATGGTGATTGCAGCCATGAAATTAAAAGACGCTCACTCCTTGGAAGAAAAGTTATGACCAACCTAGATAGCATATTCAAAAGCAGAGACATTACTTTGCCGACTAAGGTCCGTCTAGTCAAGGCTATGGTTTTTCCAGTGGTGATGTATGGATGTGAGAGTTGGACTGTGAAGAAAGCTGAGTGCCGAAGAATGATGCTTTTGAACTGTGGTGTTGGAGAAGACTCTTGAGAGTCCCTTAGACTGCAAGGAGATCCAACAAGTCCATTCTAAAGGAGATCGGTCCTGGGTGTTCTTTGGAAGGAAGGATGCTGAGGCTGAAACTCCAGTACTTTGGCCACCTCATGCGAAGCGTTGACTCATTGGAAAAGACTCTGATGCTGGGAAGGATTGGGGGCAGGAGGAGAAGGGGATGACAGAGGATGAGATGGCTGAATGGCATCACTGACTCGATGGACATGAGTCTGAGTGAACTCCGGGAGTTGGTGATGGACAGGGAGGCCTGGTGTGCTGCGATTTATGGGGTTGCAAAAAGTCAAGACACGAGTGAGCAACTGAACTGAACTGATATATATATATGTGTGTGTGTGTGTGTGTGTGTGTGTATGTACCACCTCCTCTTTATCTATTCATTTGTTGATGGATGCTTAGGTTGCCTCATACTTGGCTACTGTAAATAGCACTGATGTGAACATTGGGGTGCATGTATCTTTTTGAATTAGTGTTTTCACTTTATTTAGCCAGGAGTGGAGTTGCTAATCATATGGTAGCTCAATTTTTAGTTTTATGAGGAACCTCCACACTGTTTTCCAGAGGCTGCACCAATTTACATTGGTGTAAATCCAAATCCCCAACATTGTATGAGAGTGCCTTTTCATCATATTCCTGATATTTCATTGTGGTTTTGATTTGTAGTTCTCTGAAGATTAGCAATGCTAAGCATCTTTTCACTTGCCTCTTGGCTACCTGTATGTCTCCCTTGGAAAATGTCTATTCAGGTCTTCTGCCCATTTTAATTGGATTTAGTTTTTTTGATATTGACTTACATGAGCTGTTCATATATTTTGAATATTAACCACCTATCAGTCATACCATTTGCAAATATTTTTCCCATTCAGTAGGTTGTCTTTTCATTTTATCAATGGTTCCCTCCTCTATGCAAAAGCTTTTAAGTTTAATTAAGTCCCATTTGTTTATTTTTGCTTTTGCTTCCTTTGCTTTAGGAGGGATAGCCAAAAAAAAAATACTGCTATAGGATTTGTATCAAAGAATGTTCTGCTTATGTTGTCTTCTAGGATCTTATGGTTTCCAGTCTTACATTTAGATTTTTAATCCAGTTTAATTCTTTATATGGTATGAGAAAATGTTCTAATTTCATTTTTTTACAAGAGCTGTTCAGTTTTCTGAGCATTTCTTGAAGAGACTATATCAGATTCATTGATGAGTTTTTGGTGGCATCTTTAGAAATCTCTATGTATAACGTGTCATCTGTTTCACTTCTCCCTTTCTAATTTGGGTTTTTATTCTTTTTATTGTCTGACTGCTGTGGCTAGGACTTCCAATACCATGTTGGATAAAAGTGGTAATAGTGGGCATCCTTGCCTTGGTCTTGATCTTAGAGGAAATGCTTTCAGCTTTTCACCACTAAATATGATGTTAGCCATGGCTTATCAGATGGCCTTTATTATTTTGAGGTTTGTTCCCTCTAAACCCACTTTGTTGAGAGTTTTAACCATAAGTGGATGCTGAATTTGTCAAAAGCTTTTTCTGCATATTTAGATGGTCATGATTTTTATTCTTCAATTTGTTAATACGATTTATCATATTAATTCGCAGATTTTGAACTATGCTTGCATCCCCAAAATAAGCCCTGTTTGCTCATGGTATATGCTCTTTTCAATGTATTGTGATTTCAGTTTGCTGATATTTTGTTGAGGGTTTTTACATTCACGTTCATCAGTCATACTGTCTTGTACTTTTCAATTTTTGTGGTATCTTTGGTTTTGTTATCAGGGTGATACTGGCCTTGTAGAATGAGTTCTGAAGTATTCATTCCTCTGTCATTTTTTTCAATAGTTTGAGAAGGATACATGTTAACTCGCCTCCAAACATTTAATAGAAAATATCTGTGAACCCATCCAAACTGGTGCTTTGGATTCTACTTGTGTGTAAAACTTTCAAAGTGAAAGTTTCTCAGTCATGTCCAACTCTCTGTGGCCTCATGGACTATACAGTATACTGCATAGTCCATGGAATTCTCCAGGCCAGAATACTGGAGTAGATAGCCTTTCCAAACCCAGGGATCGAACCAGGTTTCCCGCATTGTAGGTAGATTCTTTACTAGCTGAGCAACAAGGGAAGCCCGTAAAACTTTCAACCTCTCCATCAAATCTGAATGAAAGTCTTTCTTGGTATAGTACTCTTGGTTGTAGGTTCTTCCCTTTCATCACTTTAAATATATTGTGCCACTCCCTTCTTGCCTGCATAGTTTCTGCAGAAAAGTCAGCTGATTGCCTTACAGGAGTTTCCTTGTATATAACTTACTATTTTTCCCTTGCTGCTTTTTATACTGTCTTTATTTTTTGCCATTTTAATTACAAAGTGTCTTGCCGTGGTCCTCTTTGGGTTGATCCTGTTTGAGACTCTCTGTGCTTCCTATATCTGAATGTTTGTTTTCTTTCTCAGTTTAGGGAAGCTTTTCACTTACTTGTCTTCAAATATGTTCTCTGCCACTCTTCTCCTTTTGGGATCTCTATAATGTTAGTGTGCCTGAAGTTGTCTCTGAGGTCTTTTAAACCATTCTCATTTCTTTTTATTCTTTTTTCTGTTCAGTTCAGTTCAGTCGCTCAGTCATGTCTGACTCTTTGCAACCCCATGAATCGCAGCACACCAGGCCTCCCTCTCCATCACCAACTCCCAGAGTTCACTCAGACTCACGTCCATCGAGTGGGTGATGCCATCCAGCCATCTCATCCTTGGTTGTCCCCTTCTCCTCCTGCCCCCAATCCCTCCCAGCATCAGAGTCTTTTCCAATGAGTCAACTCTTCGCATGAGGTGGCCAAAGTATTGGAGTTTCAGCTTTAGCATCATTCCCTCCAAAGAAATCCCAGGGCTGATCTCCTTCAGAATGGACTGGTTGGATCCCCTTGCAGTCCAAGGGACTTTCAAGAGTCTTCTCCAACACTGCAGTTCAAAAGCATCAATTCTTTGGCGCTCAGCCTTCTTCACAGTCCAACTCTCACATCCATACGTCACCACTGGAAAAACCATAGCCTTGACTAGACGGACCTTTGTTGGCAAAGTAATGTCTCTGCTTAAGCATCAGTAATTTCTACTCCTGTCTTCCAGCTCACTGATTCATTCCTCTTATCATTTAATCTACTTTTGATCCCTTCTGGTGTGGTAGAAGGAATCCACCATCCTGCTATTCTTTATTTCAGTTACAGCATTTTTTATCTTTGTTTGGTTCTTTTTTAACTTTTCTGATCCTTTGTTAAAAACATCTAACTTCTTACTCTGTATAACCTATCTTCTCCCAAGTTCTCTGATCATCTTTACAATCACTACCTTGACTATTTCTCAAGTAGACTGCCTGTCTCCACTTCACATAGCTCTTCTGGAGATTTATTCTCGCTTGTTCTTTTGCAACATGCTCTTTTGGCACCTCATTTTGTCTAATTTGCTGTTTCTTTTCCTACATATCTGGTAGGTTGGTTACACCCTGACTTGGAAGGAGTGGCCTTTTGTAGGAGATGTCCTATGCGTACTGACAGTGCACTCCTGTCTAGCCGCCAGCTATATGCCCTAGGGGTGCCCCCCATGTGAGCTGCATGCGTCCTTCTGCTGTGGCAGGCTGACCACTGCAGGAAGTCTGGTAGGTGTGGCTACCTGGTCCAGCAGGTTGCCTGGCCCTGCATTGTGAAGAAGGTGCTGACGTTGGTTGGTGGGACCATGTCACAAGCTGAGGAGCCAGTGCTGGCTCTCTCATGGGCAAAGATGAGTTCTGGGAAAGGGGTGGTTGCAGGACCAGGGTTTCTGATTTAGTTTTGGACTGCTGGTGGAGGGGCTGCTTCCTGACATGGCTGGCTGTAGGTTCTGGGGTGTCCCAAAGCTGGTGCTGTTCCACTGCCTGGATTCTGGGGCAACTGGCTAAGTAGTCCAAGAGCTGGTGTTGGCCTGCTGATGGGTAGAGCTGGGACCCAGGGTGTCCCAGGGCTGGTGCCAGCTAATTGGCAGACAAAGCTAGGCACCGCCCCCTCCCCCCACCAGGTTTTTCAGCTGCAGTGCCCTGGGAGTTCCAAATCTGGTGTCAACCCACTGGTGGATGGTGCTGGATCCTGGATGCTGAGGGGCACAAGGTGTCCCAGAACTGATACTGGCCTGGTGGTGGGCAGAGCCAGGGTATGAGGGGTCCTCGGGCTGATACCATCCTGCTGTGTTTTGGTTAAATTATGACCAGGCAGGCTGCAGTGATGTGGTGGCCCTGAGGCTGATGTAGGCCTGCCTGCTGGTGGGCAGGACTGGGATCCATAGACTCCCAGGACTGGTGCTGGCCCACCAGTAGGTAAAGCTGGGTTCTGGGGTTTGTGCTGGCTAACTAGTAGACAGAGTTGTGTCCTGGGGTCTCTGGCTACAGGGTCCGAGGGGTCCCAGAGCTAGTGATGGCTCACTGGTGGATGGAGTCATGTCCCAGGATTTTCAATTGAAGGGGGCCCTGAGTATCCTTGAGCTGGTTTTAGTCCATCGGCGTATGGGGCTGGTTCCCCATACAATTGGCTCTGGAGTCCTAGGTATCCTAAAGCTTGTGTTGACTTCCTGGTAGGCAGGGCTGGATTCTGGGGAACCTGGTTGAGGGGTCCAAGATGTCTCAGAGCTGATGCTGGACTGCTGGTGATGGGCTAGATCCTGCCATGGCAGGCTATGGGGCTGTGGTGGGCTTGGGGCTGGTGTCTGCCCACTGGTGAGTAAGGCTGGTTGGGAGGCTACAGCCAGCCCACCAGTGCAGGGCCAGAGCCCAAGGGGGTCCTGCCCACTGGTGGCTGGCTGCAGGGCCCCAGGGGTCCCAGGGCTAGTGGTATGTAGAACTGGGTCCTGGCTGCTCTGGTGGACAGGGCCTGGTGTCAGGGTGGCTGTGGGCTCAAGAGGGCTTAAGGCAACCTGCCTATTGATTAGGGGGGCTGTATTCCTACCCTGTTAGTTGCTTGGCCTGATGCATCCCAGCAGTGGTCCAGAAAGGTTGGTGGGCAGGGCCAGGTCAGACACTAATAACCTAGATGGAGGATTCTAAAGTGGTTCTTACCAGCACCAGTGTCCATGTGGTAGAATGAACTCCCTAAAGCTGCATTAATTAATGTGACTAAAATTTAGAATAATTATATTACCTTCAGAAAATGAATTATGTAATGTGTATATGATTTAATGTTTAAGAAATTCAGAGATTAGTTTAAGAATAAAAAGACACTTAGCTTTTTTGCTCTATAATGACAACATGCAGAATTAAAATAAAATCAGGTGCTTAGAACAGAAATCTTACCTGTTCGCTTATTTCTGTCCACATAACAGTACTTTAATTCATAGTCTTGTAATAAATCATGAACTTCCTGAAAGAGACAAAACATGAACTCAGTGAACACACGAGTGCAATTGATGGATAATCCATATGTATTAGCCTACCACCACTACCATCACCATTCCCCATGTAAAAAAGTCTTCTGTGGTTCTCTATCACTCATTTAAATTAAAGGCATTCAAGGCCCACCAGATCTGGCACCAACTTACCTCTTCAAATATATCTCCCAACATACTTCTACATATGCCCACATTCCTGCTCAGATGAACACCTCCTCTCTCAAGAGTATACCATGTACAATCTTCATTCTGAATTTATGCTGACACCTTGAACTTCCATGGGGCAAACAACTACTACAGATCCCAAGTTCACCTGGAATCACATGCATCCTTTGAAATCCCAGCTCAAATATTCTTCTAAGAAGGTTTTCTAATTCTTTCCCACAGTACATCACCTCTATGCTAACATTGGTCATACTTTATGCCTCTCTTACAGAAATGTTAAACATTTCTACTTGGGTACTACAAACTGAGTTTTTAAGTATTAAGTTTTAAGTATTACACTTGTAGAGGGCTTCCCTGGTAGCTCAGGAATCTGCCTGCAATGCAGGAGACCCTGATTCAAATCAAAGGGGACTCAAAGGGGACCTTTGAGTCAGGAAGGTCCCCTGGAGAAGGGACAGGCTCCACACTCCAGTATTCTTGGGCTTCCCGAGTAGCTCAGATGGTAAAGTATCCACCTGCAATGCAGGAGACCTGGGTTCGATCACTGGGTTGGGAAGATCCCCTGGCGGAGAGCATGACAAACCACTTCAGTATTCTTGCCTGGAGAATCCCCCTAGTGGGCTACAGTCCATGGGGTCACAGAGAGTCAGACATAACTGAGCGACTAAGCACACACACATCCGTAGATGGCAATACCAATATGAAGAAGAAACAAACATAAATTAAAACCTAACTTAGAGATTCCTGGGTATGAACCAATAACCCTCAAGTTAGAGTATGCACCCCAATTTCTTTCCCCTCAGTACCCCAAGATGTTTAAACTGGTTTTCTGGTTTGTTTAGCTTGTATTACTCGTCCATTCTGAATGCTTAAATTCTGATATCATAACTTCCATCCACCTGGGAAAATACACTATATTTTGTCTCTAATTCTCTAATCCCTTCTATTAAACAGATACTACTTGAGTACAAGAGCTATATTTTATCTGTATATTACCCATATTGCTTTGAATATCCTAGTCACTCAAATAAACATTAAAGTGAATATAATTTGTCATTCATTTGACATTAGGCTTTGAAAATTTTACTCATAATATACAACAGATATCATTATTTTTTAAAGGAATTGAACTGTCACATTACTGGACGTTTGGACCCAGACAGAGAGTGGTACAGCCAACTTGTTCTGTATTACAAACAAATACACTAAACAGACATAAGTGCTAGGATGTTAAGTCTGCAACCTATCAATAATTAATTCAAGAATAATAATTCTTATTACTGCTATTTTCATAGTTAACATTCACTCAGTTTTTACTAGGTACCAGAGCACTGAAGTCACCCTTTTATTAAAAACACAGGAAACCACAGAGTAGAGAAAATTCAAGCAACTTGCCAAAGTATTACACTTAGTAATTTTCTGAGTGTAGATTCACCAACTGGTTAGGTTCCAGGGAACTACACTCTTAACCTCTGTGCTATACTGACTTATTCCTTCTAGGATTAGCTAAAAATAGTACACTGCCACAGAAAGTTAAAAGACCAATACCTCTAGTGCCTTAATAAGGGATCAAATGGAAATGAAAAATAAATAAGAGGGTAGTTTCAAATTGAGAAACACTTTCTCTTTCAACTGAATGCAAGGGGGTAGGGAAACTGACATAACAGGCAAAGTATAAAACAAGCTGGGTGGAAAAAAGACAATCATCTTTTATATAAGAAAGATAAGAAAGGTAAAGTTGATAATTTAGTATTCTTTATTAGTCAATATTTTAAAATATATATACTTACCAATTGTGTAAAATACTGTTTGATGAATTATATAGTAATACAATCAATATATAGTGTAGATATAACTATAATTTTTTATCTTGTAAGCATCAACATCTTATTGGACTTAGAAAACAGTATAAGAAACTAAGAAAATGTAACTCTCTCAATAGCATACCCTACACATCTTGCCAACAGGGTAATTGAATACTTTATATAGAAGGTGACACAGTTTTGTTTGAAGGCATCAAGTGTATGCTTTCAGTTGCACAAACTCTAATCTCTCATTTCACTAGTTAACAGCTGTCAAATGCCAGACAAAGGAAACATGATACCGCTCTTCACTTTATCAAGTATTCATAAACAATGACATGTTATATTACTCATTTAGCTGAGACAACCACCTGAGAGAGATCTTAAGTTTTCAAGGATGCATTTTTGCAAGTTGAAAAATTTATTTTTAAAATACCCATATTTCTAAGCACAGCTTTCCCATGTATCAGATGTGGAATACAGACTTCACCAACTCAGAACGTTTACAAAACCTCCTGCAAAGAAAAAAAGACTTATTTTTCCCCATGCCCTGGTTGCTCTGACCCAAGAAAAAGTAGGTCACTCCTCAATTTGAGCCTTGGCAAGTTGGCCAGATTAAAAACTTAAAACCTGAAAGAGAGTCCTGACAACCATTGGCCAAAATCCGACTATGATACACATCACACGGATCTGAAAGTACTAAGATCATGTCTCCCCTATTCTAATCTAGCTTTATGATACTTCTGTGAATTTACAAACTAACTTTAAGGAATGAAGTTGCACCTTTGATGAAGACTCTTTGTCCTCTGACTAGCAATACCTGCTATACATTTCTTATAGTAAGATGAGCTCATCAAAACTGGTAACTGTTAAATAGCTTTAGTAATCTATTTCCAGACCAGATTCACCATCACTCCTTGGAACTGAAAAGTTTTCCACATATGAAATGTTTTCTGGGAAGAGGTTCAATAACTTTCAGCTCAAAGCAGTCAATCAAGAAATCCCCAAAAGTTAAACGACCATTGTTTCAGCTCATCTGGACCTCTTCTTGATTGAAAGCCAGCCTTAGTTTCAAATCTGAATCACACTGTCTTCTAAGCCCTTCATAGACTTTAAATCAGCTATATATATATATATGTGTGTGTGTGTGTGTGTAGATATATAGATTATAAAAACAACTTTCATATATTAAAACACTCTTCTTTAAAATTTCACTTTTTTTTGAATGAAAAAAATATTGGGTTGGCCAAAAAAGTTT
Organism: Oryx dammah; assembly: GCF_014754425.2. Classification (NCBI taxonomy): domain Eukaryota; kingdom Metazoa; phylum Chordata; class Mammalia; order Artiodactyla; family Bovidae; genus Oryx; species Oryx dammah. The sequence goes on from NW_024070212.1 coordinate 78,559,811, forward strand.
ATCTGTGTTTTCCTGTAAGATGGGGCCCAAATGAACTTTCTGGTCAACCCAATATTTTTATTTATGTTCTTGTAAAATGTAAAATGATTTGATAATACAAAAGGATTATCTGTAACATAAAATATGAGGCATTATAATGAAATAAGCACCCAGGAGTTCAACTCCAAACTTAAAAGAGTAGAACACTGCCAACACTGTTCTATCCCGCTATGTCTTCCTTCACTGACCCATCCCCCATACCTAGAGTCCTCGCATAGGTTTGTATTCCCTAACAATATATTCTGTTGGTTTCTGAGCTTTAATAAAAATGGTATTATGCTATTTTAATCTTCTGTGCCTTGTGTTTTATACTCAATATTATGTTTTTAAAATTCACTCATGATCCCCTTGGCTACTGTGCATTTATTCACTACTGAATATTCTGTGACTATTCATACTATGGAATATTTATTCCATTCTGTGACTTCAGTATGATTTAGTGATCCACTTTTCTATCAATGAATACTTGATTTATTTCCAGGTTGTTGTTCTTTTGCTACTTTTACGTATATATTTTTTAAACTACTATCACCTTCTTGTAAATTTTACATATCTCCTGGTGTTCATGGGCAAAAATTTCTGAAGGCATGAACGTCCTAGGCTACATACATCTTTATAAGAAAGTGCCAACTTCTCTATCAGAATGACTATTACAGTTTGCATTTCCCTCAATATGAGCATCCTTACAATGCTTGGTCTTACCAGATACTTAAATTTTGTCAATTTAGTGGATATAAAGTCATACTTCCTTGCGCTCTTGATCTGCATTCCCTTGATTAATAAGGCAGGGCATTATGATGGTTAGTTTTATATGTGAACTTGGCTACAGAATCTAGTTATTAAACTTGATAATCTAGGTGTTGCTGTAAAGGTATTTTATAAATATGGTTAATATCTACAATCAGCTTACTCTAAAGTGAAGGAGATCACCTTTAATAATATGGGTGGGCCCCATCTAATCAACTGAAGACCTGAAGAGAAAAATGGGTATTCGGAAGAAGAAATCCTGCCTTAAGACTGCACAGGCCATGGTGCAATTAACCTCATGTGCTGCAACTACTGAGCCCACGCACTCTAGATCCCAGGCCACAATTAGACAGAAGCCCATACACCACAAGGAAGATCCGACGCAGCCAAATAAGCAAGACTGTAGCATTGACACCTGCCTGAGTTTCTAACCTGTTGGTATGCCTCACCAGATTTTAGATTAGGTAGCCCCCTCAATCAAGCAATCAACTTCTCAATGTATGTCAGATAAGTTCCGTTCCTCAGTTCAGTTCAGTCACTCAGTCGTGTCCGACTCTTTGTGACCCCATGAATTGCAGCACACCAGGCCTCCCTGTCCATCACCAACTCCCGGAGTTTACTCAAACTCATGTCCATCCAGTCACTGATGCCATCCAGCCATCTCATCCTCTGTCGTCCCCTTCTCCTCCTGCCCCCAATCCCTCCCAGCATCAGAGTCTTTTCCAGTGAGTCAGCTCTTCGCGTGAGGTTGCCAAAGTACTGGAGTTTCAGCTTTAGCATCATTCCTTCCAAAGAACACCCAGGACTGATCTCTTTTAGGATGGACTGGTTGGACTGGTTGGATCTCCTTTAGGATGGACTGGTTGGATTGGCGCTCAGCTTTCTTCACAATCCAACTCTCACATCCATACATGACCACTGGAAAAACAGCCTTGACTAGATGGACCTCTGTTGGCAAAGCAATGTCTCTGCTTTTGAATATGGTCTATAGGTTGGTCATAACTTTCCTTCCAAGGAGTAAGCGTCTTTTAATTTCATGGCTGAAATCACCATCTGCTGTGATTTTGGAGCCACAAAAAAAAAAGTCTGACACTGTTGCTCAGTCATGTCCAACTCTTTGCGACACCATGGATTGTAGCACGCCAGGTTTCCCTGTCCATCACCAGCTTCCAGAGTTTGCTCAAACTCATGTCCATCAAGTTGGTGATGCCATCCAACCATTTTATTCTCTGTCATCCCCTTCTCCTCCTGCCTCAATCTTTCCCAGCATCAGGGTCTTTTTCAATGAGTCAGTTCTTCACATCAGGTGGCCAAAGTATTAGTTTCAGCTTCAGCATCAGTCCTTCCAATAAATATTCAGGACTGATTTCCTTTAGGATTGACTGGTTTGATCTCTTTGCAGTCCAAGGGACTCTCAAGAGTCTTCTCCAACACCACAGTTCAAAAGCATCAATTCTTAGGTACTCAGCTTTCTTCAACTTTCACATCCACACATGACTACTGGAAAAACGCAGCTTTGACTAGACAGACTTCATCCACAAAATAATGTCTCTGCTTTTAAATATGTTGTCTAGGTTGGTCATAGCTTTTCTTCCAAGGAGCAAGCGTCTTTTAATTTCATGGCTACAATCACCATCTGCAGTGATTTTGGAGCCCCCAAAAATAAAGTCTGACACTATTTCTATTATTTCCCCATCTATTTGCCATGAAGTGATGGGATCAGATGCCATGATCATAGTTCTTTGAATGCTGAATTTTACGCCAACTTTTTCACCCTCCTCTTTCACTTTCAACAAGAGGCTCTTTAGTTCTTCTTCACTTTCTGCCATAAGGGTGGTGTCATCTGCATATCTGAGGTTATTGATATTTCTCCTGGCAATCTTAATTCCAGTTTGTGCTTCATCCAGCCAAGCATTTCACAAGATGTACTCTGCATATAAGTTAAATAAGCAAGGTGACAATATTCAGCTTTGACTTATTTCTTTCCCAATTTGGAACCAGTATGTTTTTCCATGTCCAGTTCTAACTGTTGCTTCTTGACCTGCATACAGGTTTCTCAGGAGGCAGGTAAGGTGGTCTGGTATTCCACTCTCTTGAAGAGTTTTCCAGTTTGTTGTGATTCACACAGTCAAAAGCTTTGGCAAAATCAATAAAGCAGAGATAGATGTTTTTCTGGAATTCTCTTGGTTTTTCGATGATCCAACAGATGTTGGCAATTTGATCTCTGGTTCCTCTGCCTTTTCTAAATCCAGCTTGAACATCTGGAATTTCACAGTTCATGTACTGCTGAAACCTGGCTTGGAGAATTTTGAGCATTACTTTGCTAGCATGTGAGATGAGTGTAATTGTGCAGTAGTTTTAACATTCTTTGGCATTGCCTTTCTTTGGGATTGGAATGAAAACTGACCTTTTCTAGTCCTGTGGCCACTGCTGAGTTTTCCAAATTTTCTGGCATACTGCATTTTGCTGGCATATTTGCTCATGTATGTATATAAATACAAATTAATATAAATATTATATATAATCTATTGTTTTCCCAAAAGTCATAAAATGCTTTATTCACTTAGTTTTTAGTCAGTTACAGTTAGCTACATTATTCTAGCCATAAAGTGATTCTGGTATTGCCCTTAATCTCACAGGGAAAATTTTAAATATTTTACCATTGAATATGATTGTTTTTGCTTTCTTGGGATAATCTTTAAGTTTGGGAACTTTCTATTCCTATTTGCTATCAGTTTTTATTATGCTGCTGCTGCTAAGTTGCTTCAGTCGTGTCCAACTCTGTGCGACCCCGTAGACAGCAGCCCACCAGGCTCCCCCGTCCCTGGGATTCTCCAGGCAAGAACACTGGAGTGGGCTGCCATTTCCTTCTCCAATGCATGAAAGTGAAAAGTGAAAGTGACGTTGCTCAGTCATGTCCGACTCTTAGCGACCCCATGGACTACAGCCCACCAGGCTCCTCTATCCATGGGATTCTCCAGGCAAGAGTACTGATGGGTATTAAATGTTATCAGTAGTTTTTTCTACATCCATTGCGATGACTTAAATCCTATCTTCATGCCAGTGGTCTCCAAATTTTTATTTCCACCTCAGATGTCTCTCCAAGGAGCCACACCTATGTATGCCATTGCTTGCTTTAGAACTACCTTTGAATGTTACACACCTGATAATACTTTTTTTGGGCCCAACACAAGGCTGTATACATTTCATGATATTGGGTGAGTAAAGTGTGAAAGAAAGTGAAGTTGCTCAGTTGTGTCTGACTCTTTTCGACCCCATGGACTGTAGCCTACCAGGCTCTTCCGTCCATGGGATTTTCCAGGCAAGAATACTGGAGTGAATTGCCATTTCCTTCTCCAGGAGATCTTCCTGACCCAGGGATTGAACCCACGTCTCCAGCACTGTAGGCAGACGCTTTACTGTCTGAGCCACCAGGAAAGTCACCTTGGCTGAGTAAATGTGGTGTCAATTTTAACTCAGCTAAATTTTTAACAGCTTTCAATGCAGCTGTTTTGCTGGAAAATTCATTTGAATACCAAGTTTTTGCCAGAGAAACATTTTGACATGGCCTAAAGAAGATTAGTAAACTTTCAACTTTTTTATTAGTGGTATAATAATAATAATAATTTACTAAATATTTACTTTATCCCAGGCTTTTTATTGAAATAATCTTGTTTAACCATAACAACCCCATGGTATGGATTTTTCTGTTGGATATTATTATGGAGTTTATACCCAAGGTTACTGAGGCCTAGAGAAGGAACTTGTACAGACAATATGTAATGACTCTGGGATTCAAACACAATTTGACAGACTTTAGAGCAAACACACTGAACTACTATACTATATCTTAAGTAGCAGTGATCCAAAAATAATACCTATGAACTATTCATTTCCATCACATTTCTAATGTTTACTATATCACTAACCTCCTAACCTTAGAGCAGAGATCAGGGTTAAGAACAAAGTTTGGGAGATAAAAGCAACAATTTTACTTTTTGACAGCTAGATGTCTGAATGCATCACTCTCTTGTTTAAATATTTCAAGGGACTCTCGTTTTCTTTAAAATAAAATTCAAATTCTCTTAAATCACTTACAATCATCTGGTCTTGCTTCATGTGCTAGCCTTATATTGAATCACTACCCTTCTCGAACTCTGCATATTGCTATGAATATTCCTCACCCTTCTCTTTGGCTCCCTTCCCCTAGTTTATTTCTCGCTCCCTGGGTTTCAACTTTAATGAATTTCTCTAAGAAGCCTTTCTGAATCTCTCAAGTGTGGAGTAGATATCCTTCTTCTGTGCTCCCATAGCATTTTTTACTTTTCCCATCACAACACTCGTAGCACCCATCATCTGTATTTTCAGTTCAGTTCAGTTCAGTTCAGTTCAGTTCAGTCACTCAGTCATGTCTGACTCTTTGCGACCCCATGAATCACAGCACGCCAGGCCTCCCTGTCCATCACCAACTCCCGGAGTTCACTCAGACTCGCGTCCATTGAGTCAGTGATGCCATTCAGCCATCTCATCCACTGTCGTCCCCTTCTCCTCCTGCCCCCAATCCCTCCCAGCATCAGAGTCTTTTCCAATGAGTCAACTCTTCACATGAGGTGGCCAAAGTACTGGAGTTTCAGCTTTAGCATCATTCCTTCCAAAGAAATCCCAGGGCTGATCTCCTTCAGAATGGACTGGTTGGATCTCCTTGCAGTCCAAGGGACCCTCAAGAGTCTTCTCCAACACCACAGTTCAAAAGCATCAATTCTTCGGTTCTCAGCTTTCTTCACAGTCCAACTCTCACATCCATGACTACTGGAAAAACCATAGCCTAGACTAGACAGACCTTAGTCGGCAAAGTAATGTCTCTGCTTTTGAATATGCTATCTAGGTTGGTCATAACTTTTCTTCCAAGGAGTAAGCGTCTTTTAATTTCATGGCTGCAGTCACCATCTGCAGTGATTTTGGAGCCCCAAAAAATAAACTCTGACACTCTTTCCACTATTTCCCCATCTATTTCCCATAAAGTGATGGGACCAGATGCCATGATCTTCGTTTTCTGAATGTTGAGCTTTAAGCCAACTTTTCACTCTCCTCTTTCACTTTCATCAAGAGGCTTTTTAGTTCCTCTTCACTTTCTGTCATAAGGGTGGTGTCATCTGCATATCTGAGGTTATTGATATTTCTCCCGGCAATCTTGATTCCAGCTTGTGCTTATATACCTGAATCTCCCTTAGATTGCAGGCTTAGTAAATAGCAAATACCATGCATCTGACCTTGTTCGTAAAAAGGTCTCCAACGTCTAGCAAAAAGCAGACTTTGAATATTTAAATGCATATTTGTTTCTACATATCATCTTTATCCACTCCAATACAGCATTCTTTTCTGAGATTACTTTACAATCTAAACATAAGCCAATACATTTAAAGTGCTCAAAAATTACTCTTTACATTAACCTAATACATAGCTCACTTCTTTAAAAGAAAATATTTGATCCACCTCCTAAAGCAATGAAAATGAAAACAAAAATAAACAAATGGGACCTAATTAAACTTAAATGCTCTTGCACAGCAAAGGAAATCATAAACAAGACAAAAAGCCAACCCTCAAGATGAGAGAAAATATTTGCAAACAAAGCAACAAAGGACTAGTCTCCAAAAGACACAAACAGCCCATGCAGCTCAACATCAGAAAAACAACCCAATCACAAAACAGGCAGAAGACCTCAACTGACATCTCTCCAAAGAAGACATATAGATGAAAAGATGCTCAACATCACTAATTATTGCTGCTGCTGCTAAGTCGCTTCAGTCGTGTCCGACTCTGTGTAACCCCATAGATAGCAGCCCACCAGGCTCTCTCTGGGATTCTCCAGGCAAGAACACTGGAGTGGGTTGCCATTGCCCGGGAAATGTAAATCAAAACTACAATGAGGTTATCAATTCACACCAGTCAGAACGGCTATTATCAAAAAATCTACGAACAATAAGTGCTGGAGAGGATGTGGAGAAAAGGGAACCCTCTTACACGCCGGTGGGAATGTAAGTTGATATAGCCACTGTGGAGAATAGTATGGAGGTTCCTTGAAAAATTAAACATAGCACTACCATATGACCCAGCAATCCCACTACTGGGCATATACCCTGAGAAAATCATAATTCTAAAGGACATGGGCACCCCAATGTTCACTGCCGCACTAGTCGCAACAGCCAGGACAAGGAATCAACCTAAATGCCCAACGACAGATGAACAGATAAACAAGATGTGGTACATATATACAATGGAATACTGACTGTGTGTTAGTCGCTCAGTCGTGTCCAACTCTGCAACCCCATGGACTATAGCCCACCAGGCACCTCTGTCCATGGAATTTTCCAGGCAAGAATACTGGAGCAGGTTGCCATTTTCTTCACCAAGGGATCTTCCCAACCCAGGAATCAAATCCAGGTCTCCTGTATTGCAGATTCTTTACTGTCTGAGTCATTACTCAGTCACTAAAGGGAACAAAAGAGGGTCATTTGTAAAGACAAGGATGGGCCTAGAGTCTATCATATAGAGTGAGGTCAGAAAGAGAAAAACAAATACTGTGTATTAACACATGTGTGTGGAATATAGAAAAATGGTACAGATGAACCTATTTCCAAGCCAGGAATAGAGACCCAGACACATGGACATAAGGGAAAGAGGAGGGGTGGGATGAATTGGGAGATTGAGATTGACATATATATACCACCACCTAGTTGGAAGTTGCTATAAAGCTCAGGAAGCTCAGGTAGGTGCACCGGAGGCAGGGGTTGGGTGAGGGGCACTGGAAAGAAGTCCAAGAGGGGATATAGGTATGCATATGGCTGAGTTACTTGATTGTACAACAGAAACTAACACAACATTGTAAAGCAATCATATTGCATTTAAGAAAAGTTCTGAGCAAAAAGAAAAAATAAACTGCTCAAAAAAATTACTCTCTTTACACTAACCTAATACATAACTTACTTCTTTAAAAGATAATATTTACATACCTCAAATTAATGAATATTATATATCTAGCAATAAGAGACAGAGAAGGCAATGGCCACCCACTCCAGTACTCTTGCCTGGAAAATCCCATGGACAGAGGAGCCTGGTAGGCTGCAGTCCATGGGGTCGCTACTAGTCGGACACGACTGAGTCACTGCACATCACTTTCATGCATTGGAGAGAGAAATGGCAGCCCACTCCAGTATTCTTGCCTGGAGGATCCCAGGGACGGAGGAGCCTGGTGGGCTGCCGTCTATGGGGTCACACAGAGTCGGACACGACTGAAGCGACTTAGCAGCAGCAGCAGCAGCAATAAGAGGTTCTCCATGAGCAGTTCTTGCTTACAGACATCCCCAAGAGATATATTTAGATAACCAAAGAAAATTTCTTTATTTTCCCAAAGAAAAGCCATACAGAAATCACAATCTCCTCTTCTCTGACACAAGTGTTTTTCTTTCAAACATCACCTCCATATATGACTAATTATCACAAATTAAATTGTTTAAAAATAACCCCCATTTGTTATCTCTCAGTTCTGTAGGTCAAAAGTTCTGGCAGGCTCAAATGAATTCTCCGAGTCTCTCAAGGCCAAAATCAAGGTCTTAGGCAGGCTGAGCTCTTATCTGGAAGCTCTAAGGAAGAATGCACTTCCACTCACGAAGGCAGTTAGCAGAATTCAGTTTCTTGCAGTTGTTGAACTGAAGTCCCCATTTTCTTGCTGGTTGTCAGTTGGGGACCACACTCAACATCTAGAGAGGGCTCTAAAATCCTTGTATGTAGATCCCTCCATCTTCAAACCCAGCAACAGTGCATCAGATCCTTCCTGTGCTTCAAATCATCTGACTTTTCCCCCTGGTAACTGCTGGAGAAAATTCTGCTTTTAAAGGACTAGTATAATCAGATATGGCTCACCTGGATAATCTCCCTTTTGATAATCCCAGATCAACTGAGTAATAACCTTAATTAGATCTGCAAAAATTCTCTTGTCATGTATGTAACAATCACACGTGACAGCTTAGTAGGCAAAGCTCAAGAATATATGAGCGTATGTATTACGCACATAGTCACAGTTTCATGGATTAGAAATCTCGGGGGGCTATTTCTAAATTCTGCCCACAACAATCACTAACAATAGATAACACCATACCCTTGGGCTTCCCCGGTGGCTCAGTGGTAAAGAACCTGCCTGCCAATGCAGGGGACGCATGTTCAATCCCTGGGTCAGGAAGATCCCCTGGAGATGGAAATGGCAACCCACTCCAGTAATTTTGCCTGGGAAATCTCACAGACAGAGGAGACTGGTGGGTTACAGTCCATGGAGTCACAGAAGAGTCAGACATGACTTAACGACTAAACAACAACTGTCCCTTAAACATATTTTAGAAAAAATATCTTATTTAATACCTCAGGTTTCAGAGCTCAAGCAGGGTGAGAAGGACACCTGCCCAGAAGGGAAACCCAGCACAGAGTGTCAAGAACTCAAGCAAGGTGAGGAGGCCTTCTGGCCCCTGGAACAGCCCAGTGCAGGGAGAAGGAGCTTAAATTGGATGAGGCGGGCCTCTGCATGGAAGAGGAGACAGTTTCCTCATAGCGGTGATGGGAGATTACTTACTCACAGGAGAATTGTTCAAATAAGTAAATATGTTAAGGACAATGAACAGCAGGTTTCTCACTGTCAGAAAAAGAAGGAATATGGATTGGGAGAGAGCTAGCGAGAAATCCATTATATTAGACCACAATCTGATACATCAGTGTGATCTCATTACTCTCGATAAAGGTGGAAATGTATGTGTGTACATAATACATGCTGCTGCTGCTGCTACGTTGCTTCAGTCGTGTCCAACTCTGTGTGACCCCACAGATGGCAGCCCACCAGGCTCCCTCGTCCCTGGGATTCTCCAGGCAAGAACACTGGAGTGGGCTGCCATTTCCCTCTCCAATGCATGAAAGTGAAAAGTGAAAGTGAAGTCGCTCAGTCATGTCTGACTCTTAGCGACCCCATGGACTGCAGCCTACTAGGCTCCTCTGTCCATGGGATTTTCCAGGCAAGAGTACTGGAGTGGGGTGCCATTGCCTTCTCTGACACAATACATATGCCCGTACATTCTTGAGCTTTGCCTACTAAGAGCAATTGACAGCAGTGACATCTCAAAGGCAATGAGTACATCTAGCTCCCAGATCCTGGCTTCCTAACATCATTTCCCCTAAAAAAAAAAACTAGGCTCTGTAATGGTCATCGAGACTGCCACCACAAAATATCATAGGCAACAAAAATTTACCTTCCTCACAATTCTGAAAGCTAGAACTCCAAGATCAAGGTTCTAGTTGGTTTGGCTTCTGCTGAGATCTTCTCTCTGGCGTGTACATGGCCACCTCCTCACTATGTCCTCCCATAGCCTTTCCTTGGTGATTGCACTCACTGGGATAGGGCTGGGGGTGAGGCACACAGCAGAAAAAAAGCTCTCTAGTGTCTTTTCTTCAATGACAATTATCCTGTCAGATCAAGGCCCCATCTTTATGACTTCCTTTAAATTTCATTACTTCCACAAAGACCCCAGCCATACTGGCACTTAGGGCTTCAACACATGAATTTGGGGGGACACAACCTTAATGAAATGGATGATTCAAGGGCAAAGCAGTGGTCCCAAATCTTTTTGGCACCAGGGACCGGTTTTGTGGAAGACAATTTTTCCATAGATCAGGCAGGGGGTGGGGATGGTTTGGGGAGGATTACAGCACATTAAATTTATTGTGCTCCTATAAGCATCCAATGCTGCCACTGATCTAACAGAAGGCAGAGCTCCGGTGGTAACCTGCGCGATCTGAAGCGGCTGTAAACACAGATAAAGCTCGCCCTGCTTGTGCGCCACTCACCTCCTGCCATGCGGCCCGGTTTCTAACAGGCCACAGAGCAGTACCAGCCCACAGCCTCTGGGTTTAAGACCCCTGGGCTAAAGCACAGAAAGTAACAAGCTACAACACCTTACCATGTCAAAAACAGAGGAACCGCTCAGTGAATGACAGGGACATGTCAAAAGCATATCAGACCAAGAGACAAGATATAGAAGCAACCGAAGTGTCCATGAAAAGATGAATGGGTAAAAAAGATACTGTATATGTACACACAATGGAATATTAGCTTAAAATAATGATTAATAATTAGTTTAAAATAATGTTAAAAATAATGAACTTTTGCCATTTGCTACAACATACTTGGACCTGGAAGGTATTATGCTTAGTGAAAATTAGAGAAAGATAAATACTGTATTATCACTTACATGTGGAATTCAAAAAATAAAAGAAAGAAATGAATATAACAAAACAGAAACAGATTTACCGATATAGAGAACATACTAGTGGTTACCAAGGGGGATAGATATGGGGAAAGGGTGCAAGAGACAGGGGTAGGGGATGAAGAGGTACAAAGCAGCATGTATTAAATAAGCAAGATATAAGGATGCAATATATGACACAGGGAATATAGCTAGAATATAGCTAATATTTCATTACTTTAAATGCACTATAATCTATAAAAATACTGAATCACTATGTTGTACACTTGAAACTAATATAACATTGCAAATCAACTATTAAAAAAAAAAAAAAAAAGGACTCGTTCCTTAAGTGTGAGAACCGAATTAGTGACTTGTTTCCAAAGAACAGTGAACAGGAAAAAAAAAAAAAGAATGTTTACAGTGGCGGCCGGGAGGAGACACCCCACATCCGAGGTCAGGGGTGGCCGGGAGAAGTCACCTGCCGCCCAAGGCCAGGGACAGTGACCCTGAGGAGCCACCCCGAGCCCGAGGCCAGGGGTGGCAGCAGGGGGCGTGGTTCGGGGGGTTGGGGAGCCACCCACGCCTGAGGCCAGGGCCGGCGGCTGGGAGGAGCAACCCGAGGAGCCGTGGCTACCCAGGCACAGGAGGGCCTAGAGGAGCTATCTGACGTTGAAGGTCAGGAACAGCAGCAGTAAGGAGATACCCCTCATCCAAGGTAAGGAGCAGCGGCTGTGCTTTGCTGGAGCAGCCGTGAAGAGATACCCCACACCCAAGGTAAGAGAAACCCAAGTAAGATGGTAGGTGTTGCAAGAGGGCATCAGAGGGCAGACACACTGAAACCATACTCACAGGAAACTAGTCAATCTAATCACACTAGGACCACAGCCTTGTCTAACTCAGTGAAACCAAGCCATGCCTACGGGGCAACCCAAGACGGGCGGGTCATGGTGGAGAGGTCTGACACAATGTGGTCCACTGGAGAAGGGAATGGCAAACCGCTTCAGTATTCTTGCCTTGAGAACCCCATGAACAGTATGAAAAGGCAAAATGATAGGATACTGAAAGAGGAACTCCCCAGGTCATTAGGTGCCCAATATGCTACTGGAGATCAGTGGAGAAATAACTCCAGAAAGAATGAAGGGATGGAGCCAAAGCAAAAACAATACCCAGTTGTGGATATGACGTGATAGAAGCAAGATCTGATGCTGTAAAGAGCAATATTGCATAGGAACCTGGAATGTCAGGACCATGAATCAAGGCAAATTGGAAGTGGTCAAACAAGAGATGGCAAGGGTGAACGTCGACATTCTAGGAATCAGTGAACTCAAATGGACTGGAATGGGGGAATTTAACTCAGATGACCATTATATCTACTACTGTGGGCGGGAATCCCTCAGAAGAAATGGAGTAGCCATCATGGTCAACAAATGAGTCCAAAATGCAGCACTTGGATGCAATCTCAAAAACGACACAATGATCTCTGTTCGTCTCCAAGGCAAACCATTCAATATCACAGTTATCCAAGTCTATGCCCCAACCAGTAACGCTGCAGAAACTGAAGTTGAACGGTTTTATGAAGACCTACAAGACCTTTTAGAACTAACACCCAAAAAAGATGTCCTTTTCATGATAGGGGACTGAAATGCAAAAGTAGGAAGTCAAGAAACACCTGGAGTAACAGGCAAATTTGGCCTTGGAATGCAGAATGAAGCAGGGCAAAGACTAATAAAGTTTGCCAAGAAAATGCACTGGTCATAGCAAGCACCCTCTTCCAACAACACGAGAAGACTCTACACATGGACATCACCAGATGGTCAACACCGAAATCAGATTGATTATATTCTTTGCAGCCAAAGATGGAGAAGCTCTATACAGCCAACAAAAACAAGACCAGGATCTGACTGTGGCTCAGATCATGAACTCCTTATTACCAGATTCAGACTCAAATTGAAGAAAATAGGGAAAACCACTAGACCATTCAGGTATGACCTAAATCAAATCCCTTATGATTATACAGTGGAAGTGAGAAATAGATTTAAGGGCCTAGATCTGATAGATAGAGTGCCTGATGAACTATGGAATGAGGTTTGTGACATTGTACAGGAGACAGGGATCAAGACCATCCCCATGGAAAAGAAATGCAAAAAAGCAAAATGGCTGTCTGGGGAGGCCTTACAAATAGCTGTGAAAAGAAGAGAGGTGAAAAGCAAAGGAGAAAAGGAAAGATATAAGCATCTGAATGCAGAGTTCCAAAAAATAGCAAGAAGAGATAAGAAAGCCTTCTTCAGCGATCAATGCAAAGAAACAGAGGAAAAGAACAGAATGGGAAAGACTAGAGATCTCTTCAAGAAAATTAGAGACACCAAGGGAACATTTCATGCAAAGATGGGCTCGATAAAGTACAGAAATGGTATGGACCTAACAGAAGCAGAAGATATTAAGAAGAGGTGCCAAGAATACACGGAAGAACTATACAAAAAAGATCTTCACGACCCAGATAATCATGACGATCTGATCATTAATCTAGAGCCAGACATCCTGGAATGTGGTTAAGTGGGCCTTAGAAAGCATCACTATGAACAAAGCTAGAGGAGGTGATGGAATTCCAGTTGAGCTATTTCAAATGCTGAAAGATGATGCTGTGAAAGTGCTGCACTCAATATGCCAGCACATTTGGAAAACTCAGCAGTGGCCACAGGACTGGAAAACGTCAGTTTTCATTCCAATCCCAAAGAAAGGCAATGCCAAAGAATGCTCAAACTACCGCACAATTGCACTCATCTCACACGCTAGTAAAGTAATGCTCAAAATTCTCCAAGCCAGGCTTCAGCAATACGTCAACCGTGAACTCCCTGATGTTCAAGCTGGATTTAGAAAAGGCAGAGGAACCAGAGATCCAATTGCCAACATCCGCTGGATAATGGAAAAAGCAAGAGAGTTCCAGAAAAACATCTATTTCTGCTTTATTGACTATGCCAAAGCCTTTGACTGTGTGGATCACAAAAAACTGTGGAAAATTCTTCAAGAAATGGGAATACCAGACCACCTGACCTGCCTCTTGAGAAATCTGTATTTAGGTCAGGAACCAACAGTTAGAATTGGACATGGAACAACAGACTGGTTCCAAATAGGAAAAGGAGTATATCAAGGCTGTATATTGTCACCTTGCTTATTTAACTTCTATGCAGAGTACATCATGAGAAACGGTGGACTGAAAGAAACACAAGCTGGAATCAAGATTGCCGGGAGAAATATCAATAACCTCAGATATGCAGATGACACCACCCTTATGGCAGAAAGTGAAGAGGAACTAAAAAGCCTCTTGATGAAAGTGAAAGAGGAGAGTGAAAAGTTGGCTTAAAGCTCAACATTCAGAAAACGAAGATCATGGCATCCGATCCCATCACTTCATGGGAAATAGATGGGGAAACAGTGGAAACAGTGTCAGACTTTATTTTTTTTGGCTCCAAAATCACTGCAGATGGTGACTGCGGCCATGAAATTAAAAGACGCTTACTCCTTGGAAGAAAAGTTATGACCAACCTAGATAGTATATTCAAAAGCAGAGACATTACTTTGCCGACTAAGGTCCATCTAGTCAAGGCTATGGTTTTTCCAGTGGTCATGTATGGATGTGAGAGTTGGACTGTGAAGAAGGCTGAGCACAGAAGAATTGATGCTTTTGAACTGTGGTGTTGGAGAAGACTCTTGAGGGTCCCTTGGACTGCAAGGAGATCCAACCAGTCCATTCTGAAGGAGATCAACCCTGGGATTTCTTTGGAAGGAATGATGCTAAAGCTGAAGCTCCAGTACTTTGGCCACCTCATGCAAAGTGTTGACTCATTGGAAAAAACTATGATGCTGGGAGCGATTGGGGGTAGGAGGAGAAGGGGACAACCAAAGATGAGATGGCTGGATGGCATCACAGACTTGATGGACGTGAGTCTGAGTGAACTCCGGGAGATGGTGATGGACAGGGAGGCCTGGCGTGCTGCGATTCATGGGGTCGCAAAGAGTTGGACACGACTAAACTTAACTGAACTGATCAAGGTTAACATCACCAGTAGAAGTCATGTTGATGTCATGTATCCCATCAAACAATGTGATCAGAAGTGGACTTCACCTCTGTGGAATTCTTCCCAAAATTCCATAGCCCTGATCTCCCATAATAAAATGATTATACAAACCCAAGGTGAAGGGTGTTCTAAAAAATTTCTGACCAAAATATCAAGTCATGAGAAACAAAGAAAAGACTAAGAAACAGGTGCATAATGGAGACTAAGGAGATGTGATAACTGAATGTGGTACCCTGCATTGTACTCTGCAACAGGAAAAGGACGTAAGTGAAAAAACAAATGAAATCCAAGCAAAGTCTATAGTTCAGTTAATAATAATGGACCAGTCCTATCACTTCCTTAGTCTTGACTAGTTTACCTTGATTACAAGATTTGACATTAGGGAAAATTGGGTAGAGAATATATGGGAACTCCATGTACTACCTTTATAACTATTTCTGTAAATCAAAAATTATTCCAAAATGAAAAGTTTATTTAAAAAAGGAAATAGGAGCCAGCTTAAAGAAGCTCCCACTGTCCAAATGTAAAACAATTAAGGCATAAAAGTAAGTAATGAGAGTAATGGAAAATAACTCACTGAATATAAGAAACCAAGAGTTTACTTTGATAGAAAGTAATAAATTAATAAATTGAACACCAGAAAGGGAATTAAGGCATACCTCAGAGATACTGTAAGTTTGGTTCCAGATCACTCAATAAAGTGAATATCCAAAGTGAGACACATTTTTTTGTGCCTTCTCAGTGCATAAGAAAGTTATGTTTACACTATACTGCCATATATTAAGTGTGCAGTAGCACTGTCTTAAAATAGCACATAATTTAAAAATACTTAACTGTAGAAAATTCTGAAAGAGATGGGAATACCAGACCACCTGACCTGCCTCTTGAGAAACCTGTTTGCAGGTAAGGAAGCAACAGTTAGAACTGGACATGGAACAACAGACTGGTTCCAAATAGGAAAAGGAGTACATCAAGGCTGTATATTGTCACCCTGCTTATTTAACTTCTATGCAGAGTACATCATGAGAAACGCTGGGCTGGAAGAAGCACAGGCTGGAATCAAGATTGCCGGGAGAAATATCAGTAACCTCAGACATGCAGATGACAGCACCTTTATGGCAGAAAGTGAAGAAGAACTAAAGAGCCTCTTGATGAAAGTGAAAGAGGAGAGTGAAAAACTTGCCTTAAAGCTGAACATTCAGAAAACGAAGATCATGGCATCCAGTCCTATCATTTCATGGGAAATAGATGGGGAAACAGTGGAAACAGTGTCAGACTTTATTTTTGGGGGCTCCAAAATTACTGTGGATGGTGACTGCAGCCATGAAATTAAAAGACGCTTACTCCTTGGAAAGAAAGTTATGACCAACCTAGACAGCATATTAAAAAGCAGAGACATTACTTTGTCAACAAAGGTCCATCTAGTCAAGGTTATGATTTTTCCAGTGGTCATGTATGGACGTGAGAGTTGGACTGTGAAAAAAGCTGAGAACAGAAGAATTGATGCTTTTGAACTGTGGTGTTGAAGACTCTTAACAGTCCCTTGAACTGCAAGGAGATCCAACCAGTCCATCCTAAAGGAGATCAGTCCTGGTGTTCATTGGAAGGACTGATTTTGAAGCTGAAACTCCAATATTTTGGCCACCTAATGCAAAGAACTGACTCACTGGAAAAGACCCTGATGCTGGGAAAGACTGAAGGCAGGAGGAAAAGGGGACGACAGAGGATGAGATGGTTAGATGGCATCACCAACTCAATGGACATGAGCTTGGGTAAGCTCCAAGAGTTGGTGATGGACACGGAGGCCTGGTGTGCTCTGGTTCATGGGGTCGCAGAGAGTCGGACACGACTGAGCGACTGGACTGAACTGAACTTGCTAAAAAATTGCTATCCATCATCTGAGGCTTTAGCACATCATACTCTTTTTGCAGTAGTGCCAAAGATCACTGATTACAGTCCATCTTCACAAATGTAACAATGAAAAAGTTGGAAACACTACAAAAATTGCCAAAATGTGATACAGAGACACTAAGTGAGCAAATGCTGTTGGGAAAATGGTGCTGAGAGACTTGCTTAATAAACTTTCAATTTGTAAATAAAATGCAGTATCTGTGAAGTGCTAATAAAGCAAAGCACACTAAGATGAGGTATGACAGTTTTAATTGAGTTTTAATTGAAGTATGTCATCTCAAAATCCTTATTAATTACAAACAGAATTACAAATCTGCTTGTAGAAGCCTGGCAGATGCCACTTTTTAAAAAGTCAGAGGGATCAAGATAACTTTACCAACAATGGGAAAATTCTACAACATGTACCATCCTGTGATGTTCCTGCCAAGGCTACATAACATGAATCTAATTATGCAGAACTAATCTAATTATAAAGAATGTCCAAACAGAAGGACACTCTATAAGGTAACTGGCCTGTAATCTTTGAAAGGGTTCAAATTGTAAAAAGACAAGTTATTTCAGACTAAAGACTAAAAAGACACAACTAAGTGCAACATATGATTCTGAACTGGATCCTTTTACTATAAAAGATATTAATGGGAAAACAGGCAAAATTGAAAAGTGATCTGAAGACTAGATGGTAGTGTTTTTAGTTTCATGGTTCAGTTCAGTTGTTCAGTCGTGTCCAACACTTTGTGACCCCATCGACTGCAGTACTCCCAGAGCCTACTCAAACTCATGTCTATTGAGTCAGTGATGCCATCCAACCATCTCATCCTCTGTCATCCCCTTCTCCTCCTGCCTTCAATCTTTCCCAGCATCAGGGTCTTTTCCAATGAGTCAGCTCTTCGCATCAGGTGGCCAAAGTATTGGAGTTTCAGCTTCAACATCACTCCTTCCAATGAATATTCAGGACTGATTTCCTTTAGGATGGACTGATTGGATCTTCTTGCAGTTCAAGGGACTCTCGAGTCTTCTCCAACACCACAGTTCAAAAGCATCAATTCTTCAGCACTCAGCTTTATGGTCCAACTGGAAAAACTATAGCTTTGACAAGATGGACCTTTGTTGACAAAGTAGTGTCCCTGCTTTTTAATATACTGTCTAGGTGGTCATAGCTTTTCTTCCAAGGAGCAAGAGTCTTTTAATTTCATGGTTGCAGTCACCATCTACAGTGATTTTGGAGTTGAAGAAAATAAAGTCTCTCACTGTTTCCATTGTTTCCCCATCTATTTACCATGAAGTGATGGGACTGGATGCCATGATCTTAGTTTTTTAAATGTTGAGTTTTAAGACAACTTTTTCATGGTAGTTTCACAAAGTTTCACGGTAATGATGTGTTTATGCTGGAGAAAGTCAATATTTGTAAGAAATACACAATAAAAGTCCTCAGGTTGATAGAAAGTAGGTCAGCACTCTCTCAGACAGTTCAGGAAAAATAAGTTCTTTGTACTTATAACTTTTCTGTAAGTTTGTGATTATTTCAAAATTTAAAACTTCCCAGATTCACATGTTCTTATTTATTGCTGTTACTTCTATTCTAGATCAGGATGCAAAAAACTAACAAGATATAAGTCAGAGAGATGGAGACTAATCTGAAATCAAAAGCAAGCAGCTGAACTTGAGGGTAATAGAAGATTCAAAGTTCAGGAAATAAAGGCAAGCTGGGAACTACAAGCAGATAATCACTATAGTGGCTTAATGATAAATATAAAAACTGATTGGCTAGGGTAAAGGAAGTGAGGTGGGGCTGGGTGAAAGGCGATGGCAGGAAAGAGGCAAAGAATATTTGTGCAAATACAGGCTCAGTTCAGTTCAGTCGCTCAGTCGTGTCTGACTCTTTGCGACCCCATGAATTGCAGCACGCCAGGCCTCCCTGTCCATCACCAACTCACAGAGTTCACTCAGACTCATGTCCATCAAGTTGGCAATGCCATACAGCCATCTCATCCTCTGTCATCCCCTTTTCCTCCTGCCCCCAATCCCTCCCAGTATCAGAGTCTTTTCCAATGAGTCAACTCTTCGCATGAGGTGGCCAAAGTATTGGAGTTTTAGCTTTAGCATCATTCCTTCTAAAGAAATCCCAGGACTGATCTCCTTTAGAATGGACTTGTTGGATCTCCTTGCAGTCCAAGGGACTCTCAAGAGTCTTCTCCAACACCACAGTTCAAAAGTATCAATTCTTCAGTGCTCAGCTTTCTTCACAGTCCAACTCTCACATCCATACATCACCACAGGAAAAACCATAGCCTTGACTAGATGGACCTTTGTTGGCAAAGTAATGTCTCTGCTTTTGAATATGCTATCTAGGTTGGTCATAACTTTTCTTCCAAGGAGTAAGCGTCTTTTAATTTCATGGCTGCAGTCACCATCCGCAGTGATTTTGGAGCCCAAAAAAATAAAGTCTGACACTGTTTCCACTGTTTCCCCATCTATTTCCCATGAAGTGATGGAACCAGATACCATGATCTTCGTTTTCTGAATGTTGAGCTTTAAGCCAACTTTTTCA
>NW_024070212.1:78579514-78827232 GCF_014754425.2 Oryx dammah
CCATGATCTTCGTTTTCTGAATGTTGAGCTTTAAGCCAACTTTTTCACTCTCCTCTTTCACTTTCATCAAGAGGCTTTTGAGTTCCTCTTCACTTTCTGCCATAAAGGTGTTGTCATATGCATATCTGAGGTTATTGATATTTCTCCCAGCAGTCTTGATTCCAGCTTGTGCTTCTTCCAGCCCAGCGTTTCTCATGATGTACTCTGCATAGAAGTTAAATAAGCAGGGTGACAATATACAGCCTTGACGTACTCCTTTTCCTATTTGGAACCAGTCTATTGTTCCATGTCCTGTTCTAACTGTTGCTTCCTGACCTGCATATAGGTTTCTCAAGAGGCAGGTCAGGTGGCCTGGTATTCCCATCTCTTTCAGAATTTTCCACAGTTTATTGTGATCCACACAGTCAAAGGCTTTGGCATAGTCAATAAAGCAGAAATAGATGTTCTTCTGGAACTCTCTTCTGCAATTCTAATGCTCTTTTGGTAATAAAGGTTTAACAGAAAGCTTCAGACTCACAAAGCATATGTACAAGCATAAGGATGAAGGAAATCTAAAGATAATGATGGTAAATAAGCTCAAAATTAAGCATCAAATGCCTAGAAAACAAATTTAGGGACACACAACAAGTTAGGACTCAGAAATCTAACAAAGAAAAAATTTATCATAGCAACAGTTACTGTGAGTAGTCTTGATATGTTTTTAAAAGAGAAACCTTCGCATCCACACGTTAAGTGGGAAATAATACATTATAGTATCTCAGACTCTAAGAAAAAAAATTCTGAGCATCTACTCTGTGCCAGGCATACTATGTAAAATGTTAGTAATACTGCATAACCAGAGAACAATGAACACTGACATCAAACATTAAGTGATAGGTGACTTTCTTAGAAAGAAAATTAAGAAGGCTGATTTATTTCTTGCCCAGAAAGAGGACCGTGCCACCTATGCATAAGTGTGGCCCACAGAAGTTTCTGCAAACTCTTCTCAAGAAGCAGCTTTGGACCTGTTCTAGTGGTCCATACTCAGGTGAAGTCCCAAAAACATGATCAAAATTATAACAGTGTGGGAAGGTGTTCCCCAATCTAGGTATAAAATTTCCCAGAATGAGATCAGAGGTAAATTGCAAGATATCCACAGGATCTTTAAATTACATACAGATTTCTATGTGCCTATGAACATTAGAGGGGATTCCCTAATAGCTCGGTTGGTAAAGAATCCGCCTGCAACGCAGGAGACCCCGGTTCAATTTCTAGGTTGGGAAGACCTGCTGGAGAAGGGATAGGCTACCCACTCCAGTATTCTTGGGCTTCCCCTGTGGCTCAGATGGTAAAGAATCCGCCTGCAATGCAGGAGACCCCGGTTCAATCCCTGCGTTGGGAAAATCCCCTGGAGAAGGGAAAGGCTACCCACTCCAGTATTCTGGCCTGGAGAATTCTATGGACTGTATAAGTCCATGGGGTCACAAAGAGTCTGACACGAGTGAGCAACCTGCACGTGAACATTAGAACTTTTCCAGGGAGAGGGTTTACAGCTTTCACCTATTCACAAGCCATAAACAGTTGACTGATAGAATAATTATATGTGAATGGAGTTCACTGCCAAAAAAGCTAACGCAATCTTACAAAGCAAAATGTGTTCATCTTACAAACTAATCCTGAAAGCCTGCCATGTGCCAGACACATTAACAGAAGCATAGCATTTTAGAACAAAGAGGTGGGTAGTCTCCTTCTGTTTTAAACTTCCCTTGGAACAATGTGTCAGCTTCTAGGTTAAACACTGGTGACACAGAGGTAAATATTACATAACCCCTGTCCTTTGAAACACTTAGGATCTAGTGTATGTATGGGAATTACAATCATAACACAGTGTGGGTTAAGAATGTAATTTTGGAATCAAAAAGACATTAGCTTTTCTCCACTCTACCAATAAGCTGAATGACTGCACAGATTGCTTGACATTAATTTTGCATCTCTGTTTCCCTATCGATAAAATGATCATTAAAAAATTCTGATCTTACAGCCTTGAAAAAAGGATTAAACATAATGCAAAAGCAGCACAGTGCCTAGCAACAGTTTAGTCGCTAAGTCCTGTTCAACTCTTGTGCAACCCCACGGACTGTAGCCCTCCAGTTTCCTCTGTCCACGGGATTCTCCAGGCAAGAATACTGGAGTGGGTTGCCATTACTTCTGCAGGGGATACCAATCCAGGGATTGAATCCACATCTCCAGCACTGGCAGTCGAATTCTTTACCACTGCGCCACCACAACAGGCCTCCAATAAACAAAGGTTATTATCAAGGAGATCTCAGCTAGACTACCATACTCAACTCTGAGTGCCACATTTTAAGAGATCCAACAACAAAATGATAGTGGTGTGTGTGTTTAGAGAAAAATAAACGAGATGGTGAGGCAACTCAGACTCATGTTCTAAATCACGTAGTTTGAAGGAAGCAAGGTTATAAGTTAAAAAAGAGAATACCATAATTTCTCCATGCTACTAGAGGAGAAAAGTTGGATCAAGAAATCAAAATTTCAGGGAAATAGATTTTATATATTTAATATAAATAAGACATTTATAACCACAAAAGCTGTCTGAAGATGGAGCAGGATATCTTACAAAGAAGTGATTTCTTTGAGACTAAACGTGTTAAAAATGTGCTAGAATCCATGTGTTTAGGACCTGCAAATCGTATTCATGCAATGCAGGAGACCCGAGTTCAATCCTTGGTTCGGGAAGATCCCCTGGAGAAGGGCATGGCAACCCACTCCAGTATTCTTGCCTGGAGAATTCCATGGACAGAAGAGTCTGGTGGGCTACAGTTTATGGCATTGTGAAGAGCCAGACAAGACCGAGCAACTAACACACTGTTCAACAAAAGGGTTAGATAAAATGTCTTCTGCCATCCTTTCCACTAAGGTTTCATGTTTTTTAAATTAAAATTCTGTATTATTTAGGATACTATTGGTTGTAATAACATAAGATGTACTTGGAAAAAGACACGTTATGACAAACCTAGATAGCATATTAAAAAGCAGAGATATCACTTTGCCAACAAATTGTCAACAAAGGTCCGTATAGTCAAAGCCATGCTTTTTCCAGTAGTCGTATATGGATGTGAGAGTTGGACCATAAAGAAGGCTGAACACCAAAAAGAAATCATGCTTTCCAACTGTGGTGCTGGAGAAGACTTTCAAGAGTCCCTTAGACAGCAAGGAGATGAAACCAGTCAATCCTAAAGGAAATTAACTCTGAATATTCTTTGGAAGGACTAACACTGAAGCCCCAATATTTTGGTCACCTGATGTGAATAGCGGACTCATTGAAAAAGACCCTGATATGCTGGGAAAGATTGAGGGCAGGAGGAGAAGGGACATTAGAGTCTTACATAACCAAGAAATTCAAAGGTAGGTCAAGTTTTAGACACAGTTTGACCAGGGTTCTAGCTCAGCTTCTCTACTCTTTTTCCTTCCTTCCTTCTTTCTTTTCAGGTCAATTCTCCTTTGGATGTCTGCTTTGTCCTCATAATGTCAGCTGAATCAGAACAATGAGTCTCTGCATTCATATTCCATGCAAAGAAAGAACTACTTACCTTAACAACCAAAGTCCTAAGCTTCTTTATTATAGCAGGCTGAAATAATCACCATGGCCAAGGGACTCCCCTGTGCTGACTGGTGTAGGTCCAGCTTATTGCCCATCCTTTAAACAATTACAATGGCAAAAGCGAAGAATTCCGTTCATTGGTTATGTCACTTGCACAGATGGGGACAGAGAGCAAACCCAGTCAAATCACATCACTAAATAAGGGAGGGATAGGCCCTCAGAGAAAGATCTGGGCGCTATTAGGAAAAACAAGAAGAAAAAAGGAGACTGAGAAGGTAGGCAACAGCATCAGGGTCTGAGTAAGAAACAGATGGCACACTCAGAACATAAGTAGCTGGAGAGAATTTTTGAAAGAGACTATCTTTAAGAGTTCACAGAAAGCCCATGGTTAGTAACAGTCTGCTACAACCCCCAGGCCTAATCAGGCAAGGGGAGTGATTACAATCACCCAGATAGCCTAGTTGAATAAAAATGAAAGTTGCTCAGTCGTGTCTGACTCTTTGCGACCCCATGGACTATACAGTCCGTGGAATTCTCCAGGCCAGAATACTGGAGTGGGTTGCCATTCGCTTCTCCAGGGGATCTTCCCAACCCAGGGATTGAACCCAGGTCTGCCACACTGCAGGCGGATTCTTTACCATCTGAGCCACCTCTAGTTGCATGTAGAGACCCACTGGAAAGAAACTGTGACCTTTGAAAGAGGAAACAACCAAGCCCCAGGTAACCTGGAAGATAGGGAACTGGCTGAATAAATGCCTCACCCTTTCTCCCCTCCACCTTTTGATCTCCCACTAGAGGTTTGGCCAAATGCAATCGGAAACCAGAGAATGAGAGAGCCCTGTTAGTGCAACCCACAGCAAAGTCAGCCTCCAAGGACACAAAGCAGGTGATAAGGGTGGAGAAAGGTCTGGAGACACAAGTGGAAGATATTCGGTATAGCAACCAAGGACGGTCTTCTGCAGATAATCATGAGCCAAAATTGATAATAGGCACACGTGTTCTAAGTGGTCTGATCTTCCCACTTCTCATACAGTAACCTCACTGAACACTATCTCCTGTGAGTAAGACAACTGCTTCTTAGGCAAACAAAGTAAAAACACACCCAGGATTTCTAATAAGCAATTATAGATCTTTAAATTTATAGATGATTTGGTTTTCTGTATTTATATTTTAATATTCTTTCATTAGCCTGTTCTAGCTGGGCTAAGCACAAAGCTTTTTGCCCACAGATGAGACATGAGCCCTGGAGACCCTTAAGGGTTACTGGCTGTACCATAGGGACAGTACGTGCAAATAGAAGAATCAAGAGACAAATCTCAAGGGGTTAGTAACCCTGTTAGCAGCAACAGCCTTTGATTGGAGTTGATCTCATTTAATGCTGCCCTGATCTTCTGAATCTTATTTATTTAAAGAACAGTTTCCTTAAATGCAGCCCCTTCTTGAGCATCTCACGTAAGACACAGGTGCACCCATCAATGACTGGAAACTGGAAGTCTCTGCTCCAGCACAAAGCTAAGCAGATATTATTGTACTAGTTAGAGTAATCTTACACTTTAGAAGCATCATAGCTTAAGTAAATGTTAAAATGCTAACCAGCAAAGCTAAATACCACCTACTATATCCCTTCTATGGGAAAACACATTGCAAGTCCAAAAATAGCTTATAAGTATAACTCATTCATTAATTAGGGAATGGTCTATAAATCACCTGAAACTTCTCTAGATTGTTCGTTAACACTCAGCATTGTGATGCTAACCACAGAGTACTCTTCTCAAATGTGTTTTTAGAGCAAGAATAAGCATTGCTGAAACACTTTTTAAGAATTTCTGCCAAGACTAGAAGTTCACTGAGCCTGTGGTGTCCCAGAAATGTAGAAATATATTCTTTTAGCAGCTTTCAGTGTCCTTGTTACACTAGGACACAGGAAACATGTAGAACCCCTAAGTCAATTGTGATTACACTAAAAAAAGAAAATGCGATAGGTAACTTTTAAGTAGGAGAAACCACTATACTAAGGAAAATAACTTTTGAAGTAAGTAAAATGACATCCTCAGTAAGAAAAAGAATGATTTCATAATGTGAAAACATCCTGGTATTGTCAGGAAAAAGTGATGAATTAGCAGCCCCAGCTTAAAACGAGGCAATAATTACTGAATATACTGTTAGAGAAAACAAATAAAGTATATTTTTAAATCCCACAGTTAAAGAACACAAAGTATGTGAGAAAACTCTATTGGTTTCTGACTAACATAAAAAAAAGGTGGGAATAAATGGCATTTAAGGAGAAAATCAACCAGAGTTTCCTACATTTGGTGGTTTGTTATTCTAAAAAGTACTGTGTTTTCAAATGAGCCTCCATGAATTAACCATCAAGCTTCTCAATTGACTACTATAATAGAGCACTTTGAAATCAAAGTTCAGTTCAGTTGCTCAGCTGTTTCTGACTCTTTGTGACCCCATGGACACCAGCACACCAGGCTTTCCTGTCTATCACCAACTCCCGGAGCTTGCTCAAACTCATGTTCATCCAGTCGGTGATGCCATCCAATCATCCCATCTTCTGTCGTCCCCTTCTCCTCCTGCCTTCAGTCTTTCCCAGCATCAGGGTCTTTTCCAAGGAGTCAGTTCTTCACATCAGGTGGCCAAAGTATTGGAGTTTCAGCTTCAGCATCAGTCCTTCCAGTGAATATTCAGAACTGATTTCCTTTAGGATGGACTGGTTGGATCTCCTTGCAGTCCAAGGGACTCTCAAGAGTCTTCTCCAACTCCACAGTTCAAAAGCATCAATTCTTTGGCACTCAGCTTTCTTTATGGTCCAACCCTCATATCTATACATGATACTGGAAACACTATAGCTTTGACTAGATGGACTTTTGTTGACAAAGTTATGTCTCTGCTTTTTAAAATGCTGTCTAGGTTGGTCATAGCTTTTCTTTCAAGAAGCAAATGTCTTTTAATTTCATCGCTGCAGTCACCACCTGCAGTGATTCTGGAGCCCAAGAAAATAAAGTTTGTCACTGTTTCCATTGTTTCCCCATCTATTTGCAATGAAATGAAAGTTACTAATATCCAAAGTGAGACAACAGAGTGTTTTTTCTATTTACCAATCCTGGCTATTATGCAAGTACTTCACATTTTCTAATTATACAATGTCTTTCAGATTTTAAAATAAATACAACAAAGACAAAATACACACATACGATAGATAAGAAAGAAACCTGAGTGAACTCAAACAATACAGGAAATAAATACCACTGTTTCTCCATTTTGAAACGCTAGTAACAATGCTACTGAACCAGAATCAGGTTAATCATAAAATATACACAATTTATAGACATACAATTTAAAAGTCCATGTATTAGGGCAGTACCTTAACTAATCAAAATTCTAAAGTCAGAGTTGCAAAAGACTATTCACACATATAGACATACACACAATGGCTACAGTGAATAAGAACCAGTGTTCACAGCATCGTTATTATTATAAATAATGATAGTAATTATCAGAAATATTAGTCGTAATAAATCAATCACTACAATTACATTCCAAAACACATACATTCAAAGACATAACTATAAATATCATATCACAGTGGCATAGAGTACTCAGGGATTGAGGTAGCTTTAAAAAATTAGAGTTGAAGCCAGGGCAGGACCAATAAAAAAATGAGACTAGAAATGTAGGCAGGGGCCAAGTCACAAAAGGTAGAGCCTTACATTTCTATCCTAGTATGTCATGCTTCTCAAGTGATGTCTGAGTACTCCATGTAATACCAGACTATGGCAAATCACAGGATAAAAGACAGTGGCTCTTCCTTAAGTGCCAAGTTTATGAAAAAAAATCTGGAGGGAAGTTAACTGAGTTTAAGTCATTGTTTTCATAATAAATCCAACTTTACTAGAACATAAAATCAATGTGAATTTTTCAGACAGAACATGAAGCTTCAAAGGAATTTCGCTCTTGCAGTAGGCTAATTCAGGTTCACTGTTCCTTACAAATTGAGGAAAAGAGACAAGTAACGGAGAATTGAAGGAACGTTTGAGAATCGGTGTTGGGAACGGGAAGGGGGAGCCAAAGATTTGTTGTTGTTTTAATAGGAGAGTGACATGGTCAGATCTGTGCTTTGGGATGCTCTCTCAGGGAAGTAGAACAGGATGGGATAAAACATAAAAGATAGCACAGTAATGAGAGTAGGCAATAAACAGAATAGTTGCAAATTTGTGCAAGAAATGAAAAGGATATGAACCAGAGTTGAAGCTATGAGAACACAGAGGGCTGGGAGGACTCCAGAAAGCATACGATGGTCACCAGGCAGCACCTGACTGATAGCGGTAACTAGTCTTTTGAGAACTTATTAGTTCTCAATGTGCTCCTTTTTTTAGAGCAAGTATTTCTACTACTGTAAGGTATTTGATATTTGTACCTTTAAAATCTTGAACTTAAAAATAACATTGTATGTCTTCTAATCATAGGAAGAGTATAGCTGTGGGATGGTACTATAAATCTCTTATACCCAAAATTAAACAAAACATGAGTAAGATTTAAGAAAACTATGTTTAATTAAGAAAATGTCCACGTTTTCAAAATGTTAAGAAGAAATCATTGGGCTCCTACTGATCAATCACCAACACAGCATTTCTAGAAACATGACTATACAGTTTGAGAACTCGAGTTAGGAATGACTTTGATCCTTAATGTGATATTACCAAATAAATGAACAAATCAACATAGTTTCTCCTAGAAAATAAGAATTTGGCTATTTAAAATATCTCATTACTTAGAAACTGGACAAAAAGTAGTCTTTTAACTATTTTTAACCATGTTAGTCATTTTATAAGGAATAAATAGGAGTTTATCTAGGTGATATTGGCTAAACAACACAAAATAAAATTAAACTCAATCCTTCACTAGTAAGTTGACAGTAAAATGCAGCCACTAGGTAAAATCAGAATTAGAATGGCACCCCACTCCAGTACTCTTGCCTGGAAAATCCCATGGACAGAGGAGCCTGGTGGGCTGCAGACCATGGGGTCGCTAAAGAGTGGGAAACGACTGAGCGACTTCACTTTCACTTTTCTCTTTCATGCATTGGAGAAGGAAATGGCAACCCACTCCAGTGTTCTTGCCTGGAGAATCCCAGAGTCAGCGGAGCCTGGTGGGCTGCAGGGGTCATGCAGAGTAGGACACGACTGAAGTGACTTAGCAATAGGAAATAAAACATAAAATATTTGCAGAACACATTCATGGAAATATTCCAACTTGAGAAGTAGATCAAGTAAATGTTAATTGTATTGCACTAGTAAAAATAGCAATTCTTAACTTTAAATATTTTGAAGAAAAGTGTCTTTTGATTGCTTTTAAAAATTAGCATATTTGGCCTATTCTACTTATTTATGTAACACAGACCATTGATAGTTATGATTGTGATCAGAAAACCTAGGAACAGTACAAGTACTGAAGAGAATAGGAAAAAAAAAAAACACTACTCAAACAAATGTTATCTGTAATCTAACACTGATGTGTTTAAATTTTAAAACTGGATTATCAGAAATACTTAAAATATTTCATTATAGAAATGATCATACAAAAAATAAAGACTAGGACAAGTCTGGGAACCAGTATTCCGGGTGCTAATAACGGTTTGTTTTGTTGCTTACAGATGAAACTCTTCAGTTCTCAAAAAACCTGGCATAAAAATTTAACTTAACATAAAAATTTAAGATACTTTACTTGCCAGTAAAAGAGCCATCTACATATACAGATCTTATACCAGTTTCATTTGATAATTTATGCTTACTACCTTATCGTTGTTGTTGGGTCACAAGTCAAGTCCAATTCTTTGCGACTCCATGAATTGCAGCACGCCAGGGTTCCCTGTCCCTCACTTTCTCCCAGAGTTTGCTCAAATTCCATCTATCTTACAGAAAATCCTAAAATTGAGATTATACATAAATTCATAACTGAGGGAGACTATCTCAAAAATATAAATCAGTGTAATTTTCATAAAACCTCTCTCCATCACTAACAAGTAATTAACTATTCCTTTTATTGGACTCTTTGATATATTTTTTCCAAGTCTGTTAAGATGGGAAATGAGAAAGATACCAACAGCAAAGGAAAAATAGAAATTTCTAAAATTTATGGTCCAAATATTTTTAGAATTAATGCAAAGAAATGTGATAGCAAAAGTAGCTGACATTCTACAAAGGAAATCAAGACACTCCTCTCTCTTCTAGATTACCTACACATAAAACTATTCCTTCAATTTTGTTTTTTTCAATGCCATCTGCCTTTTCCAAGCCTCCCTCTTTCTGAGCTCACTTGCTATCCTCTCTGCGTGGGCAAGGGAAAGTTGCTTCAGTGAAATCAGTCCATTGCAGTTGTCCTTACAGCATTACAAAACATTACCCGCCTGAGGGGAAGTGGACAATAATGGAAAGAGTTGAAAGAGGGATGAGATGTACAAATACTGACAGACACTTTTTTACATTGCTTTTTTGAAACAAAACGTCCCTTCATGCATATGGGTTACAAGGTTACATGCTCACATTTATTGTGAATGGCTATGTAAGATCTAATTACAAAGCAGCGAGGCACTGGTCTCATTATTTAACGGATCTCCTGGAAGAACCGCTGCAATTATCAATCGGCAGCCCCCACCCCACCCCCGCATACCATGCATCCCAGTACAGGAGGGAGCT
The DNA here is from genome assembly GCF_014754425.2 of Oryx dammah. Taxonomy (NCBI): domain Eukaryota; kingdom Metazoa; phylum Chordata; class Mammalia; order Artiodactyla; family Bovidae; genus Oryx; species Oryx dammah. The sequence continues at coordinate 78,589,817 of NW_024070212.1, forward strand.
ACACTAACTGCCTCAAATCTGCAACCACTAGGACAGCCCACCCTCCCCATCTCCACAAAATATAGAAGTTCTAGCTAAACGTTAAATATACGTGAACATCTAGACAATTAAGAAACCCTGAACAGTCTAAAGAAATTCGGGTTTGTTTTTTTTTTTTTTGGTTTAAAAAAAATGCACACATGAAAAGATAGTATTTCACGTTAACAGTGATTATCTTTACGGATCAAACATACAGGTGATTTCTATCCCACTCCCACCCTCCGTTGCGCTTCTTTGTGTTTTCTAGTTTTCTTACAAGGAGCAAACGAGCCTGTTAATTTGGCAATCCAGGAGGCGGGGGTCGAGGGGGCGGGGTGGTGGTAAAGTCAATTAGATGTAGAGCTTAAAGCAACAGTTAATTTGGTTCAAAGACGCAGAGAAACCTATCTTGAAGCTTTCTCGGAGTCAGTAAGACGGCAGCAAGGCTCCCCAGAGCGCTGCGATAACCTCTATTACCAAGGTCTTAGCAGACTGAGGGGACAGAGTTGTTTCATACAAACTCGGGCAAGTGCTCCAAACAGCAGTAAAACACTCCTAGCTCTCCCGTGACCCCGCCCCCCATGGCACACCCAGGTCCCGAGGACCCTGCGGGACCCTTCGCCCGTCTCAACGTGCTCCCAAAGCCTTGGTTTCCGCCCCCTCCCAACCCAAACTGTGCTCCGCAGCCCACCGCCACTCTCCTTCATCTACTCCCCCAAACTCTTCCCGCGACACACGATCCTGGAACCGGCCGGACTTAGAGACAGCGCTCCGGGTTCCCGTGACCTTGGAGAAGCCCCTTCGCCTCTCTGAGCCTCAGTTTCCTAACGTGCCTCCCTCGCGGGGCGACCGCGGGCTCAGAAACCCGGGGGCTCTGCAAAAGCCACGGACAGTGCTCGTAACTCTGCACGACCCCTCCTCTCCCGGACCGCTCGCAGACGCCGGGCACCAGCCTGGACACCTAAGGGGCAGCTCTGCTCTGCAGCTGCTGCGCCGGAGCCTCCGGGGACGCGTCGCCTCGCCGCCCGTCCCCGTACCTGGCAGCTGCTGTCCTGGGGCAGGTTCTTCACCAGGATTTTTCTGCGGTTGCTAAGCTCCCGGCGCATCCGCTGCAGCCGCGAGGCGACCTCCTCTGGGTGCAGCGCCGCGGGTACGGGGCCCCGGGCGTCGTCGCGCGCCTCGGAGAAGGGGCTCGGCCCGCGCGGCCCCGGCCCCGGCGCCGCCGCGCCCCCTTCGCCGCCGCCGTCTCCCGCCGCCGCCATCTTCCCGGGCGCCCCGCGGCTGCGGGCTCCTCGGAGGCTCGAGGGGAAGGGAGAGAGCGAGCCGGAGGAGGCCCGGGCGGGGGCGAGGCGGGCCGAGGCCGCAGAGCGGGCCCAGCCGCGGGGAGGGAGGGAGAAAGGGGACGGAGGCGGCGCCGCAGCCAGCAGCCGGCGGGCGGGAAGAGGAAACCTGAGCGCCGAGGAGGAGCCCAGAACCACCTCGCGGGAACCTCCCCTCGGGCCGCGGGCCCCGGAGCTCTGGAGCGCCCGCCCCTCCCGCCCGCCCGCGAGGGCCTCGGCGCCGCCCCGCGGACACCTGTGCTGGCGCCGGCGGGCGCTCCCCTCCCCGCAAAGCCCTAGGGAAGTCCCAGGTTTGGACACTAGGTATGCGGCCCTTTGGCACCGGCTTCCCCGGGGGCACTCGAGCCCCAAACGCCTGTCCCCGCGCCGCCTTCCCACGGGACACCGTAACTGTCCCCGAGCTCCCCTCGAAACTCCCGCGCTGGGATAGCCCCGGGGCTCACGACGCACCTTCAGCCCCTGCAAACCCGGGGCCGCCCCTCCCCACCCCGGACGGTGACCCTTCCGCCGTGCTCAACGTGTACACATTTGGCAAAGAAATTAAGAGTTCGCAGTGAAAAATAAAATGTGAGGTTTTCTAGGGAGTACATAGAAAGATGTTCCGGAGGCAATTTTGTATATTTGGGAAAACCTGATCGCAAAGTATTTTCCTGGCTGTATCTATGAGAAAGCCTGTGCCCTTGACCCGTCCCTCCGTTTCTTTTGTACATTTCCTAAAATGTAAAACCTGGATGGTTGCATATGCAGTGCATAAAGGGGTGCCGAAACAAAGACAAATGGAGACGATCTATGACAGAGGGCTGGAGAAAACGCTGCTTGGAACATTATTTTAATTGAAACTTGGAGGGACAGTAACATTTTAGAACTAAGTCAAAGTCATGTTATCACATCAAACAATTGGGGAGCCTTTGACTGGAACCAGCCCAAATAACTGTGAGCAAAGGGAAACGTGCATCTTAAGTTCATGGCATACAAATAGATTCTCAAACAACACCAAAGCCTGTTTAATAACATTAATGTTATGGCGTTGGGGTGAAATATTTTCAGTAAATGCCACCAAAAAGTGAAAACAAAAAAGATTTTTAAAAAACATTCTATGTGTTCAGTCCTTGGGTCCCCACAAACGTCTAAGTACAAATGTTTCATTTCCTCTTCACAATAATTCAATTAGGTAAGTTTTATTTTCCTCACTTTACACGTGAAGAAACAGTCAGGTTGCTTAATTCTAAAGCCCAACGCTCTTAATAACATAAAAAGACTCACCTGTCATATCTCCATCACAAAATAATGATTGCTAACATTCCTGCATTCTCTGCCAACAAATACTTGTATCATCAAAATGATTCTGCACTGCACCCATGTTCTTAGTACCACTATTGTCAATAGCCAAAGGGTAGAAACCACCTAAAAGGTCTTCTAATGAATAAACTATAGCATATGTGCACTGCTGCTGCTGCTAAGTCGCTTCAGTTGTGTCCAACTCTGTGCGACCCCATAGACGGCAGCCCACCAGGCTCCTCTGTCTCTGGGATTCTCCAGGCAAGAACACGAGTGGGTTGTCATTTCCTTCTCCAGCATATGTGCACAATGGAATATTACTCAGCTGTATTAAAAAAATCAAGTACTGCTACAAGGTGGGTAAACATCCAGAACATTATGCTTAATGAAAGAAACCAGACAAGAAAGGTCACGTTACACAATTACATTTACATGAAATATTCCGATAAGTAAATCCATAGAGACAGAACTGAAGCTGGTAGTTACCAGGGGTTGCGGGAACAGGGAATAGGAAGCAACTGCTTAATGGATACAGGTTTCCTTTTGGGGTGATGAAAATGTTTTGGATTTGGGCAGAGGCAGTAGTTGTCCAATATTGTGAAAGTACTAAGGTAACACCGAATAATTCACTGTAAAATGGTTAATGAGTTTCATCTGATAAAAAATGGAAATGATATTCTAGAGTTACAGCTCTGTTATCTGCTTTTTATAATATATTTTCAGAGCCTCTTTCTATGCCAGTATAATTGAACATCATTATTTTTCATGGCTGCATATTATTTTATTGTGATAATTACCATAGTTACATCACTAATTGCTTAGTATTAGACATCTTTATCTACTGTTACACCACACTGAGATTAATATCTTGTGTCCGTGTGTGCAGATTTGCGATTTTTCCATTGAGTAAAGAACTAGAAGCAATATATCTTCATTAATAAAATTAGGATATATGAAGATTTTTGATATGTATTTCCAAACTACCTTTCTCAGTTTTCCCCACATCACCAACACTGTATGAGAGTGCTCATTTTCCTGCTTGCATCCATGATAATTTGATATCAAAATAATGTCTCATTTTTGGTTCCCCAAACAGGGATTGTTGAACCCAGGCCCTTGGCAGTGAGAGTGAGAAGTCCTAACCACTGGACTCCAGGGAATTTCTAAATTTTATTTATTTGATTAAAAGTTATGAGTTGTAAGCTCCAATTAAGTGCTGTTCCAAAGAACTGAGAGACTTTAAGATGTATATTCTTTAAAGTGAGCAAGAAACATGAATAGGCTTAGCATTCACTCGGACCTTGAGTCAGTCATTCACTCGGACCTTGAGTCAGTCATTAAGTTTGAGAACATATATTTATCTAAATGAGTACCGTTTTCTTGACAAACATTTTAAAATGTCTCTTCTGTACTAGACAATATATACAAAGGCATTAAGAATACAGAAATAATAAAAGTTTCTATATGATAAGGACTCACTCTTGAGAAAAAAATTATTCAAGAATTAAAGATGATAAATATGCAGGCAGAAACATCAGGAGCTGCCCTGGAAAATAGTGATCTGGGTCTAATTTTAGAGTTTTTTGCCTTGGCTGAAAATATTTTTCTAATTGCTTTTTTGGTATTGGCTTCAGAATTTATGACAAATTCTTGTGCACAATTTCTGTAGTAGTGAAAGTTCATCCCTTTGAGATGGGTTTGATTTTTTGAACTAATAATATGTTTTCTGAAGCCAAGTCTGGTGAATGAATCAGGTGTTGATTATGCTCTTGGGATTTTGATTATGTAATTGGGGTTTTTTGTCCCAAGTGGTACATAATTCAATGTTATCAAGTTATTAAACCAATTTTATTAAGTGGCTACATGGAATTGATCCCACTCCTTGAACAATATTACTGTGTCCTATGCAGTGGTGACTTTAAAACCTTTTTGACTCAAACCAGTGGGAAACATGTATACCACAGAGGGAAATATATTCCATACTGGGAAATATACGGCTTCCCTCATAACTCAGTAAAGAATCCGCCTGCACCGTAAGAGACCCCGGTTTGATTCCTGGATCGGGAAGATCTGCTGGAGAAGGGATAGGATCCTTGGGCATCCTTTGTGGCTCAGCTGGTAAGGAATCTGCCTGCAAAGTGGGAGACTTGGCTTCAGTCCCTGGGTTGGGAAGAGCGCCTGGAGAAGGGATACCCACTCCAGTATTTTGGCCTGTAGAATTCCACGGACTGTAAAGTCCATGGGGTTGCAAAGAGTTGGACACGACTGAACGACTTTCACTTTCATTGGGAAACGTATTTTACTTTACAAACCAGTAAACACACATACATACAACTGAAACAGATTTCCCAGAACAATATACCCTTCCATGGAGCAGCATACTCTAGTATTTTTTTAGTGTATTCTGTTCCACTTTTTAAAAATTGCTGGGGAGGAGGGGGACATGTTAAATTGATTTCATGTGCCACTAATGAGTCCTAACTCATTGTTAAACAGTGGTCCAGGTTTCAAACCAACTATCTTCCTTCATTACTTTGGCTCAACTGTTTTCCAGGAATTCAGGGAAATAATATAATCTGTTGATTTTAAAATATTTAACTGAATTGATTGTTACTGCCACATAAAAGAAATGGATGGAAATTGCAAAGACTTGGAAATGCTGCTATACGTCCCAAGAGTTCCTCTCATTCTAGGTTTTAGCCTGACTCTTTAAATAGCAGCTTCTGTGATAAACTTAGGGAACACTCTAATCTGAACCTGCAGTGAAGTACAATTATCAAGCTGCAACATATTTACCAATACTCACAGGTATTTACCAATGCCCACAGGTAATTATCATGAGCTATATAATTACCTTGTTCTTAACACAGGAGCCATGTGCTCACTTTTGCTTTTATTTTAAAAATTATTGGTGGCTATTTTTAAAGCACTGAAATTAAGCAAAATGTTGGAAAGGTTTAATAAGTTTCCATTAATAATGATAACAATACAGCCCCTAGTATCCAAACAAAATCTTAAGTTTATATGACAATGTGATGAAAACAAATATGTGAAAACTGTAAGAATGATACACTTTTAGTGACCGTTTATTTATTCAGTGATATATATTGAGGGCCTACAATGTACCAGATACTCTACAGCACAGCAGATTTGACTGACTTTTATTCGAAAAAAGGCCTTTTCCCTGGGGAAAGTCACTGAAATTCAGAATTTTTAAATTCAGCATGAAAAAATACTATGAATATGATACTCTTAACAACATAGACAGATGACTGATTTTGATGTAGGGGAAAGTATCTTGAGGGGCTATGAAGAACAAGTAACAGTCTTCCATATGATAAGGGGCAAGTACTGAAACAGGGAACAGAGGGAGACCAAAAAGCATCAAAGGGACTGGCATGCCCATGAAACAGTAAGTCTGGTGCCAATAAAAGATGTGCTACTTTGGGGAGAGTAGCAGGAAATATATGAGAAAGGTAACAGATGTCATTCCATTTTAAGCAGTTGATTTCATTTTAAGTCACCGCTTAAGTGTGGCATGAAAGTCAATCCCATAGAGAAAAGGAATATCAGAGGCCCCTAGGCAGAGAAATTACATGATCAGATCAGACTTAGCTTTTGCAAAAACAATTCCGACAACAATGGAGAGGCATTATGTCAGAGAGATCAACTGGAAGCCTTCTGAGACAGTGAAAGCATTAGAAGGACTTATATGGAGAAGAATAATAAAAATAACGAGTGGATTAAGCTTTCACGTAGGTCTTAAGTGTATAGAGCTTTACATGGGTTACCTAAGCTTTCTTTTTTTTTTCTTTGTAAACTCTATAATCAACTCATGACATAGTTAGCACACACTTATTAACCAATGAGGAATGGAAGGCAGAGAGGGTAACCTGTCCAAAGTAACACAGTAGGCAGGGGCCCCAGGATTCCGATGCAGATCCATCTACTTGGAGCCCAGGTATGTATACTCATGTAACTGTAGCTGGAAGAGAGGCTGCACTTATAAGATTTTTCTGAGAAACACAGTTGAATAAAGTAGAAGCAGAATCCAGCGGTGGACAGAGTAGGATCTGGAGTTAAAATATCTGAATTCAATTCTGTGTAACTGGAGTGAGTTATTTAAAGCATGATAAAGTGAAAAAAAAAAAAAAGTGAAAGGGTTAGTCACTCAGTTGTGTCTGACTCTTTGCTACCTCAAGGACTGTCGTCCGCCAGGCTCCTCTGTCCGTGGGATTTTTCAGACAAGGATACTGGAGTGGGTTGCATTCCCTTCTCCAGGGGATCTTCCCGACCCAGGGATTGAACCCAGGTCTCCTGCATTGCAGGAGAATTCTTTATGATCTGAGCCACCAGGGAGGCCCCCATAAAGTAAATGAGTAAATACTTCAAATATGCCAAGACTCAGATTCTTCATCTCTGAAATAGATAATAAGAGCCCCCATAAGGCTATTATTAAGGGCCATTATGAGGATTAGATGAGGTAATATATACAAAGGGCTTAATAGGGTGTTTAGCTCAAGGTCTGTATAAAAAGGCATTCATAATAATAAAAATAATTATTAATTATTTTTTAAAGTCTTGGTGTCTCATTGAATGTCATCAAAGAGAAAGAAGTTAAGAATGGCATGATTTCTAATATAAGAGATTAGATGGGGGCAGGAGGTGATGCTGCAGCTGAAAGAGGGAACAGTTTAGGAAGTAAAGATAAACTCAATTTTGATATCTGAGCTTCAAATACTGCAGGACATATAGACAAAAATACCCAGTCGACCGACTATAACTTGTAACAGACCTGGGTAGTTTAAAAATAAGGTTGGATGAGATCACTGAGGCTGCGTGTGTAGATTGAAAGGGAAGTCCAAGAAATAGTCCAGGAAAGAAGATAATATTTAAAGGCCACAAGGAAAATAAGTGGAAGGTATTGTACTTGGTAGTCCTGTTAGTCTCTGCTTCTACTACTTATGTGTCCAGTCCAAGGAAAGAAAGCCAGGTGAAAGTGAAAAAGGTATCAGGCAAAAATAGTTGGATAGCATTAGGTAGAGTTCCCTGTATTCCTATCTCTAGCTACTTTAGGCCCCTCTCTAGCTCCTGATCCATTCTCTAGCACCAGTCCTCCTTTACAGCTTCTGCACGTGCTCTTCTTGGCTCCTGTGTCTTCACAGGATTGATCTTTTTTTTTTTTTTTTTTTTACTTCTTTCTTGGCTTATAAGCTGAACCCACTCACCACTCACTGTCTTCTGCTATTGACCTTACATTCCATGACACACCAGCCATAAAAGAAACCCCATATAAGAAAGAAAGAAAATATTGAAAATGAACTTGAAAGAAAGGCTTCAGAGAAGCCAAGAAATCAAAATGTTTCAAAATGGAGAATGGTCAAAATGTCAATACAGCAGAGAGGACAGAGAATTAGGACTGGAAAGGAGGTAACTGGATTTGGCATTTGGGAAGCTCCTGGTGTCTCTAAATGAGAGCAACTTCAAGAACCTGGTAGAGACAAGAGACAAGTCTATGAAAAAGAATTAGTGAGATAAACTTAATGCCCTCTACTTTTCCCCATGAAGCAGAAAGGAGATCACTTTCTGACAGTGAGGAGATTTTAGTGGAAAGTTAAAATTTGTGGTCTACATAGGTGATTTTTATATATCTAATCCTTACAACCACCATTTAGAGTGGGTATTGTTATCGCTGTGTCATACATTAGGCAACTGACATAGTGAGTTTAAGTCATACAGCTGATGTGAGACCAATTTAGAACTCACCCCGGGTCTGTATCCTAATTCTATGGCTTTTCTTACTGCATTTAGATTTAGGGTAGCCTCTGAATGGAATGTGAAAGTGTTGCGATAGTAAGAACAGAGGTAGTATTATAAACACTATTACTCATGCATAAGTACATAACAGTGGTAATAATGAGTAAAATGAATCAGATGATGGTAGTGCAAATGATACCACAGAAATTAATGTTTTTACACCAAATTTAACTGCAAGTAATAGCCTCATGTCTAACTTTATGATAGAAATCACAGTGCCTTAGTTTAGTTGCTAAGTCGTGTCCAGCTCTGCGACTCCATGGACTGTAGCCTGCCAGGCTCCTCTGTCCATGGGATTTCCCAGAATACTGGAGTGTGTTGCCATTTCCTTCTCTAGGGGAATCTTTCTGACCAGGGACCAAATCCACATTCTGGCTTGGCAGGTGGATTCTTTTACTATTGAGCCACCTTAAATGTTAAACACAATTTAACACCAGTTAAATGATGTTAGTTAGTACAAGTTACTTTTCTTAGTTTTAATATAGCCACAACATAGCATTTATGAACTTTATTTCTGTTTTGTCTAAACATACCTTTAAAATATTTACAAACTTGCTATAATTTAGGTTTATTTTTATTTCTAAAGTTACAAAAGATATTTTGAAAATTGTTAGTATGTAAACTACAAACATTTCCCTTGAACCTTGAATTGTATTGAATAATACAAAAAGAATTGTACTCTTTGCCACTGAAGTTGACTCTCTTGTCACCTTGCTTGCTGAATTATGGAAGCCTAAGGAATTAGTATGCTGCTGCTGCTAAGTCGCTTCAGTTGTGTCCGACTCTGTGCCACCCCATAGACGGCAGCCCACCAGGCTCCCCTGTCCCTGGGATTCTCCAGGCAAGAACACTGGAGTGGGATGCCATTTCCTTCTCCAATGCATGAAAGTGAAAAGTGGAAGTAGTATACTTTTAATCAAATATGTAATTTTTTAAAATGGTTGCTATAAAATTATAGAAAAAGCCATGGAACAGGGAGCATGATATTTGATAGATAATAAAGTATAACACATCTGGCATGGAAATAAATCTTAAAATTATTATTAGGTTTTTGTGTAGAATGAGGAACTTACCATTTATGTGACATTTTAAAAATCATTTTGTTGAAAATCTTATTAAAGTGCACATATTAAGGAGTATATATTTACTTCATAAAACAGATGATACTCAACATGATTTATCCTTTTTGTGATGCTTTCGATAATAGCATGATTGCCCTCTAGGCATACTGAGGCTTATGGGATGATTTCCTCCTAAATTAAATGGTTCCATAAAGCTAGCCTTCTTAGTTTTTATGTCTGCTTTTCATAGATTTTTTTTTTTGTCTCCTTCCTTGTCAACGCACATTTCTCCTGGAGGCCTGTACACTTGTGTGGACTCATTCATGCCTATGGTGACGTTAACCAGCTCACCAAACCCATGTACAGGTAAACAACGATAAATTTGCACATGCCCAAGCTTATTATCCACAGAGTTCCTTTGTAGGCTCTCATTCTATTTTCCATGTGGCCTCCTGGCCTTGGCTTCTTTTCTTCCTGCTACTGCCAGTTAGACTTGAGTGTAGAGGTGTGCCACTCAGATCTCCCTTCAGTTAGTAAAGACCTGTAGTTGGCTGACCACCTCCAGCTAGCCACTGTACCTCCAGCTCTGCAGCAGTCACACTGAGGCCACTCTCCTCCCCAGGAAGCTCCCTGCCAATGACTAAACAGTGGGGGTATTGTAGCCAGGCACTTTCTGCCTCTTTCTTGGCAATCTTTTTCCCAGGCCCCTCAATCACTTGGCCAAGACTTTCTCAGGGCTATACAATGGCAACCTGGGGCTCTTCCTACCCAATCTTCTCTCCTTCTCTCTCTCCTTACATGTGTATCTGACCTGCTTTGTGATTTAAAGTGTCCAGACTTTACTCTGGACACTTACCAGTCCTACCTACTCTTGTTCCCCTTCCCCTTATACTTTGCAGATGTTTCCCCCATATATCTTTTGCACGTCTAATTTTGGCTTCGTGTCTGCTATGTAGGAAGCCTAATTAACACAGTCAATAAAAAGTGGCCGAAGAAAGCAGACAGTAAAATTAGGTTTGAGGACTGTTTACTCATACTTGGCCAACAAGTAGGACAACATCTGAGTGCAATGTGGGGAATGGATAGTCCTTGGCAAAAGGTGGGTGCCCCAATTGCTAAAGATTTCATGGTGATGACCTGGGAATGTGTCCTGGGAGAGGGGAAGAGGCTTCTAGTTTGAAGATGTAGGCATTTCAAGGTATAAGGCAAACAATGCCTACAAGTGTGGTGCTGGTGACTGCTTATTTCAGATTTCTGCTGATGCCCTAGGGAGTGATTGTGAGAAACTGAGAAGCAATGATGCAGGAACAGGCACAGTGTGAGAGACAGAGAGCCTGCTTGGATTGGAACATTTTCTTGGAAAATGGGGTTTAACACCGTTACAAGGACTTGCCCCCACCCAGGGGATGGAGCACACTCACTTTAGGGAAGTCTGGCTCTTGGAAGTTCAGAAAAAGTGATGGCCATGCTGATGTGGAAATACCTGCATTGCCATGGCAGATGATAGAGGAAGGAACAAAGAGGCTGTGGGAAGGGGTGAGCTGTAATGGGTTTATAGCATGGGACCAGAGGTCGCATCAGAAAATTGTATTTCCACAGCAGGACCCAGAGAACACATCATTCTCCAAGGCCATCAGGAATGCACCAGCATCATTAAAAGTCTAGTGGTGGCTCTCTTTGCAGGCCAGGGATGAGGCTATCACAAACATCAGCTTGTTAATAGCATTGAAGATGATTGCACTCCAAAATAAGCCAATAAGCAAGCAAATAGAAACCAGGAACAACCATTACTATAACTACCAGCAACATTGGAATAACTGGTGGGCTTCCCTGGTGGTTCAGGGGTAAAGAATTTGCCTGCCAATGCAGGAGACACAGGTTTGATCCCCAGGTCAGGATGATCTCCTGGAGGAGGAAATGGCAACCCAACTCCAATATTCTTGCCTGGGAAATCCCATGGACAGAGGAGCCTGGCAGGCTGCAGACCATGTGATTGCAAAGAGTCAGACACGGCTGAGTGACTAAACAACAAGAGAGCCTGACTCACAGAAAGTTTGGAAATGGCTAATAGTTTGGTGCCCCTAGGGGTAAAATAGAAGGGTAACTAATGAGAACACCATTTAACATCTATAATCAGAAATAGGCAAGAACAGAGAAATGGGAGGATAAGGGTAGTTACCCCAGTAAAAATTCACAATTCATTGCTCAGTTCTTGGAACTGAGAAAATTTTGAGACCCAGTATGCAGTGACTGAGAGATGATTGTCTCAAGGAGGAAGAAGACTGCAAGACCATGACAAGTGTTAACTAAAGTGAACTCCCCAGTCCTGCTCTAAAGGGACCTACAGCCATATACCTAGATGATCACACACTTGAAAAAGGAAAAGCACACACATTGAGGACTTTGGACATATTTTCAAAGCTGATCTTAATACTTGAAAACCTAAAGTGTCCTCAGGATCCCCTGTTGGAGCTGGGACCCAGTAACATAAGCAGGCTGGCTGAAGTCCAGTTTATGGTAAGTCTGCTGGGTCCATAAAGTCAGTCGATAATTTCACCCACCATAGGGAAAATTAGGATTACCATTCCTGGCAATCTGACTCACTAAAATCCTTAACAAGCAGAGTAAGAACTATCATATTCAGTTCAGTTCAGTCGCTCAGTCGTGTCCGACTCTTTGCGACCCCATGAATTGCAGCACGCCATGCCTCCCTGTCCATCACCAACCCCCGGAGTTTACTCAGACTCACGTCCATCGAGTCAGTGATGCTATCCAGCCATCTCATCCTCTGTCATCCCCTTCTCCTCCTGCCCCCAATCCCTCCCAGCATCAGAGTCTTTTCCAGTGAGTCAACTCTTAGCATGAGGTGGCCAAAGTATTGGAGTTTCAGCTTTAGCATCATTCCTTCCAAAAATCCCAGGGCTGATCTCCTTCAGAATGGACTGGTTGGATCTCCTTGCAGTCCAAGGGACTCTCAAGAGTCTTCTCCAACACCACAGTTCAAAGGCATCAACTCTTCGGTGCTCAGTCTTCTTCACAGTCCAACTCTCACATCCATACATGACCACTGGAAAAACCATAGCCTTGACTAGACAGAACTTTGCTGACAAAGTAATGTCTCTGCTTTTGAATATGCTATCTAGGTTGGTCATAACTTTTCTTCCAAGGAGTAAGCGTCTTTTAATTTCATGGCTGCAGTCACCATCTGCAGTGATTTTGGAGCCTAAAAAAATAAAGTCTCTCCTTGTTTCCACTGTTTCCCTATCTATTTCCCATGAAGTGATGAGACCGGATGACATGATCTTCGTTTTCTGAATGTTGAGCTTTAAGCCAACTTTTTCACTCTCCTCTTTCACTTTCAACAAGAGGCTGTTTAGTTCTTCTTCACTTTCTGCCATAAGGGTGGTGTCATTTGCATATCTGAGGTTATTGATATTTCTTCCAGCAATCTTGATTCCAGCTTGTGTTTCTTTCAGTCCACCGTTTCTCATGATGTACTCTGCATAGAAGTTAAATAAGCAGGGTGACAATGTACAGCCTTGACGTACTCCTTTTCCTATTTGGAACCAGTCGTTGTTCCATGTCCAGTTCTAACTGTTGCTTTCTGACCTGCATACAGATTTCTCAAGAGGCAGGTCAGGTGGTCTGGTATTCCCATCTCTTTCAGAATTTTCCATAGTTTATTGTGATTCACACAGTCAAAAGCTTTGGCATAGTCGATAAAGCAGAAATAGATGTTTTTCTGGAACTCTCTTGCTTTTTCCATGATCCAGCAGATGTTGGCAATTTGATCTCTGGTTCCTCTGCCTTTTCTAAAACCAGCTTGAACATCAGGAAGTTCACGGTTCACATATTGTTGAAGCCTGGCTTGGAGAATTTTGAGCATTACTTTACTAGCGTGTGAGATGAGTGCAATTGTGCAGTAGTTTGAGCATTCTTTGGCATTGCCTTTCTTTGGAATTGGAATGAAAACTGACCTTTTCCAGTTCTGTGGCCACTGCTGAGTTTTCCAAACGTGCTGGCATATTGAGTGCAGCACTTTCACAGCATCATCTTTCAGGATTTGAAACAGCTCAACTGGAATTCCATCACCTCCACTAGCTTTGTTTGTAGTGATGCTTTCTAAGGCCCACTTGACTTCACATTCCAGGATGTCTGGCTCTAGGTGAGTGATCACACCATCGTGATTATCCGAGTCGTGAAGATCTTTTTTGTACAGTTCTTCTGGGTTTTCTTGCCACCTCTTCTTAATATCTTCTGCTCCTGTTAGGTCCATACCATTTCTGTCCTTTATCGAGCCCATCTTTGCATGAAATGTTCCCTTGGTGTCTCTAATTTTCTTGAAGAGATCTCTAGTCTTTCCCATTCTGTTGTTTTCCTCTATTTCTTTGCATTGATCGCTGAAGAAGGCTTTCTTATCTCTTGCTATTCTTTGGAACTCTGCATTCAGATGCTTATATCTTTCCTTTTCTCCTTTGCTTTTCGCTTCTCTTCTTTTCACAGCTATTTGTAAGGCCTCCCCAGACAGCCATTTTTAGGGAAGACCAAAAGGAGGCCTCTGAAACGACTACTTTCCCAACTCAAGATACTGAATCAAAAGTAATATCGCATCCCAGAAATGAAGGCAGACATTAGTACCACTCTGATGGTGAGCTTTATGTATCAGCTTGGCTGGGCTGTAGTGCCTGGATACCTCATCAAATATGAGACTTTGAATTAAATCAGTAAGCTTAAGTAAAGTAGGTCGCCCTCCATAATGTGGACGGGCTTTGACCAATCAGTTGAAAAGTGATAGAACAAAAAGCTGATCTCTCCTGAGCAAGAGGGAATTATGCCAGTAGATTGACTTTGGACTTCATCTGCAACACCCGCTCTTCCTGGTTTGTCAGCAGAATGTGTTTGGATTAGAGATGCAACTCAGTCCTGAGCCTTTAGGCTGTTGGTCTCCTCCATCAGAGTTTGGATTTCCAAGCCTCCACAATCATAAGAGGCAAAGAAATCTCTTTAAATGTTTTCTAAAAATTAATTTAAACCTGTACTTATGAAATATATTTATTAAGAATAAGTCTGTGTTTGTATGTATATCTTCATCTGTGGCTATTCTTTTGGTTTTGGTATTAGTTCTAGAAGATGTTGTAGGTCTTCACAGAACCAGTCAACTTCAGCTTCTTTGGCATCAGTGGTTGGGGCATAAACTTGGATTATTATCATGTTGAATGGTTTGCCTTGGAAACAAACCAAGATCGTTCTGTTGTTTTTGAGGCTGTACCCAAAAACTGCATTTTGAACTCTTTTGTTGACTGTGAGAGCTACTCCATTCCTTCTAAGGGATTCTTGGCACAGCAGTAGATAATAATGTGCTGGGCTTAGTTGCGCAGTCGTGTCCAACTCTTTGTGACCCTATGGTCTGTACCCCACCTGGCTCCTCTGCCCATGGCGATTCTCTAGGCAAGAATACTGGAGTGGGTTGCCACGCCCTCCTCCAGGGAATCTTCCCAATCCAGGAGCTGAACCCAGGTCTCCCGCACTGCAGGTGGATTCTTTACCATCATCTGAATTAAATTCACCCATGCCTGTCCATTTTAGTTCACTGATTCCTAAGATGTTGGTATTCAATCTCATCATCTCCCACTTGACCACGTGCAATTTACTGTGATTCATGAACCTAACCTGGAATGAAACATTGTTCTCCATAGCATCAGGTTTTACTTTCACCACCAGACACATCCACAACAGAGCAGCATTTCCACTTTGGCCCAGCCACTTCATTTTTTCTGGAGCTATTAGTAACTGCCCTCTGCTCTTTCCCAGTAGCAAACTGGACACCTTTCAACCTGGAGGCTTATCTCCCAGTATCATATCTTTTTGCCTTTTCATACTGTTCATAGGGTTTTCCTGGCAGGAATACTGGAGCAGGTTGCCATTTCCTCTTCTAGTGAACCGTGTTTTATCAGAACTCTTCTCTATGACCTGTCCACCCTAGATGGTTCTTCAAGGCTTAGCTCATAGCTTCATTGAGTTATGCAAGCCCCTTCACTACAACATCATAGGAGACTGGAATGCAAAAGTAGGAATTCAAGAGATACCTGGAATAACAGGCAAGTTTGGACTTGGAGTACAAAATGAAGCAGAGCAAAGGCTAACAGAGTTTTGCCAAAAGAACATGCTAGTCACAGCAAACACCTTTTCCAACAACACAAGAGACAACTCCACACATGGACATCACCAGATGGTCAATACTGATATTAGATTGACTGTATTCTTTGCAGCTGAAGATGGAGAAACTATACAGTCAGCAAACAAGACCTGGAACTGACTATGCTCAGATCAAGAGTTCCTTATCGCCAGATTAAGGCTTAAATTGAAGAAAGTAGGAAAAACCACTAGACCCTTTAGGTATGACCTAAATCCAATGCCTTATGATTATACAGTGGAGGTGATGAATAGATTCAGAGGATTAGATTTGGTCGACAGAGTGTCTGAGGAAGTATGGACAGATGTTGGTAACATGCATTGTACA
Organism: Oryx dammah; assembly: GCF_014754425.2. Taxonomy (NCBI): domain Eukaryota; kingdom Metazoa; phylum Chordata; class Mammalia; order Artiodactyla; family Bovidae; genus Oryx; species Oryx dammah. Next base: position 78,605,851 of record NW_024070212.1, read on the forward strand.
GGAGGTAGTGACTGAAACCATGCCAAAGAAAAAGAAATGCAAGAAGGCAAAGTAGTTGTCTGAGGAGGCTTTACAAATAGCTGACGAAAGGAGAGAAGTGAAAGGCAGGGGAGAAAGGGAAAGATATATCCATCTGAATGCAGAGTTCCAGAGAATAGCAAGGAGAGAGTAGAAGGCCTTCTTAAATGAACAATGCAAAGAAATAGAGGAAAACAATAGAATGTGAAAGATTTAGAGATCTCAAATTTGAGATATCAAAGGAAGATTTCATGCTTTAGGAAGCGTTACTACAAACAAAGCTGGTGGAAGTATGGAATTCCAGCTAAGCTATTTAAAATGCTACAAGATAGTGCTCATAAAGTGCTTTACTCAATATGTCAGCAAATTTGGAATACACAGCAGTGGCCACAGGACTGGAAAAAGTCAGTTTTCATTCCAATCCCAAAGAAGGGCAATGCCTAAGAATGTTCAAACTACCATACAGTTGTGCTCATTTCACATGCTATCAAAGTAATGCTCAAAATCCTTCAAGCTAGGTTTCAGCACTACATGAACTGAGAACTTTGAGATGTACAAGCTGGATTTAGAAGAGGTTGAGGAACCAGAGATCAAATTGCCAACATTTGCTGAATCATGGAGAAAGCAAGGGAGTTCCAGAAAAACATCTACTTCTACTTCATTGACTATGCTAAAGCCTTTGACTATGTGGATCACAACAAAGTGTGGAAAATTCTTAAAGAGAAGAGAGTACCAGACGACCTTACCTGTCTCCTGAGGAACCTGTATGTGGGTCAAGAAGCAACAGTTAGAACCAGACATGGAACAACTGAGTGGTTCCAAATTAGAAAAGGGGTGCATCAAGGCTGTATATTGTCACCTTTCTTATTTAGAATAATTATGTAGAGTACATCATGTGAAATGCAGGGCTGAATGAATCACAGCTGGGATCAAGATTGTCAGGAGAAATATCAACAACCTTAGCTATGCAGAAGATACCACTCTAGTGGCAGAAATTAAAGAGGAACTAAAGAACCTCTTGATGAAGGTGAAAGAGAGGAGTGAAAAAGGTGGCTTAAAACTCCACATTCAAAAAACTAGTAACATGGCATCTGGTCCCATCATTTCCTGGCAAACAGAAGGGGGAAAGTGGAAGCAGTGACTGATTTTTACTTTCTTGGGCTCCAAAATCACTGCAGACAGTGACTGCAGTCATGAAATGAAAAGATGCTTGCTCCTTGGAAGAAAAGCTATGACAAACCTAGATAGCATATTAAAAAGCAGAGACATCACTTTGCCTACAAATGTGTGTATAGTCAAAGCTATGTTTTTTCCAGTAGTCATGTATGGATGTAAGAGTTTGACCATAAAGAAGGCTAAGTACAAAGAATGAATGCTTTCAAATTGTGGTGCTGGAAAAGACTCTTGAGAGTCTCTTGGACAGCTAGGAGATCAAACCAGTTAATCCTAAAGGAAATCAACCATTAATATTCATTGGAACTGTTGCTAAAGGCCTGTTGCTAAAGCCGAAGCTCCAATACTTTGGCCACCTGATGCAAAGAGGCTACTTGTTGGAAAAGACCCTGATGCTAGGGAAGGTTGAGGGCAGGAGAAGCAGGTGACAGAGGATGAGATGGTTGGATGGCATCACCAACTCAATGGATGTGAGTTTGAGCAAACTCCCAGAGATAGTGAAGGACAGGGAAGCCTGGCATGCTACAGTCCATGGAGTCACAAAGAGTGACTGAACAACAATAAACCTCTTGGTTCTGTTACTCTGGAGAACGCTGACTAATACAGCCAGCATTAAAGGTTTAAAGAAGAGACATCAGATAAACATTAGAAGCTGTAAGAGGCAAGAAAGGATTATTCCCTGCAGGGTTCACACCTTGATTTTAGAGTTTTAACCTCCAAAAGTGTGAGAGAATAAGTTTTGTTGTTTTAAGCCATCCAAGTTTGTTGTAATTTGTTATGGTAGCCTTAGGAAAATAATATGAAATTGGTAGGGAATGTCATGTTTATTTTACTGCAGAAGAGAAAGTTAACTGATGGGAATAGTACTAAGGGACCTCCAAGAATAGTTTAAGAATTTACTATCTTTTTACCCTTTCTCCTTCATTTTACCAAATTATTTTTGGCCATCCAAGGGGTGTTTATCAGGACCTTCTCATTTGCTTGCCAATTTGGCATCCTAGGTCTTCTCTGGTGGCTCAGATGGTAAAGAGTTCGCCTGCAATGCAGGAGACCTGGGTTCCATATCTGGGTCAGGAAGATCCCCTGAAGGAGGGCATGGCAACCCACCACAGTATTCTTGCCTAGACAATTCCATGGACAGAGGAGCCTGGTGGGCTACAGTCCATAGGGTTGCAAAGAGTCGGACGGGACTGAGCGACTTTCATTTTCACTTTGGCTTCCTAGATATTCTGCTACTGCAACTCAAGAAAATAATTTAAATGACTATCTCACAGATATTACATCTGAAAAAAGATCTGATTTTGACCCAATAAAATACTTGACAGAAAAAAAAAAAAGAGAGGATAAGGATGCATAGTGTTTGTCCGTATTCTATCTCCATTTAATTCACCAGTCTGACACGTACAGAAACCGCATGGATTCTGGACAATGACTACAGATTTCCACAAGCTAAAAGACTCTGATGCTGGGAGGGATTGGGGGCAGGTGGAGAAGGGGACGCCAGAGGATGAGATGGCTGGATGGCATCACTGACTCGATGCACATGAGTTTGAGTGAATTCTGGCAGTTGGTGATGGACAGGGAGGCCTGGCGTGCTGCGATTCATGGGGTCACAAAGAGTCGGACACAACTGAGCGACTGAACTGAACTGAACTGAACTGAACTGAACTGAACCAAGTAGTAGCTCCATTGGAGTGGCGTTGCTAGACTTGTTGATGGTAAAGCAGATTGTGAAGGTCTCAACTGTGTCATAAGCAGCCATTGATCTGATGATTGCATTCTTTTCTATACTAATCAGAAAAGAGGATCAGAAATAGTTCACGTTTTGCTCCAGGGCTGTGTTAACTCTTCATACTTTGTCAGAACATAGATCAAAGGATCTATATCATCACATTGATCCAAAGCATTATTGGTCTGATGCTGATCTGGTAGGATGAGCAAAAGTTGGTTTGTATGCTGGAGGCCTTGGGAAGGCATGTGAGCGTCAGAAGGTGGGAGATAAAAACTCATGTAGCTTCAAGGGCCTGCCACTTCAGGGAAGTTTTTGAGTTCCTTGACTAGGGGCAAGTCATGACATCGCCTCTAAAGTAAAAGACAAATGCTGTGTCTTCTATCTCCTGGAAGCACAAATCCAGAAAGATTTCTTTGGGGTTCTAGAGGCAATCTGATCTACACCTAATACTTGAACTGTATGAACTATATTCTAGCCGGTAGATGTTGTGACATGGATGGCTGCCAGTTTTGAGGAGAAACTGGAGCATAAAAGAGCTTTGCAGCAAGTGCAGTCTGTAGCTCAAACATTCCTACCCCAGGAATTTGAGAGATGAGAAAGTCTGCAGTGGAGACATGTGAACGAACATATGACAATGGACATGAAGTATAAAGATTTTTTATTACATGTTAATACTCATCAGAGAGCATCTACTTTGAAAAAGGCACTGAAGAACCAACTCGTTATAATTACTCGACTATTCAGAAAGAGAAAAATAAATATCATACAATTATTGTTTATATGTGGAATCTACAAAAATCGTACATATGAACTTACTTGCAAAGCAGAAATAGAGACACAGACCTAGAGAACAAACTTATGGATACCAAGGAGGGGAGAGAGGTGGGATGAGTTGGGAGATGGGGACTGACATATATATACTATTACATATAAAATAGATAACTAATGAGAACCTACTTTATAGCACAGGGAACTCTACTTAATGCTCCGTGGTGACCTAAGTGGGAGGGAAATGAGGAAAAGAGAAGCTATATGTATACATGTAACTGGTTCACTTTGCTGTACAGCAGAAACTAACACAGCATTGTAAAGCAACGATTCTCCAGCAAAAATTTTTAAAAAGTACTTGACTAGTTAATGTTAGCCAACTTTCATTATTGGCCATTCCAGAATTGACACAATGGGCCCAGGAATGCAACTGCTATGGCATCAAAGCAATTGTGTCTATGTAGGGGCCCACACAGCATAAACATCTACTTACTAAGGTCAATCTAACTTACTTACTGCTGCCTCAGAATATCCAATCCGCCAGCAGCAGAGAACAACACTGTGGAGGCCACTCACTCCAACACTGAGACTTACTATGGAACTAGTCCTCAAGGTGACCAAGAGCCACTTGGTACCAGTGAGATGAGCTCTTTTGTCCTGGAAGTGCCAGAATTCATCTTCACAGCAATAGATACTTATTCTAGATGCCTCAGTTAGCATCGTTATCCAAGACTGTATACAGTGCTTGATTCAAGGGCATGAATTTCCACATTGCAAAACACCTGACCAGGGAACCCACTTCACAGTGAAGGAGCTGTGAGCCCTTGACCACAGAAGCCAGTGATTCCTCACCATCATTAAGTAGCCAGCTTGATAGAATGTCAGAACAGCTAATTAAAGCACACAAATTCCATCAGAGGCAATACTCTTCAAGAATAGGTGACATCATTCAGGAGGCAGTATATACAATAACTACAGAGGCCTCTATGTGTCACTGGGTCTCCACCTGAAAGAATATGCAGGCACCCAAGGGTCCAAGCAGTTGTGGTCCACTTACATTACTCTCTATGACGCTGGAAGACTTTCTGCTTCCTATCCCTACAATTCTGAGCTCAGAGGGGTAAGGTTCTCTTCCCTCAAGTAGCATACTCTTGCCAGGGGGACAGTGAAGGTTCCACTTAATTACAAGCTATGGCAGCTTCCCAAGCATTTGGACTCCTTGTATCCAGTAACCAGCAGGCAAGAAGAGAAGTCATCATCCTCACCAGGGTAGTAAACTCAGAACACATGAAGGAAGTAGGCTGCATTTCAACAAGGTAATCCGTTTGAAAGCCTCTTGGTAAATCCCATGACCAATTAAAACCAGGAATGGGCATGTGTAGCCATGTTGGCCTGAGAAAATATGATTCCCACAGAATCAGGTCCCTCAGGAATGAAGGTTGGGGTTATACCATCAGAAAAAGTGAAAGTGAAAGTCGCTCAGTTGTGCCCAACTCTTTGCGATCCCATGGACTATACAGTTCATGGAATTCTCCAGGCCAGAATACTGGAGTGAGTAGCCTTTCCCTTCTCCAGGGGATCTTCCCAACCCAGGGATCGAAACCAGGTCTCCCACATTGCAGGTGGATTCTTTACCAACTGAGCTATGAGGGAGGCGCTACCCCATCAAAAAAGCCACCAGCAACAACAGAGGTGAGTTGAGGGTGAGACGGATTCAGAGGACGCAGTCGAGGAGGGAGACAGTGAATACTAGTTACAGCTGAAACCAGCTATAGCATCTCGGTGTGTAGTTTATCCCCCTAACTTCCTTCCTGAAAGTTTCTTTGTTGAAAGACAGAAGGGTAGCTGTGAGGCACAAGGGGTAGACTGGAATAGGTAGACATGTCTGCCATCAGATCTCCCTTGCAAACAACCTGCTGTGGAAGGTGGAGGTTGGCTGGCCATCTCCAGCTGCTACATTCTGCAAATCAGCATAGCATTCATGCTAAAGCCAGGCTGCCCCCAAGGCTGCCCCCAGAGAATGCGTGAGTGCAGTGGCACTCCTAGGGCTGGGCCATTTCTCCCCAGCACAGGATGTTCCAGTGGGCGGCCTGCCTTGGCAAGGGCACTTGCCATCAGCCATGCTGTACTGCAGTCTGGGGCTCTTCTACAAGAGCTTCCTTCCTTTCCTCTCCCCTTTCACAGGGAGCCCACCCTAGCTACTCCTTCTCCCTGCCTCCTTCACAAGCATGTCTGTCTCTCTGTACATTTCCTTCCCATCTCATCCTATTTTGGGGTCTTGCTTCTTGGAGGACCCAAACTGAGACAAATCGTTGTTTCAGTTTTGATATATTTAGAGCTCCCTACAAAGTTTGATATATGTTCATCCTTCTGTTTTATTCTTCTGCCATCTTGTTTAATCCACCTCGGCTTTATTCCTTTGGTCTCCAGCCCTTGGCACATTTCCACGCTCTGTTTGTCAATCTATACTGGAATCTGGCATTCAAACACATTTAAGACCATATCTAATTAGCTCAGTCCTGACAACTGTCTTATCACTGATTAGTAATGGATTACAGTCCTTGGACAATTATTGCTTTTGAAGCCAAGCTAACAAGTGCTTCACATTGTCAGTGCATAAATTATCTGGTCTCATTTAACAGACAGCTTTAAAAAAACATATTAAACTTCCCTTCACAGATTCTACATTTCCACCTTCCCTCTGAGCCAGTTGAGGTGGGGGTTTTCAAATTAATATGCCCCATACCTTTCCAAACACATTGCTGGATCTAAATATCTAGTTTTCTAAGCCTGAATTTTTAACAGAATCATTAGCATTTGAGCTACCCACTCAAAGAAGTGTTTCTACAACTGTTTCTGTTTTCAGCTAATTTTGTATCCCTCCATTTTGCTGTATTCCAATTCTCTTGCCAGTTCTTCCATTTCTTTTTTGGTTGTAATATTCCATTAGCCCTTCTGCTTTTGCATTCAATTGTCCATTTACGGGCAGCAGTTTGCTTTTCTTCATCCAGTAAGAGAAATTCAACCTTTGAAGTTGTATGATTCTAGAATAGTTTTCACATGAGCACAGATCTTTTTCCTAATATACTTTTCAGCTGGTGAACTCATTTCTTACACAGAAAAAGATTCCAAGATAAGGCATGACAAAGAAAACCCCAGTAAAGTAGGTTAGTGCTAATTCCATACATATGGTTGGTGAGTTTCCCAGGTGCTCAAAATTTTAGAAACCTACATCTTTGATGCAAATACATTCTTAATGCAACTGTAAATATTCCACTTCCAGAATGTCCATTCACAAACGTCAGCTAAGGTTCCACTAAACTGAGTCTAACACAGCACAAGCATATCTATATCTGCTTCATAATGACCACTTTAGAGAACTATGTGCCTGAAGGAGTTTTAGGAAGTCAACTGTGCTGTGTTCTCCTGCCTTCGGGCAGAATTGTACATAAACACCCAGACAGGAAAAATCTTCCCAAGAAAGAGTCAACAATCTTACTCTAGAATTTAACAATGATAACAGCCAGGAATTTCAATTCCTTCTTTGAATATACAAGTCCTTCTGTTATAGCTTGAAGTGAAGTGAAGTGAAGTCGCTCAGTCGTGTCCGACTCTTCGTGACCCCATGGACTGTAGCCTACTAGGCTCCTCCGTCAATGGGATTTTCCAGGTAAGAGAACTGGAGTGGGGTGCCATTTTCTTCTCCAGGGGATCTTCCCGACCCAGGGATCGAACCCGGGTCTCCCACATTGTAGGCAGATGCTTTACCGTCTGAGCCACCAGGGAAGTCCTGTTATAGCTTATCTCTGTCTTTTTTTTTATTGTAAGTCTGATACTGAGGTTAAAAATGCTTGAGTTTTTTAATACAGCAACTCATTGGAAAAGACCTTGATGCTGGGAAAGACTGAGGGCAGGAAGAGGAGGTGACAGAGGACGAGATGGTTGGATGGCATTGTGGACTCAACGACATGAGTTTGAGCAAACTGGGAAATGGGGAAGGACAGGAAAATCTGGTGTGTTGCAAAGCCTGGGGTTGCAAAGAGTCTGACACGACTTAGTGACTGAACAACAATAATAAAAAACATATTCTCCAAGTTGCACCTGGTTATTTTCATGTTAATGAGCATTTTCTATGTTAATTAAAATATGACTCATTCATTCATTCAATAAATAATTATTTTTAAAATCTCATACTGTCCTTTTAGCAGATATTTTAAATCACTTCTACCTTTAGAAAACTATCATGGACTCATGGCTCCTTTGACAGATTCAACACCTTCCAATTATTGTGATCATTTTTTATGTCAAACCTATCACCTTTTGCCAGGTGACTAATCTCTCCTGTCTGCACTATTGTTAACATTTATTTAGGCATTAACAACAAAAAAAAAACTTCAGTTTTTGTCAACAACAAGATATATTTGGCTCTTTTTGCTCTTTCCTCCTCTGAAATCTGCTATCAGATACCTTCCAAGGGACCCTAATTCCCTTATCTAAAAATTCTATAAGGAGAAAAACTATGGTTAGGGCAAATTATGATTTATATTATATTTTTTCTCCTTGACTAATGAAAGTAGTTTGCACTAAGACCTCAGGATAAATAGGAGTTAGCTAGACGAAGTAGAATGAAAATGTGTTTTAGAAGGGTGTAGGTGAGGATGAGATATAAAAAGGCAAGACAACAATTAAACAAGAAGTAAAAATAATATGTATGTTTGGTCCCTCTTATCCAAGGGTGGTATGTTCCAATGCTCACCAGAGTGTGCTGAAACTGCAGATAATACTATATATACTGCTTTTTTTTCTTATAAACACATACCTATGATAAAGTTAAATTTCTAAATTAGGCACAGTAAGAGATTAGTGACAATAATAGAACAATTTTAACAATATACGGTAGTAAAAGTTATGTGAATATAATCTTTCTCTCAAAATATCTTATTGTATTAATACAAATCTACCGCCTCTTCCATCTTAACTAAGCACTTATCAGGCACTGTGGCCACAACTTTTGCAGTTTGAGGCACAACAGCAAAACTAGCCTGACTGCTCTTCCTTCTTCATAATCTCACAGATAAAAGACCTGCTCTGGCCATAGATCTCAGCAATCTCAGCTTCCACATTTTTTTCTTTTCTCATTAAGTTGAGAACTTTCACCTTTTCACTTAGAGGAAGAACTTTATGGCTACCCTTTAGTACATCTGAACAGCCAGCCATACCACTCTCATGCTTTGGGGCCAGGATTAAGTGAAACAAATGTTACACTGAGATTCTACAAAAGTCGATCTGATAACTGAGATGGCTACTAAGGACTCATAGGCAGGATCAGCTAGACAAAGGGATAATTCCCACCCTGGGTGGGGTGGAGTGCCTCGGCTGGAAATCTCATCCATACCATGCAGAATGGCACACAATTTAATGTAGATAGATGGATTATTTATTTCTGAAATCTTCCATTTAATATTTTCAGAATGTGGGTAATGGAAACTGTGGATAATGGGGACTACAGCTGATAATGTCAGAGGATGTGAAAGTACTACGGAAGCAAAGCAAAGCAACCTCTTACTTGGAAACTGGCAAATGTTGATAAGAAAAGGCTGTCTGCACAAGTGACTATGGGCTTAGGTAGAAACCTCCCTGCTGCTGCTGCTAAGTTGCTTCAGTCGTGTCTGACTCTGTGCGACCCCATAGACTGCAGCCCACCAGGCTCCCCTGTCCCTGGGATTCTCCAGGCAAGAACACTGGAGTGGGTTGCCATTTCCCTCTCCAATGCACGAAAGTGAAAAGTGAAAGTGAAGTCGCTCAGTTGTGTCTGGCTCCTAGTGACCCCATGGTCTGCAGCCTACCAGGCTCCTCCGTCCATGGGATCTTCCAGGCAAGAGTACTGGAGTGGGGTGCCATCGCCTTCTCCGAGAAACCTCCCTAATGCTTACCAAAATCTTTCCAGTACTGCTTTCCTAAACCAAGCATAAGAACAGCTCTGGTTCTTGGATCCCCTTTAAATTATGTAGAGCAGATAGCTAGTGGAAACAAATGAAGTGTGAGCAAGGGGGCCAATAACATTCTAGATTTAGTAAAACCTCCACAGCCTGGGGCCTTGACTGACTGTATAAAACAGAGGATGTCTTTGTCTGCTTTGCAATAGGCATAGTGTGAATAACAAATAATCTTGCATACGTTGAGTCACTGAAATTTGGAGGTCAGTTGGTGCTGTAGCAAACCTAGTCTGTTAATGTCGTACCTTCCTTACTCCCCTCGGGAAACTTGACACTTCTTGGGTTGGTACCAGCGGGAGGGCAATAAGGTATCAGTTTCCAACCCAAGCTGATTCATTAAAGCCATCAGGAAAGTAAGCTTTTCTGTCTTCTAATCCAAGGTTCATTCTAGGAAGTGATGCTGCCAGGCAGAACAGTAGATTAAAAATACTCTGTGTTGACTTAGATGGGTGGGATGAGGGGGTAGGAGGGAGGATGGAGAGGGAGGGAATACACACACACACACACACACACACACACAAACATACACACACACATATGGCTGATTCACTTTGTTGTACACCAGAAACTAACACCACATTGTAAGGCAAATATACCCCAATTTAGAAAGAAAAGACCTAGTCTGTTTTGGCTTCCCTGGCAGCACTATTGGTAAAGAACCTGCCTGACAATGCAGGAGACGTAAGAGACACTGGTTCGATGCTTGGGTCAGGAAGATCCCCTAGAGGAGGGCATAGCAACCCACTCAGTACTCTTGTCTAGAGAATCCCATGGACAGAGGAGCCTGGCAGGCTATGGTCCCTGGGGGAGAAAGAGTTGGACAAGACTGCAGTGACTTAGCACAAGTCTGTTTATACTAGTTATGATCAAATCTGTGGGAGATATAACAGGTCTTCAATCACTAGACAGTTTTGGAGATAGCTCCTCCCTGCTGCTGCTGCTGCTGCTGCTAAGTCGCTTCAGTCGTGTCCGACTCTGTGCAACCCCATAGACGGCAGCCCACCAGGCTGCCCTGTCCCTGGGATTCTCCAGGCAAGAACACTGGAGTGGGTTGCCATTTCCTTCTCCAATGCATGAAAGTGAAAAGTGAAAGGGAAGTCGCTCAGTTGTGTCCGACTCTTAGCGACTCCAGGGACTGTAGCCCACCAGGCTCCTCCATCCATGGGATTTTCCAGGCAAGAGTACTGGAGTGGGGTGCCATCGCCTTCTCTGAGCTCCTCCCTAACTATAGTTTATTTCACTTGCATGTGATTCTTTTCACTATACTCTCATTAATTAATAGAAATTAATGAGAGAAATTAATAGAAGAACTTCTATTAATAGAAATTAATAGAAGTTCTATTAATAGAATTAATAGAAGTAGGGTGGTGAAGGGATACAAGGCCTGCAACAGAGGCAACTGGGAGTGGTTCCTATGCAACTGAGCCTGAACTGAACCTCCTGCACTGAGTTTATCTCAATAACATGATTGTAAAAACATAAACAATTCACTCTGTCTTATACATTTCTTATTGGCTCAACATATTCTTCTAAACCCACTAAATTAATGTTACATTTCTCCTAATATAACATGCACATAATATGCAGAAAAGTTCCAAGTGTACTTAACTACATAATTATAGCTTTCAAAATTGTTTGTTGAAATTCCATCAACAGAGGAATGGATAAATGTAGTACATATATATAATGGAATATTAGACATAAAAAAAATGAAAGAATGCCATTTGTGGCAACATGGATGGACATAGAGAGTGTCATGCAGAGTGAAATAAGTCAAGCAGAGAAGAAATATTGTATGGCATCCCTTATATGCAGAATCTAAAAAGAAATGATACAAATGAATTTATTTATGAAATAGAAATAAACTCACAGACTTAGAGAATGAGCTTACAGTTGCCAGGGGTTAGAATGGAGGGAGGAGATAGAGAGTTTGGGATCAACATGCTATATTTAAAATAGATAACCAACATGGTCCTACTGTACAGCACAGGGAACTCCACTCAATGTTACGTGGCAGCCTGGATGGGAGGGAAGTTTGAGGGAGAATGGATACATGTATATGTATGGCTGAGTCTCTTTGCTGTCCACCTGAAACTATTACAACATTGTAAATCAGCTATCCTTCAAAATAAAGTAAAAAATATTAAATAAATCATGTGGTAAAGTGTTTCAGATAGTTGTTTTTAATACTACCTTCTCCCCATTATGAGGTAAATTCCATGGGGACAAGGGACTCTATTTTGTGCTTTGCTCCTATCCCCAGAACTTAGAAAATGTCTTGGTACATGACAGGGATGCAATATAGATTTGTTGGGCAAATAATTCATTTTACAAGGATCACTTGTAGTTACAATGAAAATAATAGACCGGAATTCAGTGAAACTAGCAGCAGAGAGTCTAGATGGAGACCTTGGAAGATCTTCACATGAGAGATTAAGATGATTCAGACCAATGTAGTCACAGGGGCAATGGAGAGAAGTGAACAGATTTGAGATATATTTAGAATGCAGAGCAAAAAGGATTTGGAGATTGACTGACTGTTAGGAGATTTGCAGGGGCAAAAATCAAGAGTTCTGCTTTGGGCACCAAAATCAGAGAGGAAGCCGTGCAGAAGAATGGTTTAGGAAGCCAAGGTGGGTGATAAGTCCAGTTGGCATGGATTCCTATGACCTATTCAAGTGCCAATGCAGTTGTGTCTATCAATTCTGTAATCAGGAAAGTGGTCTATGCCTGAAAAACAGGTTTAGGAAAAAGCATAGCCTTGGAAATTTCCAGCTATATAAATCTATGCAGTGTGTGAGAAGAGGGCCTAGAGAAAACCCTGAAGATTATCCGCAGTGAAGATTTTAAGAATCAGAGCTTGTTGATTGAATTAGTTGGACTTGGTAGGGATAAAGAAGGCTGAGTGCAGAAGAATTGATGCTTTTCAACTGTGGTGTTGAAGAAGATTCTTAAGAGTCCCTTGGACAGCAAGGAGACCAAACCAGACAATCCTAAAGGAAATCAGTCCCGAATATTCATTGGATGCTGAAGCTGAAGTGCCAATACTTTGGCTACCTGATGAGAAGAGCTGACTCATTAGAAAAGATCCTGATGCTGGGAAAGATTGAAGGCAAGAAGAGAAGGGATAACAGAGGATGAGACAATTGGAAGGCATCACCAGCTCAATAGACATGAGTTTGAGCAAGCTCTAGGAGATGGTGAAGAACAGGGAAGCCTGGTGTGCTGCAGTCCATGGGGTCACAAAGAGTCAGACACAATTGAGTGACTGAACAACAGCAAAGGGTATACTCAGAAGATAGCTTTATTCTTCTATCAATGCCTTCAAACCATTTCACCTGGGACAATATCCTGAGCATATTCTATTCTTTTTTTTTTTTACTTCTTAGTACTCAGATAGTCTTATTTTCATTTATGAAAATGTCCAGGCCAAGTTAAATGAAAACTTCCAGGGAGTTTCCCAGTGACCTACTGTATAGGATTCTGGCTTTCACTGCCGTGGCCTGAGTTCAGTCCCTGGTCAGGGAACTGAGATCCTGCAGGCTGTGTAGCATGGCCAAAAAACTTAAATAGGGGCTTCCCTGGTGTCCCAGTGGTTAGGAATCTGCCTTTCAATGCAAGGTATACCGGTTCGATCCCTGGTCAGGGAGAGTCCCACATGCTGTGGAGCATCTAAGCCCATGCATCACAACTACTAAGCCCGTGTTCTAGAGCCTGTGAGCTGCAACGACTGAGCCTGCGCGCCACAACTGCTGAAGCCCACATGCCTAGAGCCTGCGCTCCACAGCAAGAGAAGCCGCCTCGGTGAGAAGTCTGGGCACTGTGACGAGAATAGCCCACTTCGCCACAACTAGAGAAAGTCTGTGTGCAGCAACAAAGACCCACTGTAGCCAAAACTTAATCAATCAGTCTGGCTTTTGAATTAAATAAGTGAAAATAGTTTCCATCTAAAAACTTCCATCCAATTAGGAGTTTGGAATTAAAATAAACCTACTGAAAGTGAAAGTGAAAGTGAAGTCGCTCAGTTGTGTCCGACGCTTTGCGACCCGGTGGACCTATGTAGCCTACCAGGCTTCTCTGTCCATGGGATTCTCTAGGCAAGAATACTGGAGTGGGTTACCATTTCCTTCTCCAGGGGAATATACCTACTACTGTATATAAAACAACCAACAAGAACTTATTGCATAGCATAGGGAACTCCACTTAATATCTTATAATAACTTATAATGGAAAGGAATATAAAAATGTATATATATATTCATATATATATATGAATCACTTTGCTGAACACTTTGCTAACACAACATTGCAAATCAACTATACTTCAATATAAAAATTCAGCCTCCAAACCACCCCTTCCCCCAAACAAAAGCTTCCCTCTAGTCCAAGATTTTTTCCTCCTCTAGCTCCAGGATGACACAGTTTCCTAGACATGGAGTAGAGACAAAGTGTGGTCTGTTCTCTCACTCTTTTTGTACCATATTTCCTCCATCCCCTCTTCATTTCTTAGTTCCTGCCAGGCTAATGTAGGAAAGTGGGATAAGAGAAGATATAACAAAAGTATTTCCTTTGTAGTTGCCTGTCAAATACCCTCTCCCATGACAGGTTTTAAAATGGTTTTCCTCCTGTGAGGACTTTGTGAACTCTCTAAAGACACTTATCCCTCATCTTCCCCCAAACACCTGGAAATCTCTACAGTGTATTCTTCCTTGACTCAGAAAATCCATTGTCCAGCAGATCCCTCAGAATTCCCCTTAACCTCCACCTTTTTAACCTCCATCTTGCTGGGTAACCAAGGTCCACACAGCCCACTTATTGAATTGGGTTTTTAAAGTTATGTGGCTCTCCTGTGTAAGTCAAGATGGGTAGGTTATATTTCATGCGTGCCTGCTAAGTCACTTAGTCATGTCTGACTCTGCAACCGCATGGACTATAGCCTCAAGGCTCCTCTGAACATGGGATTCTCCAGGCAAGAATACTGGAGTGGGTTGCCATGCCCTCCTCCAGAGGATCTCTCCAACACAGGGATTGAATCCGAGTCTCTTATGTCCTCCTCCATTGGCAGGCGGGTTCTTTACCACTAGTGCCACCTGGGAAGCCCAGGTTATGCTACAAGAGTTCCTAAATCAGTAGAAATTTACTCACTCATCAACGTGTTATGGGTTAGTAGGGGACTCTACTGATATATCTTAGTCACTCAGGAACCCAGGCTGATAGAGACTCCCTCTTGACTCATGCTTCTATGATCACCACATCAGGTGGAAAAAACTTTGGCCAACCTGTGTTGACTCTTCAACCTCCTACCCAGAAGTGACATGTATCTTCTGCCCACATTTCATGGGCTAAAGATAGGCTTATGGCTTTCTAAGTACAGTAGTAAAGAATTCACCTGCCAATGCAAGAGTTGCCAGAGACAGGGGTTTGATCCCTGGGTTGGGAGGATCCCCTGGAGTAGAAAATGATAACCCATTCCAATATTCTTCCCTGGAGAATCCCATGGACAGAGGAGCCTTGTGGGCTACAGTCCATGGGGTCACAAGAGTCAGACATGACTGAGCGACTATGCGTGCATGCACACACACACACACACACACACACACACATATATGTATAACTGAATCACTTTTTTGAACACCTATAACTACAACATTGTAAATCAACTATACTCCAATATAAACTAAAAATTAAATAAAAAAGAAAAATAAGTGTTCAGCTGTTTTTGAATTTGTTGAGAGATAAAGAAAAATAAGGGCATAAAAGTGTGCATTGGAGTTGGGGAAAGTGTGATGAGCTCATTGAAGATGGTCCGAGCAGTAGGGCGCAGGAGTCAGGGAACAGTGCTAGAATGAGAGAGGGGTGAGGAGGTGGAGACAGTCATCACAGCAAGCACCCAACAGAACTGTGGCTGTGAAGGGCAGAGAGGGAGAAGGTGGCGCTGGAAGGAAACATGGAGTTAAGAGGAAGGATTTTTTTTTTTAATGAGAGACTTGGTCATGTTTAAGTGCTAATAAAAAGGAATTCATTGAGAATGGAAGATTACGTGTCTGATGAAATGGTTTTCAAACAGCAACTTTTCATTTCTGAAGGAAAACAAACCCATATAATGGATGTTTAATTCCCTGAAGAGATGCTGGTAGGAAGTGGGAAACTCTTCACTCTATTCGTGGTGGTGGTGGGTGGTGGTGGAGGAAAAAAAGAATTGCAACACTGTCTCTGATGAATAATAATGGTTCTTGGGCAGCTGTGGTTTTTCACTCAACAGAACAGATAAGTTCCTAGGGCTCTAAAAATCTACAGACCCCTTTAGTTTTATAGTTTTATTAGAGAGAATAAAACTATAGAGAATAGTAGTTTTATTCTCTTGGTGGGAAACAAAAGAGTCTTAACTTACTCTCCTGGTACTGTTTACCCCACTCATTAAAGTAGCTTTTTAAGTTAATTTCATTGCTTACAGTAGGAAAACCCCTAAAGGTACTGTTTGTCATTTATAATGAACTCATCTGCTAAGTGCTTTTTTGGTCCTCCAACTCCCACTCAAATATTAATACTTTGCTGTAGCAACAACCATCTCTCCCTTCCAGATGTGTGAACCTTTTGATTTCTACACATTTTAAATTATTTAACTTGGGATGATTTTTTAAAAAGGAACTTCCTGTGGTATGTGTAAAAAAGATGTGTTTCCTCAGCTCCATTTCAAACTCGTTTCCAAATTTAGTTGTGTGGATTGCTAAGTCTGATCTCAAGATGTTCATAGATCATAATTAAAAACTAGGCCATTATTTTCATCTCAGCTCCTGACACGCTCCCCAACTTTGCTCCCCCACAACCATCTAATATGGTGCCCGGAAACAATAGGAGGAATGTCTGAAAGGATAAATTGGTACTGTATGTGCAACGGAAAACAGAGAATGTCTCATTCAACTCCATTCCAATCCCCTTGTCCAGGTCTTTACTGAGCAATCGAGGCTGGAAAGCTCCAAGCTAGAGGTTTGAGACTCCCTTACAGCTCAGTTTCCATATATGACCTCACTTCCACCAAGTAGCTACATCTAAGTAAAAACTGGAAGAAGGAACTGACCATTGGGAGATGGTAAACATGCATCTGCCAATTCTCTCTGGAGGCTTTTGACTTTTTTCTGTAGTGATAGCTTAGGTTCTGGTATCTGGTCCTTAACTCTGAGGGTATTTGGAGGTTGATAGTGTGCATTGAAAGCCTAGCAGAGTGTTTCAAAAACAGAGCAGCTAAGGCAGAGTGGTCCTGGAATCAGCTGTCATGGCTGCAGTCTCCCAACTGTGTCAGAGGCGGCAGTGTCCTTAATTTGTCAGCTCTACAGTGTGGTTTGGAGAGTCATTTCTGGAAACTCAAACTAGAGCATCCTCCGCCAGTCCTTCCAATGATCAGGTAAGCAATTAGTGCTGCTCCAGAAAGGTGGTAGGATTGCTCATCCTTGATCCCTTGGAGTTGGGTTTGGCTATGTGACTTGCTTGAGCCAATGAAATGAGAATAAACATTACCTCTCTCCTTCCGCCAGTGGCTAAGAGTAATGTTCTGAGTGGCTGGGCTGCCCAGATGGCTCAGTAATGAAGACTCTGTCTGCCAGTGCGGGAGCAACAGGAGGCACAGGGTCGATCCCTGCACTGGAAAGATCCCCTGGAGGAGGAAGTGGAAACCCACTCCAATCTTCTTGCCTGGAATATGTTTGCCAGAGGAGCCTGGCAAGCTACAGTCCACGGGGTCACAAAGAGTTGGACGTGACTTAGTGACTGAACATACATGGAAAGCAATTGCTCCAATAGCTTGGAATGATGAAGGCACAGCATGGATTCTCCAGTCAACCCATGATTATCACATACCATGAGTGAGAAATAAACCTTCGTTATTTTATAAAAATGACGTCTGTTATTGCAGTACCTCCCAGGGCATCTTGTTGATCCATTGAGTCATCTCATTTTCCCTAGAATGTGTTGAGTGAATCCTATTGTCTGTGATTGAGCCTCAGGCCATTATTTCCAGACCTACGACACTGACACGCAGCTTAAAAGCTAAACACTGTTAAGCTTATGAGATCATTGTTGTTGTTCAGTCACCCAGTCATGTCCGACTCTTTGAGACCCCATGGACTGAAGCACACCAGACCTCCCTGTTCCTCAGCATCTCCCAGACTCTGCCCAACTTCTTGTTCATTGCCTTGGTAATGCCATCCAGCCATCTCATTACTGGTCCTCAAATGAGGGGAAGCATCTTCTACTTCTTTTACTTCTCCATAGATCACAGAGCCTAGCAGCAGAGCCACCAAACTGCACACTCCCAGGAGAAAACCATTCGAACATTCAGGTATGACCTAAATAAAATCCCTTATGACTATACAGTGCAAGTGAGAAATAGATATAAGGGACTAAATCTGATACACAGAGTGCCTGTTAAACTATGGACAGAGGTTCATGACATTGCACAGGAGACAGGGATCAAGACCATCCCCATGGAAAAGAAATGCAAAGAAGCAAAATGGCTGTCTGGGGAGGCCTTACAAATAACTGTGAAAAGAAAAGGAAAGATATAAGCATCTGAATGCAGAGTTCCAAAGAATAACGAGGAGAGATAAGAAAGCCTTCCTCAGCGATCAATGCAAAGAAATAGAGGAAAACAACAGAATGGGAAAAACTAGACATCTCTTCAGGAAAATTAGAGATACCAAGGGAACATTTCATGCAAAGATGGCTCGATAAAGGACAGAAGTGGTATGGACCCAACAGAAGCAGAAGATATTAAGAGGAGGTGGCAAGAATACACAGAAGAACTGTACAAAAAACATCTCCACAACCCAGATAATCACGATGGTGTGATCACTCACCTAGAGCCAGGCATCCTGGAATGTGAAGTCAAGAGGGCCTTAGAAAGCATCACTACGAACAAAGCTAGTGGAGGTGATGGAATTCCAGTTGAGCTATTTCAAATCCTGAAAGATGATGCTGTGAAAGTGCTGCATTCAATATGCCAGCACATTTGGAAAACTCTGCAGTGGCCACAGAACTGGAAAAGGTCAGTTTTCATTCCAATCTCAAAGAAAAGCAATGCCAAAGAATGCTCAAACTACTGCACAATTGCACTCATCTCACATGCTAGAAAAGTAATGCTCAAAATTCTCCAAGCCAGGCTTCAGCAGTACATGAACTGTGAACTTCCAGATGCTCAAGCTGGTTTTAGAAAAGGCAGAGGAACCAGAGATCAAATTGTCAACATCCGCTGGATCATCAAAAAAGCAAGAGAGTTCCAGAAAAACATCTATTTCTGTTTTATTGACTATGCCAAAGTCTTTGTGTGGATCACAATAAACTGTGGAAAATTCTGAAAGAGACGGGTATACCAGACCACCTGACCTGCCTCTTGAGAAACCTCTATGCAGGTCAGGAAGCAACAGTTAGAACTGGACATGGAACAACAGACTGGTTCCAAATAGGAAAAGGAGTACGACAAGGCTATATATTGACACCCTGCTTATTTAACTTACATGCAGAGTATCTCATGAGAAACGCTGGGCTGGAAGAAGCACAAGCTGGAATCAAGATTGCTGTGAGAAATATCAATAACCTCAGATATGCAGATGACACCACCTTTATGGCAGAAAGTGAAGAAGAACTAAAGAGCCTCTTGATGAAAGTGAAAGAGGAGAGTGAAAAAGTTGCCTTAAAGCTCAACATTCAGAAAACGAAGATCATGGCATCCGGTCCCATCACTTCATGGGAAATAGATGGGGAGACAGTGGAAACAATGGCCGACTTTATTTTTCTGGGCTCCAAAATCACTGCAGATGGTGACTGCAGCCATGAAATTAAAAGATGCTTACTCCTTGGAAGGAAAGTTATGACCAACCTAGACAGCATATTAAAAAGCAGAGACATTACTTTGTCAACCAAGGTCCGTCCAGTCAAGGCTATGATTTTTTCAGTGGTCATTTACGGATATGAGAATTGGGCTATAAAGAAAGCTGAGAACAGAAGAATTGATGCTTTTGAACTGTGGTATTGGAGAAGACTCTTGAGAGTCCCTTGGACTGCAAGGAGATGATCCAGCCAGTCCATCCTAAAGGAGATCAGTCCTGGGTGTTCATTGGGAGGACTGATGTTGAAGCTGAAACTCCAATACTTTGGCCACCTGATGCGAAGAGCTGACTCATTTGAAAAGACCCTGATGCTGGGAAAGATTGAGGGCAGGAGGAGAAGGGGGCGACAGAGGATGAGATGGTTAGATGGCATCACCGACTCAAGGGACATGAATTTGAGTGAACTCCGGGAGTTGGTGATGGACAGGGAGACCTGGCGTGCCTTGGTTCATGGGGTTGCAAAGAGTCGAACATGACTGAGCGATTTAAGTGAACTGAACTGAACGGAACCGAAGGGGCACTATTCACACTGCAGTGGTGCCCTAAGGCGACTGTACTGTGCATGATACTCCTCCTGGCTTTGGCAGTACGCAGGCCCAGCCAAATGCTAGAGGCATAGATGGAAATTGGTTTCATTTGATTTGTCTCATAAGAAAAAGGTTAGGAAGTAAATAAAAACAGTAACTATAACATGTTTCACTAAATTATTAACTGCTTTGGAAACAGAATTTTTACTAAAATGCTCAACATAATTCTGAGGTTTTGGTCTGAGTTTTTAAATCTCAAATCTATCTTACAAGAGAAGACAGATGGTGTACTTACTAGGATTAAGTCCAGTTATCTGCAAAAGAAAAATCCCAAATAACATTGACTTATGCAAGACATAGGTATTTTTCTCTATTACACAGAAGTTCAATAAGAGACAGTCCAGGGTAGTGCAGCTTTAGGATGTTGTCAGCGACCCAGGCTCTTGTCCTCAACGTGCAATATGACATTATAGTCCAAAGTTATTGCTCAATTCATCATGTTTACATTCTAAGAAGCAAGAAAGAGAAAAAGAGAAGAACAGCACATTCCTTCCTTCTCAGTGTTCACACTGCACTTTTAATTGCCTCTTATTGGCCAGAACTTAGTGGTCACATGATCATACTCTTAGCTGTGAGGCTAGGAATGGAGGCTTTATTCTGGACAGCTCTGCAACTAAAAACTGAGGTTTATATTACTAAGAAAGGAAGAACAGGTTTGGGGGATATTAAGCAATCTATAGCGTAGATGCTTTAGTGTACCAGGCTGAATAGTGTCCCTCCAAAGTTTGTTTCCATCCTGAACCTCCAAATTAAAATTGCAGATATAATTAGCTAAAGACTTCAGGATGAAATCATGACTGGTTTTCTTACTGGGAAAGGAAAGGACCTAGAGAAAAAGGGCATATGAAGATGGAAGCAGGGACTGGAGTGATGTTGCCATAAGCCAAGGAGCACCAGGAGACAGCAGAAATTGGAAAAGGCAAGGAGGGATCCTTCCCTAAGCATTTTCAGAGGGTGGAGGGTTCTGCTAGCATCTTAAGTTCAGGTTTCTGGCCTCCAGAACTGTGAAAGATACATTTCTGTTGTTTCAAGACACTACATTTGTGGTACTTAGCAGCCCTAGGAAATGAATACAGTTAAATTCTGTATATAGCCATTACTGAAATTACATAGCATAGCTGTAGTAGCCATGTTAATACATCATTTTGATTACAATTCCTACAGTAATCCAGAGGCAGGTTGCCTTTTGATTTGGTAGAATGTCCCTGGTTCAGTCTGTCCTCTCACTTATTCTTCCTTAAGATAGAAGCATGATTTTCAGCTCCACACAGAAGACAATGGAGACATAATATAGGCATTTTACATTTATTTAGCACCTTCTATATGGCAAGCACCTAACATAGTTTCTCATCTAATCCTGATAACTATCCTATGGTTCAGTTCAGTCGCTCAGTTGTGTCCGACTCTTTGCGACCCCATGAATCGCAGCATGCCAGGCCTCCCTGTCCATCACCAACTCACAGAGTTCACTCAGACTCACGTCCATCAGGTCGGTGATGCCATCCAGCCATCTCATCCTCTGTCGTCCCCTTCTCCTCCTGCCTCCAATCCCTCCCAGCATCAGAGTGTTTTCCAATGAGTCAACTCTTCACATGAGGTGGCCAAAATACTGGAGTTTCAGCTTTAGCATCATTCCTTCCAAAGAAATCCCAGGGCTGATCTCCTTCAGAATGGACTGGATGGATCTCCTTGCAGTCCAAGGGACTCTCAAGAGTCTTCTCCAACACCACAGTTCAAAAGCATCAGTTCTTCAGTGCTCAGCTTTCTTCACAGTCCAACTCTCGCATCCATACATGACTACCGGAAAAACCATAGCCTGGTATGATTACTATTATACCCATTTAACAGATTAGGACACAGGATGACAGAGGTTAAGTATACAGTACACATACCATCAAATGCAGAATCAATGCTTATACATAGGTCTGTATGACTCTCAAATATAGGCTCTTTGCCAAAGGATATTTTAGGCTGGGGCACCTACCTAACAGGATACTTTGGGCCAAAGGCGAATTAATTTGCAGAGGGGATAAAGCTCTCCAGTGACTATGTGTTCACTTCCAGGCATCATCACACATGTCAAAGCAATTCAGCTCAAATAAACTCAACAAACCTTTGGGTGTTGGGCACTGAAGAGGATGTAATGATAGGTAAGGTGATCCTTCTTCTCAAATTGCCTACCATCTTCACAGTGGATAGCAATTGGGGGTCTATAATGCAACTATATGAAAGTCTTTGAACATGGGCTCTTTCTCATGGTTCTACATTAGAATCAGTTGGGCATACTTTTAGAAATTCAGATTCCTAGGCCCCACCCCAGCCTATGGAATCAGAATATTTGGGAGTGGAATCAGGATTTTGCATTAAAAAAAAAGACTCTCTGAGTGATTCTCATCTAGCCAGCCCAACTCCCGTTTTTCGGAACAAATATTTTCCTTATATCATACCTTAAATAGTGACAAATTAAAACACTAGCTATGTATGATGATATAATTTTTCTTAGTATTAATTGCATATTACTACCTGAAGATCTTTAATTCCTAAATACATTTATAGTGCTTCTCTCAAGGAGGAATAGCATTTTTTACTCTTCTGAGGAATATGAAAATCAATTATAAAGAAGCCATATAATCTTATTTACATGCCATCAAAATCATCCTCCATAACCTAGCTCTACGATTTGTAGATATCTCCTGTGGACCAAGTATTGAGGGTCTCTAACCCCCAGGGCCCAGGCTGGTACCGGTCCGTGGTCTGTAAGGAACCAGGCCCCACAGCAGGAGCTGAGCAGTGGGTGAGTGAGCAAAGCTTGCTGGATTAGTTTTCTTTAAAATTCTTCCTACTTAGCTGCGAATGAAATGCTCTAAAGGTGCACTCTATTTAATAGGTACAACAGCTGCCAAACAGGGCTATTGGCAAACTTATTTAAATTTTTAATCATCATGGCAGATGAACACAGAAGGAAAAAACTATACAAATTCTCCTGCTAGAATAGCTATAAAAATTTCCAAACAGTTTCCCTTTTGTGGAAATAAGTTCTGCTGGGCACATTGTACCACTTTTTACTTCATAGTCAAAAAATGGTTCTAAGACATATGTATTCAATTATACTCCAGGATATACATTCAACTTAGTATTATTATTAACAAAAATACCATTTTTTTTCTTGAAAAATCACTTTCTCATTAATGTAAAAGATATTAAACAAAATCAAGAATTTGACTTGGGGAAAGTATTTACTGAATGAAATAAATGAATAATAGAAATAAA
Organism: Oryx dammah; assembly: GCF_014754425.2. Classification (NCBI taxonomy): domain Eukaryota; kingdom Metazoa; phylum Chordata; class Mammalia; order Artiodactyla; family Bovidae; genus Oryx; species Oryx dammah. Next base: position 78,629,276 of record NW_024070212.1, read on the forward strand.
TGAAAATAGTTTTTTCCTTTACTAAGAAAAAACCCAAGATGTGTTGAAATATTGAAAAAAATCATTAGTAATCGGATTTTTCAAAATTCCATGAAAGAAAATAATTCTGATTAATTTTTTAATACTTGGGAGATGATGCCAAGAGAATGTCATTTTCTTCAACAAATATTAGTCATGCTACACCCAGCATCTAGAGTCATGTAGGGGCTTTATTCTCTGAAAACATGGGCTTCTGGGAGGTGTAGAGTAATCACAAAGACCACAGACTCTGGTTCTAGACTGTCTGGGTTTAAATGCTAATTCTGCCTCTCAGAAGCTGTGTAACACTGGACATCATCCTTAACCTCTCTGGGCTTCAGCTTCTTCCTCTGTGATGTGAACAATGATTGCACCCTTTGCATAGGGTTACTGAGAGAATGAACATGTGGTGCCTTAGACCAGTGTCTGGCCCACAGTGAGCACCTAGAAAGTCTTAACTGTAATTATTATTTTTTATTTAATTTCTATTGGAGCATAGTTGCTTTACAATGTTGTGCTGCTGCTGCTGCTGCTAAGTTGCTTCAGTCGTGTCCAACTCTGTGCGACCCCATAGATGGCAGCCCACCAGGCTCCCCCGTCCCTGGGATTCTCCAGGCAAGAACATTGCAGTGGGTTGCCATTTCCTTCTCCAATGCATGAAAGTGAAAAGTGCAAGTGAAGTCGCTCAGTAGTGTCCGACTCTTAGCAACCCCATGGACTGTAGCCCACCAGGCTCCTCCATCCATGGGATTTTCCAGGCAAGAGTACTGGAGTAGGGTGCCATTGCTAGCTGTCATTATTATCCTAACTTACCTGAAGGCTGTTATCTCTTTTCTGGGCTTCCCTGGTGGTTCAGCCCAGGGAATCTGCTTGCAATGGGGATACCTGAGTTCGATCCCTAGGTTGGGAAGATTCCCTGAAGGAGGGCATGACAACCTACTCTAGTATTCTTGCCTGGAAAATCCCCATGGACAGAGGAGCCTGGCAGGCTACAGTCCATGGGGTTGCAAAGAGTCAGGCATGACAGAATCATAGGGGTCAACAGGTAACTGATGGTCTGCTATACAGCCTGTATAAAATGCACCCGGTAGTAATGGGGTAATCCAACCATCAATATTTACTACAAGTTGGTACTGTCCTAGGTGTACAGGATACATCAATAACCAAAAATAAAAATCTCTGCCCCTGTGGTGCTTACATTCCAGTAGGGGCAGGCAGAAAATAAAGAATAAACATAATAAATGAGTAAAGTGTAGCATATGTTAGAAGATAATAAATATTTGGGGGGAAAAAAGGAAAGCAGGATACAGGGAATTTAGAGTTCAGGTGGAGGGGACTGGTTACACTGAGAAAATGACATTTGAGAAAAAACATGAAAGGGATAAGAGCAGTCAATATTGTTAAGAACAAGCAGTGCCAAGACCCTAAGACAGAGCACAGGGCATGCCTGGCATGTTCAAACGACCACAAGGCCAGTGTGGCTGACGCAGAGCCAGGAAGATGGGGAGCAATGGACATGAGTGACAGAAAAAACTTGACTTGGAGTAGGGTGAGAGTTTGTGTGCAGGAAAACAGATTGCATGGGACCACACAGATAACTGCAGGACTTTTTCACTGACTGTGATGGGAGCTACAGTAGGGTTTGAAGCTGTGAAGTGCCATTGTCTGAGCCTAGTTTTACATACTCTGGTTGCTGTGAGAAAACACCAGGGATCAAGGAAGAAACAGGAAACAGGGAGACCAGTGAAGTGTTCCTTCAAGTAATCCAGAGAGGAAATGATGGTGACTTGAACCAAAGAGCAGCAGAAGTGATGGGAAGTAATCAGATCTGGATATATTCTGAAAATACACCCAAGAGAACGTTCTGATGGATTGGATAGAATGTGAGACAAACAGGGGGATGAAGTTCGGCCTAAAGAACTAGAAGAATGGGCTACTCATCAACGGACATGGGGACAGACTTCATGTGGCCTAGCTTTCAGGTAGGGAATGATCAGACGCGCTGCATAATTTGTTTAAAGCAAGATCTGACACCAGAATTTCACTTTAAAGAGAAGGGCATTGGTTTCATGTCATTAAAAATCATTTTAATAACATGAATTCAATAGCTATTATTGAATTATTGACAAACTACCCATAAACATTCTAAATTAATCCATAGGTACTTAAGTTTATTTAAAAAATTGTTAAAGAAAAAATATGATTTTAATGGAAAAGTGACATTTTTGTTACTCCTGAAAATGAAAATAAAGGCATTTTTTAAAAGTTCTCCCTGATTACAATGCACATTTAAATACATTACACGTGTTACATTTAATGTATAATAAATACATATAGTAAATACAATGCACATTTACTGAAAAAAAATGTGGAAAATATAGTAAATTAGAAAATAGGGGCAAATAACCTGTAGTTTTTCCACCCAGGGAAAAATAATGTTAACAATCTTGTTTGTCTTTCCTCTCTCTTCCTCATAAATTCATATACATACTTACCATATATCCATATCTATAAACATATTTCAACACTGTGTTATACTGTTATATAGTTTATATTATACAACAATATAATATTGTATATTATATATATACACAACAATAGATACAGTTTTATACATTGCTTTGTTCCCATGGCAATAAATATTTTTATTTCTGTAGGCTCTAAATATTTTAATGAATTCTTACTATCTCTTCACATTAATAAGCGTAATTTCCTTCTATTGACCACTTAATTTTCATCATGAATGAAAATTCTTCTCCCCAGGTCTGAGTCCTTGGTCATGTCTTCCCCATCTCCAGTCATTCTCAACCAGTCTCATGACTGTAAATGCCTATATGCCGACAGCTCCCCAGTTTATATCACCCACATGGACCTCGCTCTCTTCTCCAGGTCTGAGCTTCATCTGCCTCCATATCACAATCTGTTTCATCCTCACTGATGGCAACTTCATCCTTCCAGTGGCTCAGCCAAAACCTGGACATCACCCTTGACTCTTCTCTTTCAAACTTCACTTCCACTTTGTCAGGAAACTCTCTTGACTCAACCTTCAAAATACATCCCGTCCCAGATCCCTTCTCTCTGTCTTCACTGTTTCCAGCACCGTCTGAATGCCCATCATCTCTCGCCTAGATTATTACGTTAGTTGTCTCAGGAGGCTCCCTTCTTTCTCTCTGACACTCTGTTGTATATTCTTAACATGGGATCCAGAGTTTGCCTTTAAAAACCTAAGCTAGCATCACTCCAAACCCTCCAGTGGCTTTCTATCTCACTCAGAGTGAAAACCTACGTCCTTAAAATGGGGCACAAAGCCTGACACAATCTGCCCTTCCTCCACCTCCTGCTTCTTGCTTCTCTGTCCTTGTCACTCCTCTGACCTGGTCAGCCTTCCCCTCTCACTCACTTTGTTACAGCCACACCAGTCTAGCCTTGCTGATCTGATCCCATGTTAGGGCCTTTCAGTGGTTCTACCCTCAGATACCCTCATGACCCTCATCTCCTTCAAATCTCTGATCATGACCAAATTTCACTTCGTCAATGAGTCCCACCCTGACCACCACATTCCTGAAATTTTTTCCCCTTAGCACCCAACATATTTTTATAGCTACCTATTTTATGGTTACATTTTTCCCCCTCTCTTCCTCACTAGAATAAAAGGTCCAAATAAGTGAGATCTTTGTTTAGTTCTTTACTGTATCCAGTTACCTGGGACAGTGCTGACACATAGTGTGCTCAACAAATACACACTGAATAAATGAATGCCCGTCTATTTTGTATGGCATTTTTACCAGAGGAATTTTCTCATTTTTCATTCAAAATATTTTTAGTCGTGTATGTACTAATATTTCTTTGGTCAGTATTTATTCTGATAATGGTTTTTGTTTAATGGTTTTGGTTATTCTATGACAATATGTGAGATGACTGAAGTGACTTAGCACAGCACAGCACAGTACATGCGAGTTATGTACTGCTTTAAAATGCACCAGGGATTTTGTTTTTATTTATATATGGTGAAGCCATTTGATACTTCTGCTTCATTGACTATGCTCAAACCTTTGTGTGGATCACAACAGAAAATTCTTAAAGACATGGGACACTTACCTCCCTCCTACAAAAACTGTATGCCAGTTAAGAAGCAACAGTTGGAACTGGATGGGGAACAATGGACTGGTTACAAATTGAGAAAGGAGTATGTCAAGGCTGTATGTTGTCACCCTGCTTATTTAACTTTTATGCAGAGTACATCATGAGAAACGCTGGGCTGGAGGAAGCACAAGCTAGAATTAAGATTGCTGGGAGAAATATCAATAACCTCAGATATGCAGATGATACCATTCTTAGGGCAAAAAGCAAAGAGGAACTAAAGAGCCTCTTGATGAAGGTGAAAGAGGAAAGTGAGAAAGCTGGCTTAAAAACTCAACATTCAAAAAACAAGGGTCTGGTCCCATCACTTCAAGGAAAATAGATTGGAAACAATGGAAAAAGTAACAGACTTTATTTTCTTGGGCTTCAAAATCACTGCAGATGGTGACTGCATTCATGAAATTAAAAGACACTTGCTCCTTGGAAGAAAAGCTATGACCAACCTAGACAGAATATTAAAAAGCAGACAAAGGTCCATAGAGTCAAAGCTATGGTTTTTTCCGTAGTCATGTATGGATGTGAGAGCTGGACAATAAAAAAGGCTGAACGCGGAAGAACTGATGCCTTCTAACTGTGGTGCTGGAGAAGAACCTTGAGAGTCCCTCGGACAGCAAGGAGATCAAACCAGTCCATCCTAAAGGAAATCAACCCTGAATATTCATTGGAAGGACTGATGCTGAAGCTCCAATACTTTGGCCACCTGATGTGAAGAGCTGACTCATTGGAAAAAACCCTGATGCTGGGAAAGATTGAGGGCAGGAGGAGAAGGGGGTGACAGAGGATGATATGGGGTCACTGACTCAATGGACATGAGTTTGAGCAAACTTTGGGAGATAGTGAAGGACAGGGAAGCCTGGCGTGCTGCAGTCATTGGGGTCACAAAGAGTCAAACATGACTGAGCGACTGAACAGCAACATGATGAGTCCAGAAGAGCAAGAGATGGCTACCAATTCAGAGATAGTTCAATGATTGTTAACTAAGCTTAATGTGGTAATTGTTTTGTAATCTTTGCCTTTATCAAATCATCATGTTTTACTCCTAAAGCTAACATGATGTTACATGTCAACTGCATCTCAACAAAACAAGAAAAATATGGTTTGTTACAGTTCCCGAGAAAAGTGGCAAGTCATGCAGGGCCCACTGGGGAAACACCAGGGTTGGTCAGGTGGCAGAAGGAATGTGGGGAAGATATGTCTGTGAGCCTTTATTTTGGTTTCTCTGGGAAAAGCCAGGGTAAGGCAGGGTAAGCAGATTTACTGGCTGGCTAGTTTGAATAATTTCAGTGGGTTCAGGGCTGTAGAGGTGGTTGGTTCCTAGTTGTCCCTGGCTCTGGGATTATTCAGGGCAGGCAGACAGTATCGCGGACTGCAGCAGCCTGATAAAATGAGGTAGGTGGAGTCATGGACTGAGGGTTGATTAGTTTGTTATATCAAAGGCAAGTTTGCATTCTCTAGAAATCAGCTAACACTGAGAGAGGCAGTCCTTCCCCTGGTCCCCAAGATATCACGTCACCTCAAAATAGAGAAAATAAAAAATATGACTAATATAGTTACACATGTATTTAAAACTATAACTCAAGATGCTTTCTGTTTCATTCAGGCCTTCTAATATGCTCTTTCCTCACCTGGAACTTGTTCCCATTCCTTGTTTGTGTGGCTATTATTCATCCTTCAGATTCTGTCTTGAACGTCATTTATCAGCTTGGCCATGTGAGAGCAGAGCTTGTCCTATTCATTCATCAATGTATCCTCAGGGTTCAGCCTATACCTTTGTTATTCTAGAGAGGAATTTAACACGAGTATTAATCCTCAGCTCTTAATGCTCTGTTTGAGTGAAAATTATAGGTCTATTTTCCAAAGAGTCAAAGCTGATACATTAAAAATATTTGGATGGTTGTGATTCACAGCTTCCTTTTTCTTGCTACAGTCCCTACCAACGTCTCCCCTCAGGGTTATGTAAGCCATATGTGTGGCAGAAGAGTTTTCAATTAGCAGTTGAATCTATCAGTTGACAGCCTGACATTGCAATTTGTACATTACACAATTACCAGAACCTTTTAAACCTCCTATTTAAATTTAGTAGGTCAACTTCTTAAAGACTTCACACTGTTAACAACATTTGGTAATGCTATTAATGCCACTGGTTTCGCAGCTTTGAAACATATGCTCCTATTTCCAAAGTGAGATTTGGGAGTTACAGGAAGCTTCAGAAATTTGACCTGGTTTCACCGTTTTAAAAAACCCCAAACTTTTATAAGTTATCCTATTTATATACCATACATATTTTATCCTATTGCCTTGGAGAAAAGACTTCATTCAAATGATTCTGCACTTTCTCTAACTCACTATGGTGTTTAAAATAGAGAAGGACTTGGCAACAAATTGTATTCTGTGGCTGCTCTTGACTGACAAAGGAATAAGAACTTGTAGAAAGTGCCTTCTGATTACATTTGTAGGTCAATGTGTATTCTTTTCCTTTGATAAGAAACTTTTTATATTTTCCAAATGAGGCTTTTTTTTGGTCCATTAGGAATGAAAGAGAGGTTTTCAGCTATGCCTAAGCTTTAATTACAAGTGGATTTGAGTGTTGATGAAATTATTGTGAAATTGAACAAAGGATGATATTTCCCAGGCTCTATATATCATGAGCACTTTTCCTGTAAAAAGAAGGGGAGAGGGCTTGGAAAGGTTCTTTTTACTACTCCTGGTACATTCTTACTAATCATTAAATAGCAATGTAGGATAAAGGCAGAGTAATATAACATTTATTCTTGCAGGCTGTCACTCAGGGAGCTTGTGTCAGGCACCAGCCCTGTGTCCAACGTTGGGTCAGGTGATGGGAACCTGAGTTGAGGAATGTTGTCCTTGGCCTCATAGAGTAGCAGTATCATTTTTTTTTTTTTTTAATTTGGCTGCTCTGAGTAATAGTTGTGGCATGCAGGATCTTTGATCTTTTAGTTTCAGCATGAAATATCTTTCAGAGGTGGTACATGGAATCTAGTTCCCTGACCAAGGATCAAACCAAGGTCCCATGCATTGGGAACCTGGAGTCTTAGCCATTGGGCCACCTGGGAAGTCCCAGCAGTGCCGTTTTGAAACTCTCTTAGTGAGCTTGGTTTCTCTTCTTAGCCTCCCAGAGACATCTGCATTAGATAGAACTCTAGGTTTCAAGAAATAAAAGCCAAGTCAATTCAGATTAGGCAAAAAAGGGAAATTTCTTATAAAGCATAGCGCTATCTCTTGGAATTTAAGGGTGGCACTGAGGGCCTCAAGGGCGGTCACCTATGTCATGGCAATCTGGCCACACATGATTGCTATCTCTCCCTTCCCTTTCTGCACATCAGCAACATTCTTTTCTCCTTTTAAGACCACCTTTCTAAAAAAAAAAAAAAAAAAAGACCACCTTTCTCAACTCCTTAGCTCACAAAGCAGAAAAAAAATGGTTACCCTCAGGCTCTCATGTTTATATCCCTTCTCTTCAAAAGGACACCGGATTTGGGAATCATTTTTATCTCCAAATTTTCAGGAAACGTAATCCAATTGGTTTAGCTTGGGTCAGATGCAGACCTGTGGACCAGCTAACTGTAGCCAAGGGGGTGAAGTTATTTTGTACATTCCTGGGTCTCAGGAGTCACTTTCATAACTGTGTGGATTTAGGGTGGAAGTTTGGGAACACTTCCAAGACAAGTTATCTGGCTGGATAGATAACTTAATATGCATCCAAAATAATGTTGTAAACTAACTTTTTTCGTTAAACCAATAAAATAATAATCATTGCTGAAAGTCTGAAAAATATAGAGGGAAAAACATATCTGTATTTACAACATTAAAAAATCTACTGCTAACATTTTAGAATATTTACTTTAACTCTTTTGTTTATGCAAACTTCTCTCTCCATATATACATTTTAACTCTAATATTAAACATAAGTTTGTCTTCAAGACTTAATATTATATCTTATGCATTTTCCTATATAATTATGTACTCTTTAAAAACAATTTTAAATGACTATAAAATAGTTCATTGCATAATAATTTCTTTAATCAATTCTCTGATTTTCTCATTTCTGATTTTTCCCTATTGAAAAACATGAGATAATATGAGAGTAAATATTTTCATAAATAATCTTGATGTACTTCTCTAATTATTACATTTAGTCATTAGAAATGAAAGAAAAACACAAAGCTTTAGAGACATTAATATCCATATTCTCAGGGAAGTAGAGTAAAATATTAATTGAACAACTAGGTTTACTAGCCCTCATGAGCAGCATTTGTAATATAGACACGGGAAATGTTAAATTTTAGAGTAATAATCACCATCCACCCAACCACCTATTCTTTTTTACTCTCTGTTTGTAGCCTGTCACTGGTAAACTGTTCCTCATTTTCTCAATCCCTTCCACCCTTACCTTGGACCCCTCAAACCCTCCCTACCTGTGTATTTCCCTCATGCTTGCACTGGCCACTATCTTTCCAGTAACAGTTACAACAAAGTGCTATAGTTGTTCATGAGAGCTTGTGGGTTCCTGGTGGGCAGGGAGGTGTGTACTTCTGTTCTGCATATATCTAATATCTAGCACAGTGCATCATGTTGTATACAATATATGATCGGTGAACTTGTGAAGCAATAAATCAATGAATAAGTATATGTTACTTCATTGGTCAATTTCCTAGCTTCTCATTAAACACAAGAATCTTTTCTTAAAGGCTTATCTTGAATACCTCCAGTGGCCCTAGCCTGAGGAGGAAATGTGATGAAGTGAATTCACTTATCCAGTAAACATCTATCTAGTGTCTATTACATGCTACTGGAGACTCATTTCTCTGGTGATTCTTATATAGCACAACTGGATTTCTGGAGGTACAGAGGCTTGAATGAATAATGGCTATGGCCTCCAAACACCAACACTGTTTAATATTAAGACATTTTAAATACAAATCTAAATTTTTGGCTTTTCTTTTAAAGCTGGCAGTCTGTATGGTAATAACATTACAGTTGGTTACCCTCATTTAGGTAGGGGGTTTATTAACATCTTCAGTTTGTCAGATATATTAATTCACTTGTTCAAGAAATATCTAATAAATGTCTATCAAGTGCCTATAGGCTTTGGTTGGCATTTGGCATTATGACCTCTGCATTAGATTCATTAATCTGGAAAACTAGAAAAAGCTGAAGCAGAATAGAGTGTTTGGTAGTAACAGCTCCCTGGGGACTGAGTTCTCCATTAAGAATCAAGAATCTTGAATTTGAGTTCCAGCTTTGCCAACATCTAGCTTTGTGGCCTTGAATGAACCTTTAAGAGCATCAATTTACCTGTGTCAAGGAGGTGATTGGTGACATTCTCCAAGGTCCTTCAGCTCTAGTATTCATTTATAGAATTATTTTGCAAGCCAGGGGAGGTAAAATGTACCCTCATTTTGGGCTGATGAAAAGTTTTGGAAATAGATAGTCATGATGTCTGTATAACACTGCTGATGTATTTAATGCCACTGAATTGTATACTTAAGAAAAGTCAAGATGGCAAATTGTATATTACATGTATTTTATCATAATACATTTTTTTAGTAAAAAAAAGTATCCCACATACCCCATGTTCACAGTAGTACTATTTATGATAGCTAAGACATAGAAACAGCCTAAATGTCCATTGATGGATGAATAAAGAAGATGTTTCAAACCTATATATATATGGAATATTACTCAGCTATAAAAAAAGAATTAAATAATACTATTTGCAACAACATGGATGGACATAGAGATTATCATACTAAGTGATATAAGTCAGCAAGAAAAAGACAAATACCATATGATATCATTTATATGTGGAATCTGAAATATGACACAAATGAGTTTATCTACAAAACAGAAACAGACTCATAGACATAGAAAACAGACTTGTGGTAGCCAAGGGGGAGGGGGAGGGGAGGAGGGAAAGATCGGAAGCTTGGGACTGCTGCTGCTGCTGCTGCTGCTGCTGCTGCTGCTAAGTCGCTTCAGTCGTGTCCGACTCTGTACGACCTCATAGACGGCAGCCCACCAGGCTCTGCCACCCCTGGGATTCTCCAGGCAAGAACACTGGAGTGGGTTGCCATTTTCTTCTCCAATGCATGAAAGTGAAAAGTGCAAGTGAAGTCGCTCAATTGTGTCCGACTCTTAGCGACCCCATGGACTGCAGCCCACCAGGCTCCTCTGTCCATGGGATTTTCCAGGCCAGAGTACTGGAGTGGGTTGCCATTGCCTTCTCCGAAGCTTGGGACTAACAGATGCAAACTCTTCTATATAGAATGGATAAATAACAAGGTCCTATTGTACAGCACAGTAGACTATATTCTATATCCTGTGATAAATCATAATGGAAAAGAATATGAAAAAGAACATACATATGTAACTGAATCACTTTGCTGTACATCAGAAACTAATACAACATAGATTAATTATACTTCTGTCAAAAAGAAAAAAAAAAAGGAAAGTATACACATAGAGCAGGACCCAGTCCTTTTATACCAGGGGTCAGCCAGCCAATCCATTAATGGATGAGACAGTGAGGAGAGGGGAAGAGCCTACAGCTCAAATGTCTCCAGTGCAAGGGTGCTCTGGCCTCCATGCTACGCTTAGCCTTCCTGCTTCAATGCGATTTCACTGTCTGCCTCACTCTCCCTCATGTCAGGGTCTCCAGGGTGCCTACACCCTCCATCTCTAAACCAAAGGAGGAAATTACCACATCCCCTATCAATTTGGACCAAGTTTTAAAAATGTTTCTCTGTCTTTCCTCCCAACTCAGATAGTCTGGAGTTTTTAAAACAAGAATTGTTTGGAAAAAAAGCCTAAATAGTCTGAATCTCAGTTTGCTTGGGCTGCCGCTACAACTTCTAGATAACATTTATGACTGCCATTGAATACCAGGAAATTTTCCTAACGCAAAGATTCACTGACCCTCATAACAACTCCCAAGTATTTTATATTTTAAATCTTATCATTAATTTGGTTGAAAGTTCACTTCCCTTGTTAGGAATTCCAGTCATCAGCCTGCTAGGAGGATATTTGCTTGGTCCATCTTCTCAACCCCCAGTATAGGTCCCTGCTTTACTGAAATCCCACATTTGCATTCCTGCTTATGCTGCTGCTGCTAAGTCGCTTCAGTTGTGTCCGACTCTGTGGGACCCCAGAGATGGCAGCCCACTAGGCTCTGCCGTCCCTGGGGTTCTCCAGGCAAGAACACTGGAGTGGGTTGCCATTTCCTTCTCCAATGCATGAAAGTGAAAAGTGCAAGTGGAGTCACTCAGTTGTGTCCGACTCTTCGCAACCCCGTGGACTGCAGCCTACCAGGCTCCTCCATCCATGGGATTTTCCAGGCAAGAGTACTGCAGTGGGTTGCCATTGCCTTCTCCGTCCCTGCTTATAAGATATCTGAAAAGACCAAGACCTGGGCCCTTGATGGCATCACTGACTCGATGGACGTGAGTCTGGGTGAACTCCGGGAGTTGGTGATGGACAGGGAGGCCCGGCGTGCTGCGACTCACGGGGTCGCAAAGAGTCAGACACAACTGAGTGACTGAACTGAACTGAACTGAGAGAACAGCTCTAAGGTGGCATCTTTTTCTCTTCAGAGCACAGGCCCCTTCGCTTTGTTCCTCTGCCCTTTCCAGCTTTTTCATAATTAAAAGGCTGAACTAGTATCCTTTTCTTATTCATCTATTCTTCTTCCCATCTCCGTAAACTGATTCCTGAACACGAAACATATGCTGATTACTTCGCACAGTAAATGACTCACAGTTCCTGTCCTGCCTGGGTCTCCTTCATGGCGCTGGCCGAGCAGCACACGCCGCACATTCTCCACAAATAAAACGCTTGCCCACCACCATTCAACATATGGAACACATTCCTCTTCTCCCCAGACATCTCCCATGGGTGCTCACAGTGGCCTGGCCATCCTCATCTGGGGTCTGGGTTGAGCTTGGGTGACCAGTAATCAATGAGAGTGCAGAGCTGGGAAACAGAGGATGAGCATGTCTGAGGAAGGACTGATCTAATTTGAGGCAAAATGAAAAAATCTAAACATTGTATCTCGACAGATAAAACTGTGTATAGTTGTATACATAGTTTAATGTGTTTTTAAATGTTTTTTTTATACACACTAAAATGCACAGTACTCTTGCCTGAAAAATCCCATGGATGGAGGAGCCTGGTGGGCTGCAGTCCATGGGGTTGCGAAGAGTCGGACACGACTGAGTGACTTCACTTTCACTTTTCACTTTCACGCATTGGAGAGGGAAATGGCAACCCACTGCAGTGTTCTTGCCTGGAGAATCCCAGGGACGGGGGAGCCTGGTGGGCTGCCGTCTATGGGGTCGCACAGAGTCGGACATGACTGAAGCGACTTAGCAGCAGCAGCAGCACAGATCACAACTGCCCAATTTTAACAAATGAGTTCATTCATATGACCCACGTTTTTCTATCCTTCTAGTGCCCCTCAGCAGTCTCCCACACCCTCAGAAGAAACTATAGCTTTGAATTACTTTTTCCATATAGACTAGTTCGGCCTGTTCCAGAACTTCATCACAATGGACTTGCTCAGAAAACACTCTGTGTCTGCCTTCTCGTGCTTAGTTACTGCTTCTGAGAGCCACCCACGATGTGGGCATATCAGTCGTTCATTACTTCCATTGCTGAGTAGTGTCTTGCCGTTATGCATTCAAATTGTTTTAATAATACAAACAACATATTTTTTTCTTGCAAAAACTTCAAGCATTATAGGGAAAAGTCTAATATTCTTTGGCCACTGTGGCTGCTTCTTCCTCCTACCTGGAGATGATTCCTGGGATCTGTTGGTATAGGTCCTTTTAGTCTTCCCCCCTCTATGCATTCACATACATGTGTATGTCCCAGGAGAAAACATGTAAGATTGTTTATCATGGTTTTCAGAACAGTAGTTACCACATTATAGGTAACTCTTTGCTATTTGCTTTCCTTACCCAACAAGATGTTTGTAGATATAACCATGTTTGTGCAGAGATCCACCTTATTTTAAAAACTGCTGCACAGTATTTAATAATATAGATATTCCACATTTTATTTAGTCATGACTGAGCTTGTTTCCAGTTCTTTCCATTTCGACAAAAGCTTCAGTATACATATTTGTCAAGTTTCCTTATGCATTCAAGTTTGTGTTTTGGTCAGACAGATGTGGAGAAGTAGAATTTCTGAGTCAGAGTGTATTTAAATTTCAATATTCAAAGTACTTATACCAATTTACATACCTCATTAATACTTGGGAATGTTATACAACTTTGAAATTTTTGCCAATCTATAAGTGAAAAAAATCTTACCTCAATTCAATATGCATTTCATTAATTCTAGAAAGGTTGAATACTTCTGTATGTTTACTATTTATGTTTTCTTTTCACTGAAGAACTCCTGGCCTGCTTTTTCCATTAGGTAATTTCTCCTTACTAATTGGTTAGTTTTAATACATATTCTTATTCTCAAGGCCAAGCCTTTGTTCTATTTTTTTTTTTTGCAATCAAAATTCCTTTTTTAAATCACTTTTGTAGTATAGAGATTTGAAATCTTTGGGTGATGACTTCTGCTTTTTTTAGACCCTGTTTTTAAAAAAGTCTTTCACCAAGGTCAGAAGCATAGGGTTTTAGTTCTTTCTGATATTTTATAGTTGATAGGTTGATTCTGATGTGTGTGAAACTTTCTGATGAGCCATTTCCAATCTCTTAGCAAAGAAACTGAGTCCTATCACATTAAGTATCTTCCATTTTCAACTGTCTTTCACTGTTTCCAGTTTGGGGGCTACATAAACGAGAGGAAGTGATCCTATTTTAGCATTCTTTTTCTTTTAAACCACCTTAAATTCTGGTCAGGGAAAGTTTATTCACTCTGCAAACATCATTAGGTGCCTGCCTGAGATGGGCCCAGGATGCAGCTGGAAGGAAGAAAGGTACCCAGGACTGTGTAGCACTCAGTCTGGCAGGGAAGACAGACATAAAACAAAAGAGTGGTGAGTGCAAAGGAGGCATCTAGCAGACAACACAATACCCAGATGTCAGGTGAGGTCAAACTGAGCTTGGAGACTTCAGTGAAATTGGGTTGGGGCTTTTAGCTCAGGTCCTGTAGGAAGTCCAGTGATTGTCCAGTGAATTCCTTGGGGCTCTTGTTGCCTCTGGATCTGAGCTTTTTCCCTCACTCCATTGTTTTGCTTATCTCTTATGCCAGCAACTGTCCTCCGCTCTCTGCTCCAACCTAACCAGTCAGAACTTGGTTCATTCTCACCCAAGGCTTGTGTTTATGCAACTCTGGCGAAGCTGTGGGGAGGTGGGGGTGTACCTGAAACCGACACTCCTTTAGCCTTCTGACCACCTGGTGCCTAGTGTATCTTTCAGCAGTCACCTTTCTCCATGGATCCCAGGGCCTGTTTGGTGTCCTCTTTCTGCTTTAAGACTTCCCAGATATCTCCCACCTTCTTGTTTTCCAAACCCTTCAGAAGCTCCGTTTACCCCAGTTTCCTATGCAGATCAATTTCACGCAATAGAATTTCACTCATCCTTTGGCAGCACAGGAAAAGCTGGCAGAAGATTCAAAAGTATAGCCTTTTGTCCCCTTGGTAAGTGGAAGGGGCCAGTATAAAGATGGATTTTCCATTGATAAGTATTATGCTACCTTCTCTTTTAGCAGGCAGAGGCAGCCATGGTCAGTTTTTCCCATCACAGAGGGATGTAACAGTCGAAGCTAATGCTGCATGGGTAGTCACTGAGGAAGTGGCATTTTGAAGCTGAGATCTGAAGGACAGACAGGGGGTCAACAGTGAGGGATGGGGCTGGGAAGAATGGACTTGGAAAGGAAGTATCCCAGGCAGCGTGAACAGCAAGCACAAAGGCCCTGAGGCAGACTAGAGCAAGGCTTATTCAAGAAATTAACAGAAGACACCAGGAATAAAGAGGCTAGGGGCCAAATGAACTAGGGTGACTTTATCCCAAGAGCAGAAAGTAAGTGGAGGCAATGGCAAAATATAAAATGTGTTAAATAAGTAAGCACAGGTTTTAATTTTACATTTTCAGAAGGACTGCTCTCCCACAATGAGCTAGTACTTTGCATTCAGTAGGATGACTATAATGAAAAAGAAAAAAGGAAAATAAACGTTGGCAAGGAAGTTGATAGATTGGAACTCTCACACTTTGCTGGTTGGGATGTAAAATGATGCCACTCTAGAAAACAATCTGGCAGTTCCTCAAAATGTCAAACATATAATTACCATATGACTAAACCATTTAATTCCTATGCAGCGTATACCCAAAGGAAGTGAAAACTGGTATTCAAACAAATACTTGTACACAAATGCTCCAAGCAGCACTATCTACATTTGCCAAAAGATGGAAACAACACAAAGATCCCTCAAATGTGAATGGATAAGCAAAATATGGTATATCCATGCAATGGAATGGATGCATTTCAGCCACAAAAAAGGAGTCAAGTACTGATACATGCTACAGTATTCGTGAACCTCAAAAACATTATACTAAGTGAAAAAAGCCAAGTATTAAAGGTCACATTGTGTTTACACAAAATGTTCAGACTAGCTAAAGCCAGAGACACAAAGATTGGTGGTTTCTAGTGGATAAGGAAAGGGGGAAATGAGAGTGACAGCTTGATGGGTGCAGTTTCCCTTTGGAGGGTGCAAAAATGTTTTGGGGTTAGATGGAGATGATGATTATGCAAAATTCTGACTGTAGTAAATGCCTCTGAACTGTATACTTCAAAATGGTTACTTTTATGGTACATGAAATTTAATTCCATAAAAACAGTATTACTCAGACCTCCACATAGAGAGTAAATGGGGGGTGGGATGGGCAAGAATGGAGATGGGAGAACAGAGGTGAAGCTGCTGCAGGAGTCCAGGTGAGAAAGGAAAATTCCTTGGACTAGGGACCGTGGGCTCTTTGGTTCTGGAATGGCCTGAGAAACATCCATGTGGCGAATCTTGGGCAAATGGACAGGGGATTAGGATTTCAGGAAAAGAGAGAAAGCACCGAGGATGAGGGTCCAGCCTTGGAAGGAGAGTGTGTCTACAGCTTCTAGCTGAAGTCATAGCAAAGGATGAGCTCATAGGAGGAGGGGATGCAACAAGGAGATAGCATGGAGGCTGGGGTGAGGTTTTGAGTAAATACTGCTGCTGCTGCTGCTGCTAAGTCGCTTCAGTCGTGTCCGACTCTGTGCGACCCCATCGACGGCAGCCCACCAGGCTCCCCTGTCCCTGGGATTCTCCAGGCAAGAACACTGGAGTGGGTTGCCATTTCCTTCTCCAGAGTAAATACTACAATTATGAAATATTGGTCCAGATAGAGAATCAGCTAAGAGTCATCTGAAGGGAAAGCAAGGTTAAGGATGGTTTCTAATTATAGACTACGCTGCCAGTGACTGGGGCAGGGGGACTGAGGAGAAGCATATTGGATGCAACTGGTTGAAGAGCATAGGGTTGGCTCTGGGAAGCAGCAGGCACCTTTCTTCCCCTGAGAACCCATTAAGTGAATGAGGTCTGGGGACTTCCCTGGTGGTCCAGAGGTTAAGACTCCCAGTGCAGGAGGCCTGGGTTTAATCCCTGGTCAGGGACTAGGTCCTGCATGTCACAACTAAGAGTCCACATGCTGCAACTAACAGATCCCTCATGCTCCAACTAAAAAGGTTCTGCATGCTGCAGCTATGCCCCACTGCAGCCAAATAAATGAAATATTTTATAAAAAGGGAGAATGAGGTCTGAAAGCCATTTTGGTGTAAAGATGTAAAAGCTGTGGGACTTCCAGTGAAACAAGAGGGGAGAATGTGTGGTAGCTGCAGGGATGGCTGAATGCAGAACGCAGGGCTGGAGAATGTGGAAACGCTTTGACTGGGTTTTCAGGAGAGTGTACTGGACTGTAAACTGGCCCTGGGTAAAGAATTGCCAAGGAGCCCTGAAAGTCAAGAACATACCTTTGTCGCGGAGCCAGGCTTCTTGTTACATAATTTTTTTTTTTTTCCAAAAGCACTAGTGCCAAAGTAAGAACTCAGGCAGTAATCCTGGTGGGTGTAGTGTTACATAAAACACTTTAATCAAGCAGCACCCAGAAATAGAATGGGAAGAGTGTGAAAGAAATACAAGAAGTCTTATGAGAAGGATTCGAAAACCTTCCATATGTAAGCTCTTTCTTAAAGAAATGCTATTTAAAACTATACTGCATATTAGATAAGTTACTATTCATATAAATTAGCCAACAGGAATTACTTTTGCTCTTAGATATGTACTGGTGTCAAAAAATTATTGTGATAATATATAGGTATCATTTTAAAGGCCTGTCTACTAAAGAAGCTAAATGAAGTAAATCAGACAGAGAAAAACAAATACTGAAATATTTTTTAAAAAGTCAAACTCACAGAAAGAAAGTAGAAAAATGGTTGCAACGGGCTGTTGGTAGAAGAAATAGAGAGGTTGGTAAAAGGATACAAACTTTCAGTTGTATGGTGAATAATGTCTGAGGGTCTAATGGGTACCATGGTGACTATTTTGACCACAACAACTGAAATTTATTGAGTGAGTAGAATTTAAGTGTTGTTACCTTCACCTGCCCTCACAAAAGACAAATACCTGAGGTGATGCAAGTTAGCTAAGGGGAAATCCTTTCACAATGAATATGTATATAAAGTCACAAAACGCTCTCTTTAAATGTCTTACCACTTTATATGCCAATTATACCTCAGTAACTCTGCCAATACCACAGTTCAAAAGCATCAATTCTTCGGCACTCAGCTTTCTTCACAGTCCAACTCTCACATCCATACATGACCACTGGAAAAACCATAGCCTTGACTAGATGGACCTTTGTTGGCAAAGTAATGTCTCTGCTTTTGAATATGCTATCTAGATTGGTCATAACTTTTCTTCCAAGGAGCAAGCGTCTTTTAATTTCATGGCTGCAATCACCATCTGCAGTGATTTTGGAGCCCCCCAAAATAAAGTCTGACACTGTTTCCACTGTTTCCCCATCTATTTCCCATGAAGTGATGGGACCAGATGCCATGATCTTTGTTTCCTGAACATTGAGCTTTAAGCCAACTTTTTCACTCTCCTCTTTCACTTTCATCAAGAGGCTTTTTGGTTCCTCTTCACGTTCTGCCATAAGGGTGGTGTCATCTGCATATCTGAGGTGATTGATATTTCTCCTGGCAATCTTGATTCCAGTGTGTGCTTCTTCCAGCCCGACTCCAAGGAGATCCAACCAGTCCATTCTAAAGGAGATCAGTCCTGGGTGTTCTTTGGAAGGAATGATGCTAAAGCTGAAACTCCAGTACTTTGGTCACCTCATACAAAGAGTTGACTCATTGGAAAAGACCCTGATGCTTGGAGGGATTAGGGGCAGGAGGAGAAGGGGATAACAGAGGATGAGATGGCTGGATGGCGTCACCGACTCGATGGACGTGAGTCTGATGGACAAGGAGGCCTGGCGTGACCCCAATTCATGGGGTCACAAAGAGTTGGACACGACTGAGTGACTGAACTGAACTGAACTGAACCCTGCGAATGTAGGAGACTTAAGAGACACAGGTATGATCCCTGGGTGAGGAAGATTCTTGAGGAGGGCATGGCAACCCACTCCAGTATTCTTGCCTGGAGAATCCCATGGACAGAGAAGCCCAGTGGGCTGCAGCGCATAGGGTTACAAAGTGCTGGACACGACTGAAATGAGTTAGCATGGCATAGCTCAGTAAAGCTGAAAGGGGAAAATAAAAACCACACACATACGCACATGAAAACCACGAACAAAACATGTATTACATCAAGAAAGTCAGGTGTCTGGCCAGTAGACCAGTTGGCTGGAACATAGCAGAGGTATATGCAAGGGGTAGGCAGGATGAAACCTGTATGCAGGTCAAGAAGCAACAGTTATAACAGACCATGGAACAATGGACTGGTTCCAAGTTGGGAAAGGAGTACGTCAAGGCTGTATATTGTCATCCTGCTTATTTAACTTATATGCAGAGTACATCATGTGAGATGGTGGGCTGGATGAAACACAGCTGGAATCAAGTTTGCTGTGAGAAATATCAATAACCCCAGATATGCAGATGACAGCACCCTTATGACAGAAAGTGAAGAGGAATTAAAGAGCCTCTTAATGTAGTGAAAGAGGGGAGTGAAAAAGCTGGCTTAAAACTCAACAATCAAAAAACAAAGATCATGGCATCTGGTCCCATCACTTCATGCAAATAGATGGGGAAACAATGGAAACAGTGAGAGACTATTTTCTTGGGCTCCAAATCACTGCAGATGGTGACTGCAGTCATGAAATTAAAAGACTCTTGCTCCTTGGAAGAAAAGCTATGACCAACCTAGACAATGTATTAAAAAACAGAGACATCACTTTGCTGACAAAGGTCTGTATAGTCAAAGTTACAGTTTTTCCAGTAGTCATGTATGGATGTGAGCGTTGGTCCACAAAGAAAGCTGAGCACTGAAGAACTGATGCTTTTGAACTGTGGTGTTGGAGAAGACTCTTGAGAGTCCCTTGAACTGCAAGGAGATCAAACCAGTCAATTTAAGGACATCAACCCTGAATATTCATTGGAAGGACTGATGCTGAAGCTGAAGCTCCAATACTTTGCCCACCTGATGTGAAAAGCCAACTCATTAGAAAAGATCCCGATGCCGGGAAAGCTTAAAGGCAGGAGGAGAAGGGGATGACAGAGGACAAGATGGTTGGATGGCATCACTGACTCAATGGACATGAGTTTGAGCATGCTCTGGGAGATGGTGAAGGACAGGGAAACCTGGAGTGCTACAGCCCCTGAGGTCGCACAGAGTTGGACAGGACTGAGCAACTGAACAACAACAAAGACAGGATGAGGTTCTGAATATAAGCAGGATTTGAACCATGGAGCACATTGCCAATAGAAGCCAGGAAAGAGCTAAGGTTGAAAGCTCTTAAATGGTGCTGACTAATCAGAACTAAAGCATATGAGTTAGTGCACGAGAACACCTTACCACAGACTGTCATGGGGCCAATGCTCCATGTGAGTCAAAGTCATCAGTAGTTACTCATTGGGAGTGTGTAGGATGAACTTGACATCTCTAGTCTTCTCATACCCAGCATATAGAACATCCCTTACTCTCCTTCCAAAACTCCTGCTCCTGTCTCAACACAGAAAGTGATGCCACCATTGTGTAGTAATTGTTCAACCAGGAACCCCTGTCTCATTCCTCTCCAGAACCAACCACCTCTGCCCCGTTTCTTCTTCCAAAATTAGTTTCTACCACTTTGCTTTCCTTCATCTTTAATATCAACCTGCATTTCTCACCTAGACTTCTGTAATGGTTTCCTATCCAGATTTCCATTTCTGTTCCCTACCCCCACAATAATTTTAAACTCAGGATGATCTTCTACAAAAATAGACTAGATAGCCTTTTTCTCCCTAAAAGATCTTACTGACTTCCCACTTACTTCAGGTCTTCTCTTCCGCGGCCAACAGGACCCTGCCTTCCTATCTCTTCATTCTCACCGCCTTCCACTTCCCCTCTGCTGGCCAGTGCTCTAGATATGATGCTCTCCCCTCTGCTGGAAATGTCAGCCTGCCCACCGTGCCCTTTCCCCTGTTGTCTCACTCTTCCCCGTTCTTAAGTAGCAGCTTCAACATCACCCTCTTAAAGGCTCCCCATGAGCATCTAATCTAAAGCTGATTTTCTCCCTGCCCATACTCTCCCTCATGGGTTACTTTGTCCATCACCCTTCCTTAGCCTTTACAGCAAATAGCTATGTTTGAAATTCTACTCATACTTTTGTATCTTCTTGCTTAATGCTGATACTGATGCTCTCAGGTGCAGATATTATAAAGTCAACTCAAATGGTCTTATACAAAGGACCCAGAAGGAGGGTGGGATTCAGATTAGATCACATCTTCCCTTATGTTGGAGGAATGCCTTATGTTGGATTGCCTTAGGTCTAAGCTTATGACTCAATAAGTAGAATGAATTTGTAATGATTGCAGTTGGATTAGTAGGAAATCCAACCCACTGATTTAGGTCATTTCCTGCAGTCACATTCACTGCTTCACGATAGAGGAAGAGTGGGAGCTAGCCCTATTACCCACTGACATCTCTATGTTCACTGGGAAAGGGGATTGTTCTGTTTAATCCCTTCCTACTCCTAAGGCAGTACAGACGTGTGGTAGGAGTTCAGTGAATACTTGTTGAATGAATGAAAAATTGGAGAAGAGAGTCTAGGGAGCCAGGTTAGAGGCCAATGATTCAGAGGAGATATACAGATAGCTATAATAATAATATATAATATATACAATAATAATATATATAATCAGTCAGAAAAAAAGGAAAAGAATGAAGATGAATGACATTTTTTTGCTCAAAGACTCTGGATTTGGAGACTGACCAGATGTGAAATGAGAGGGAGATGAGGACATCCAAGGGGTTCTGAACCTGGGATCAGAGCCCCAGGCCTCCTTGCTCTCACTTCAATGCTGTACCTTCTCAAGCAAGTAATGAAAAGGGGGGCTGAGGACAGAACATTCTCAAATAGGGTAGCTACTGCCCACAAAGGGGTGAAAACGGATTCTTGGTGGAGTAAAAGGAATCAGAATTACAATGGCTTGCAGCCCTCCAAAGCTATGACAGATCTTACCCTGTGATATTTCATTTCTCTTGTTAGGGTGAATTTTAATTAAATAAAAATTTCTTTTTAGGAGAGTTGCAATAATGAATTTTTTAAAAGTTATGTTTGGCTTCCCTGGTGGTCCACTGACTAAGACTCCATGCTCCCAATGCAGGGGCCTAGGTTTGATCCCTGGTCAGGGGAACTAGATCCCACATGCCACAAAGAAGAGTTTGCATGTTACAATTAAAAATTTCACAGGCTGCGACCAAAAAAAAAAAAAAAAAATTCTGCATGCTACAGTGAAGATTCTGTATGCCACAATTAAGACCTGACACAGCCAAATAAATAATTATTTTTTAAAAAGAAATACACAAATGCTGAAGAGCTTCCATCAACAGTCATTCAAAAAAAAAAAAAAAGGTTAAGAAACACTGAATTAAGGGAAGAAAAAGCCTTAATTTGTAATTTAGGACTGAACAGAGAGGTTGGAGGAAAACCAGAATAATCTCATGTGTCTATATATCTACATATATTGATACACACACACGTTGGCTATTAAACAGATCATCTTATATAGTTATAAGTAATAGCCACAGAGATATGTTTTTCAACTATTTTACTGAAAGATTAGAAAAAAATTCTGAATACAGCATTGATTTCAGGCAGGAATATTACCACTTCTCTGTTCACAGAGGACAAAGATGACCCTAGGCTGTTCTGTTTGATTTTTCTAAGCATAAATGTATTCTAAAAAGTGTAATCATTACAGCAGGCCATCGTTACAGAGAAACGAGCTTAAGTGATCTTCCAAGACTTCCCACATACTAGTCACTCTAACAGGCAAAGTAAACCTGTCAGAGTAAACTGCACAAAGTCTTTCAAATGAAAATACTAATAAGGTTTAGTTGAACATCCAAATTCTATCAAGAAGTAGAGGGAGAAAAACTGCCACACATTCCCCAAAGTAAATGTATCCAAAAAGCAGATGAATGTCTGCCACAAGAACTAGTATGAGTCTGAACAGTGTTTTGTTGGGACCACAAATATGAAATTCCTCGTCTAGCTGTGTAAAGTAACCTGGAACACCCTTAGCTCTTGGTACTTGTCTGCACTGACAGGCAAGGTTGGCTACAGATGGTAAGAGGCTTTTGTGAATGAGAGGCATTGATGGGATCCCCCCCCATTTCCCGGATGTCAGGAGAGACTTGTTTAACAAGCAACATAACAACCCACAGAATGGGAGAAAATATTCGGAAATGAAGCAGCTGAGAAGGGATTAATATCCAAAATATACAAATAGTTCATGAAGCTCAGTATCAAAAAGACAAACAACACCATCAAAAAATGGGTGGAAGATCTAAACACACATTTCTCCAAAGAAGACATACAGATGGCCAAGAGGCACATGAAAAAATGCTTGACATCACTCATTAGTAGAGAAATTCAAATCAAAACTACAATGAGGACTTCCCTGGTGATGCAGTGGATAAGAATCTACCTGCCAGTGCAAGTTTCATTCCTGGTCTGGGAAGATCTACATGCCATGCAGCAGTGAAATCCATGAGCCACAACTACTGAGCCTGAGTGCTGCACGACTGAAGCCTGTGCTCCTAGCCTGTGCTCAGCAGCAAGCCACCACGAGAAGCCTGGGTACCACGACTGGAGAAAGCCCGTGTGCAGCCATGAGGACACCCAAAACACAAAAGCTAAACCACGGTGACAATGAGTTTATCACCTCATATAGGTCACAGTGGCTACCACCAAAAAATCTACAAACAATCAGTGCTGGAGAGGGTATGGAGAAAATGGAGCCCTCCTACACTGCTGGAGAACAGTATGGAGGTTCCTTAACAAACTAAAAATAGAGCTACCATATGATCCAGCAATCCCACTCCTGGGCATATATATGGATAAAACCATAATTCAAAAAGATAATATACCTTAATGTTCATTGCGGCACTATTTACAATAGCCAGGACATAGAAGAAATACAACATCCATTGATGGGGAAACAGATAAAGATGTGGTACATATACACAGTGGAAGGTTACTCAGCCGTAAAAAGAATGTAATAATGCCATTTACAGCAACATGGATGGGCTTAGAGAGTGTCATACTGAGTGAAGTAAGACAGAGAAAGACGAATGTATGATCTTGCTTCTATGTGGAACCTAAGAAAAAAATGGTACACATGAACCTATTTACAGAATAGAATCACAGAAGTAGAAAACAAACTTATGGTTACCAAAGGGGAAAGTGAGGAGGAAGGATAAGTTGGGAGACTGGGATTGATACATACACACTCTCTATATAAACTAATAAGAACCTATATAGCACAGGGAACTCTACTCAGTACCCTGTAATGGCCTATATGGGAATAGAATCAAGAACGTGAGTGTGTGTGTGTGTATCTGATTCCCTTTGCTGTATAACAGAAACACAAAAAAAACAAAGCAAAACAGACAAAAAATAAGCAATATAATCTGGGCACAGGAGCCAATATTGATTGCCTTGATTAAAAGTTTCCCAAACCATATATTTCCTTTTAAATAACAATGAAAATGCAAACAAGAAATATTTAAACATTATATGCAATACTTGAGAAGATAAAAGGTAACTTAGAAGATCAAAACTTCAGCCCAAACCTCACAAACCTGTATGTCATATATTCCAGGAACTGCAAATCTCAGTTGTGTTCTTATTGAAGAATAAGCATGCAATTACTTTCCCCAAAAGTTCATGATGGGGAGAGAGTCTTATCACAAAAGACTCACACAATACATTTTTCTCATTGTCTTTGAGTAGGCTGTCTGTATCTTATTTTTTAAGCTCTAAGTTTTGTGATTGTTTTCTTGAAAACAACCAAGTTCCCCCTCCATCAGGGGGTCATAACACAAAGGTTCACAACTTGAGAAAAGACCCCAGTGTTCCACAGAGAGGTTTAATATCCTGGGAAGACAGGTCAGTCATTCATTCCCCAGAATTGTGAGAGGAGCCATCTATTTATTATTAATGACACAAATTTAGATGCTCAGAAAGGGGGAGCTAAGTTCCACACATTTTATTTGCTTTTGATTTTAACCCATTAGAGTCTTAAATTTCTTTGCATATTCAAGATGGTTAGGAAGGCTCTGAAGTTGACTGTGGCATTGAAAGGAGGCCTCCTTTCAGTTTGGCAACTGATCTGCTAGGTTAAAGTGAATGTAATTTGCCCTTAGGCATGAGCAGTGGTCCATTAAGAAATCACTATAGTCACTAAAACTGTCCATTCATACAGTTTATTTCACTAGGCTGCAATTTTATACACAGTATGAAGAGGATTCCTGATAGCACACATATAGTTTACTTTCTGTACTGCTGAAGAACCAATGTTTTTTTTACATTATATCGTAACACCCTATCATTAAAACATTATTCAGTAAATTTTCTTCCAACTACATATAAACGGAGATTTACCACACACGGTGCAAGAATGTCTTTATAACATATCTGGATCACAAAATGTGAATCTAAAATACATCACTGTAATTAGAACACTACTTTAAAATTACAATGCCCCATGTTATATCAGCCAGATTTGATGAACCCCTGTGTACATCACAAAGCAGTTGTGGCTATCCACAAACATAGCTGGACATCTTCTTGGGTAACTGGCAGCAGCTTTTAACTATGATTTCAAAAGAAATCTTTGTTTAAGAATGAAAATTCTGAATTTGAAAATTTTTTTATGTGTTCAATATTCTCAGAATCAAAATGGGACATTTAAAAATTTATAGTCTTTAAAACAAGGAGAATAAATCCAACCCTCCTTTAGCTGAAAGGCTGGCATTGTAATATTAGGTTTCGTAGAAACCTAAGGAAAGAACTGTATGGGAAGTGGAAATGAGTTAAAAAGAAACACAATTTTTCTGAAAGCTTCCTGGACTGCCCCTCCCCACCTCTGTCAAACAGAGAAAGAATGCTGCTTTGCAAATCAAGATGTATTTCCATGACATGATGTTCTAAAGAAAATGTACGTAAACAAGTCAGAGAGAAAGATTTCTTCATTTTCCCTTTTTTTTTTTTTTTGGTGGAGTGAGGCAGTGGGATGGTATCCGTTAAATAAGAACTAGATCGTCTTAATCAAAAAACCACTTTAATACACACAAAACAGCTAGGGATAATTGCTGAAAATTTCTTATGTGTTTCCTTTTCTTTCTCCCAAAGTTTGAGAATGTTTTGAAAGTTCAATAAATAGTAGAAAAATAATCCTTTACTTAGAAATTTTGAGATGCATCATTTAGAGCTTAGGATGAGTTCCGTACAGCAAGTGTGGCATCTAGGTACCGCTAAGAAACCAGGTGAAATCTTCAAAGACACACTTCTCTCTGCCTCTGCCACATTCTCAGTCTCCAGAGGAGCAGACCTCTCTTTTCTTCCAGTTAAGGAGAGCAGAATGTTTCTGGCTCCTCGGAACATTCCTCTGGCTCAGCTTAACCAAGGTTCCCAATGTTTCATTTATAGGTTCCGGCTCTGTTTAGAGGTTTGCGTCTGTTCATTCCGTTGGTGTTATGGCAGGTTCATTAATCAGACTTCTTTTCTCTCCATTTCACAACCAGCCTCGCCTCTTGTCGTGGCTGTTTCACTTGTTAGGAAACATGTTAACAGGCAGGAAGATGAGTTCAATGACTCCGGACAAAGCACGGACACAAATGGATTTGATGCTGGCTCTCCTTCCCTCCAGAACATTCTGCAGCTCCCAGATCCGGCCTCCGGATGGAGGCGAGGGGGCTAGCATTCCGCGTCGACAGTGTGTACCGTCACGGCCGCCTGCAGGTGGTGGCTGTGATGCAGCGTCGGGTGGTGCAGGCGGTACTGGTGGAACTTGTGGCTCAGCAGGGCGGCGGTCTGGGGCGGGGTGTCCAGCTCCAAGTCCTCGTCATGGTTCCCCACGTCCACCCCGGCCGACAAGGGGTCACTGGTGCACGGAGGGTTTTCACTGTCTTCCTGTGGGCTCATGGTGCTGTAGCCTAGAAAATGAACACAACACACAGGCAGCTGAGAGTTTCCAGAGGCAGGGAGAAGCTGTCACGGCACATTTCTGTGGGCACTGGGAGGCGCGCCTACCTTTGGACTAGTAAGTGCCAATGTTTGCAGGCTGCCAGCAGACCTTGAAGTGACTTACTTTTAAAGAGATCTTTCCTTAGCTGTTGTCTTAAAGCAATTACACAATAAGTACACAATCATTTAAAACAATATAAATAAGAACCCTTTCCCCAAATCCCCTAAACCAACAAAACAAAACAAAATTGAAAATCATCCCAGTTTTTTCTGATCCACAGATTCCCACAATTGACATTTGAGGAAACAACCTTCTACACTTTTCCCCAAGATAAAGACTATTTTTTATTTGAGAGAGAGAGAGAGAGAGAGAGGAAAAAAAAAGGCAGCATCAAAATGCCTGAATGTGATACCACAGTAAGAACAAAGACAGCTGCCACCATGACACCCCTGGCGTCATGTAATTTCTACATACCAACAAGGCATGTATTTTAAAATCCATTTTACAGGTGAGGGAAATGACAATCAGAGAGGTTAATGAACTTGCCTGAGTTTCAGTCCCTAACAAAACACTAACTCCATAGACACCCACAGCTACTAGCAAAGAATCAGCTATTCTTTGTGTAAGCTGGTTCACTGTATTTAAAGATTAATTTCTCTTGGTATTCTAAGTAATACATGTTTCAAAAGAAATTGCCCTTGCTGATCAAAGGATTCCATTCCAAGAACCTTGGCATGTTTTTAAATATTGCAAAAAAAAAAAAAGACCCTTCAAGAATTTTGAGAAGTGACAGCTCGTTAATATTTCTGCTGCATCTACAGTTAGCATCAATCAACACTCACCCATGGGTAGTGCTAGTCATATCCGTGGCTGCAAAATTGACATGCTTGCATACAGCCAAGCAGGAATAGTTTGTGGTTGAAAATGTTATGCGTCGTGTGAAAATGAGAAAGGCAATTCTCAGTCCTCAATGAAATGTTCAAACGACAGAATTCTTTCAGTCCAACCAACAAATATTTACTGGGCATCTACTTTGTATAAGACACTGTGCTGGGCACTGTAGGAGACCTGGAGATGAAAACTGATCCCTGAACAAGGAGTTCATTTGCTAGTGCTCGAGAAATAAGACAATACAAGCATAGCTCAATCCAATTATTCATGTATCAAAGACCCTCAGGAGGCTGAAAGGAAAACTATGAAACATGAATAAGAGATGTCTATTTTCCTTAAGGATTTCACCACTGAGTAAGAGATGGGTATGTACAAAGTTAGGCTTACTGTACTGAAGATCATGGTAAGTGTTCTAAGGGAGGTTAATTAAAACCCAGCATGTGCTCAGTAATATCTGACTCTTTTGCGACCCCACAGACTGTAGCCCACCAACCTCCTCTGTCCATGGGATTCTCTAGGCAAGAATACTGGAGTGGGTTGCCATTCTCTCCTCCGGGGGATCTTTCAGATCCAGGGATTGAATCTGCATCTCCTGCACTGCAGGCAGATTCTTAACCACTGAGCCACCAGGGAAGCCCATTGAACAAGGAATAGCTAACTCTGGCTGGGGGGCTGGGAAAGTTTCAGAGAAGAACTCATATTTTAGTTGGGCTGTAATGGTTTCAGAGAAGAACTCATATTTTAGTTGGGCTGTAATGGATGAGTAGGAGTTTGGTGAAGTGGATAGGAGCACAGGAACAGAAGGGCATGGCCAAGAGGACACAGGGCCATTACTATACCATGCGGCTATGATGAGTGCTAACAGGTACTACAGGAGGGACTTAAGTTTACAAGGTTTTGAGCAGACCAGAAAAACAGCACAGTCATTTTTATATTTTAAAAGCAGAGTTATGGTGGAAATTTGGAGGTTGACTAGAAAGGGGAGAGAGAGGGAGGCAGTTAAGAGGTTATTGCCACAGCCTGGATAGAGATGTTGAACTAAAAGTATGGGGTTGGACAGACATCTCTGGGGAGGAAAAATAATAGAAGTTCATCAGAAATTTGATGTGGGGGAATTGGGGGTGGTGGGACAGCAACCTACTGTCAGGATAATGGGAGCGGGAGACTTCAAGATCCCGAGTCTTGGGGAAGGAAACGAATTTTCTTTTTGCACATCTTGGTTTTCAGCATCTGTGAATAACATATGTGGAGATACCCAGCCAGAAAAACAAGTCAGGGCAGGAGAAGGCGAATCTGTTGCCGTGTGCCTTGATTACTGAGTGCTCTCTTGGTGCCTGATGCCAGGCTAGGGGCTCCACAGAGAAAGGGGTAAGGTGAGGTTCCAACTCCCAAGAAGGCCCCAGTCAAGAAGGGGAAATACAGGTACCAAACCAGAGGTACCTCAAAGAAATATCAATGCTGATGAACTTGACTTAGGATCCTGGAGGAAGTGACATTCAAGGTGACCCTCATGGGAGAGAGGGGTTCCCTAGATAAAGAAAGGAGTGGAAAGTATTACAGGCAGGGAGATGAGCATATGCAAAGATGGAACAGACAGAAAGGCTCTGTGGATTTGAGGAATGGGGAAGAGCTTCGTCTGCGAGAGAAGGAGTAAGAGATGAATCTGGGCAGGCAGTCTGAGACCAGATCAGGAAGGGTAGTCAAAGAGCTGGGGGGAAGGTGGATGGCAGTGATATAACGTGTGCTTTAAGATGATCCCTTGTGGCAACGAGGAGGTTGGATGGAAGGAAGGAGGGCTCCGAGGCTCAGAGAACAGGGAGCTGAGCACTGGCCCGAGGAGACGGCAGGGCCCTGAAGAGAAACATTAGCTGTGTTTCAGGGGAGCAAGCTGCTGTTCAAGTGCAGGGCAGGGCAGCCTCTGGTGACCACACGGACTTTCTGGCACCCAAGAGGGTTAACATCCTCAAGGTTATTAGGTTCAGATGCTGGGGGAATGGAGATGCTTTTTCCCAAGATGAAAAGATCAGGAGCCAGAATGAACTCCTCAGCTTCAGTAGTGCTAAGTCTAGAATGCAGTGTAGGCTTTAAAGCCTCAGTTACAGATGTTCTACGTGTAAGAGACCAAAGTACTAGAAAATACATTTCAGCAAAATCTCAGTGTCTGTGTCGATTATTTTTGGCCAACCTTTAGTGCTAGGCTGTCTTTATCTTGCCTCCAAATACCTCCTGGAAGCCTTCCTGTCTCGCTCATTTACAGGCATCCATTGTAATGATAGTTGATTTCCACATTCGTGGTGTAAAATTCACAGTGGTCCCTCTGCGCCTGCCTTGTCCTCCCCCACTTCCCTCATCACTGTGCTTCATGTTCCATTTGAAGGTCTTTTCTGGGAAACCTTCCCAACCACCACCCACCCCACCCAGTCATACTAACCCACAGTTCTGGTGGCCCTTCTGTGATGTCAAATGGTATTCTCTGCAATCCCTAGCTTAGATTTACCATATTTCAAAAAAATATAGGGCTGTCTTGTCTATTAGAAAACTCTTAAGTGCAAGGGCTTAGGCCTCACATAAAGCAGGTGTTTAATTAAAAAAATAAAAATCACATAAATTTTCAGTCATCTTTGGTTTTGCCTGGTGTGACATTTACCAGTCTCATCTAATAATAAAGGCATTCTAGGATTCACTAGGCCCTGCCTGGAGCTCTGACTTAAGAGTCTGGGTGCTCTGAACCTGGCTGGTCACAGATGGTGACGGTACAGGCAATTGGGGGGCATCAGCATTTTCTGATCAGAACCCCAGCAGAGATCCTTCCAGAGGGAACCACTCACTCTGGAGCAATCAGTGGGACACTATTGCTCAACCCCTCTGTAACTTAGGCTTTCTCTTATCTCAATAATTAATGGAAATCTGGAGGGAGGGAGTTGTGGAGAAGCAGGAGGAAGCCAAACACATGCTCTCACTTAGCAAATTAATTGAGTGTTTACTCAGCACCAGGCAATTCTGTGCAGTGCTGGGAACAGTGATGCATAAGACAGACGCGGTCTCTGACTCATGGAGGAGGCAGCACTATTTAAAACACAGAGGATATATACAAATAACTTTCAAAGAAAGATTTCTTTACTATCCAAAGGTATATGTAGAGAAATTCTTGCAAAGATTTTTTCAAGGGAAAACAGGCTTTAGGAAGGAGGCCAGGCATCACTCAGGAATAAAAGAGCCAAATTAGGCTTTTGCTGTTTGGTTTTCTGCTAATATATTTATCCCCTGGTTCTTAAAGAAACTCTCTTGATGTCAAGGGATGTTAGGTCCCTCTGGGGACTCACTCACCACCTTGTGGTCACAGAGAGTAACTGCAGGAGAATAACTGCACCCCTAGACTGAGCGACTTCACTTTCACTTCTCACTTTCATGCATTGGAGAAGGAAATGGCAACCCACTCCAGTGTTCTTGCCTGGAGAATCCCAGGGATGGGGGAGCCTGGTGGGCCTCCTGTCTATGGGGTCGCACAGAGTCGGACATGACTGAAGCGACTTAGCAGCAGCAGCAGAAAATAGCTTAGCTGTGTACTAGGTATTTTTCGACCAAATTTTCAAGGTTCAGCATTAGCCTTTCAAGTCTTTTGGCATTTACTCCACAAGGAGAAAATTTCCCTTTTATAAAGAAAAAAATATTGCTTAATATACATTTGAGTAATGTTTCTAATTAATGGTAACTAAAATACAGATTCACAAGGAATAAATACATACTGTTGGTTTTTAACTTAAAAAATAAGCCAGTTGATGGTTAGATAGAATGTGATATTTTCAAGAGAAATAATGGGCAAGCAGAGTAAAAGAGTTAATAGTTGAGTGCTGGAGAAAATCATGCTAAGTGGTGTTAGAATATTGACTAAAATGCTTCAACTTTTCAAAACTGTTCTTATTTTGAGCGTTTAAGATAAAAATTAAAATCATACTCCTTTAAAATACAAAACTTTGTTTGCTACATGAAAGATTTCTAGTTAAAAATGCAGCCTGGAGTCTCCAAGTGTAGCTTGACAGCATTTAGTGTTAATTCTAGGAATATCACCACTCTGAACCACACCTGGAAAGTCTTGTCTGTTCAATATTTATATATATTTTATTCTTTTGAGGTTTCATTTTGTGCCTCAGACCTTAAGACTCATATGCAAATAAGCTCACTAGGCACCAAAGAACCAGGGCATGACCAGTTCAAGGGCGAGTACCAGTGTCCCCTCACCTCTGCACCCTGGGTCTCACAGGATTTACTTGCAGATAAAAGTGAACTCTGTTCTCATCTTCTTCTTTGTTCCACTTCTTTAAGGGAACTGTTATATTCAGCCTTTTCTCAATCTTGTGAATACATGCATGTATTTGTGCTTTCTTGCTGGATTATCAATTCTTTGAGCACAGAGCGGGTATGGGGGTGAGGAGGTCGGGCTCTGAGCTCATGCCTGGCTGTGTGTTATCTCACTTCATCCTCATGACAACCTTACCAGGGGGTAGTTTCTAATCCCCTTTTAATTATTAGGAAACTGAGGTCTAAGTAGTTTCCCTGAGGTCTCACCATTTAGAAAGACAGGGAGAGGTGGGACTCCACGTGAGTTCTGCTTGACCTAGCGTATATAAGCTGTTCTGTACCAGGCTGCCTGGCAGAAATAAGACCACCCTTTTCCCACCTCGCTCCTCCCTGCCAAGCAAACAGCAGATACCTGATACATTCACCAAACAGGAGAACACCTGCACAAATGTCACATGCCACAAAACCACTATTAGTGGATCAGATTTCTGAGTTTAATGTGTTCCTACGGCTTATCCTCTAGGCACCACGGGGACGTTAGCTTGATGTCACTACTAAAAGTGACCCGCCATATAGGCTCAGGGATTTGACAGCACTTGGTTAAATGCTACTGATTTTGTGGTGTATTAGGAACTACCTGGAATGTCAGTGTCTTCCACTCCTTTTGGTGGTGTATTCTGTCTGCACGAGAAACTATTTTTCATTCCTTGGGGATATCGGGATCCAATTATTGTGAAAAATGAAAGAAAGGAAGCCCTTAGCTAGATTCCTCGGCTTTTAGATACTGACACTGCACTATGCCTTTTATCTCAGCCGTTGCTTCATGTGCCATTTTACTAAGACAATGGGAGGGCTAATGCAGCACTGGAAATGTCATTCAGAATTCCAGTTTTGGACTTAAGTGGTTCCTACCAGCAAGGGCAGTGGGGGGGGGGGGGGGTGGAGAGAAAGAGGGATGGGGAGAGGAAAGGAGGGTGGAGGGAGGGAGGGCGATAGAGACACAGAGAGGAAAGGAGTGGGGAGGGGAGAGGATAGACAGAAGGACTCAGTATTTCTGCTGAATAAGAAATCCTTTCTGTTGAACTTTAGTAGCCTCAAACCTGTTTTATTATTCAAAGGAGAAGCACAGAACTGCCTGGCAGAATGAAATTTATGCAGGCTCAAAGGTTTTTCTGGAAAAAAGGCAGAAAGTCAAAGAAGCTGAGAAATTTAAGTTCTGCTTTGACTCTCCATAGAAACCTGAAGGTTCTATTTAGTTAGTGCGAACAATTTGGACTCATTCATTCAGAGCCCAAATCAAGAGTCCCCGGTTTACAAATCAGAGCTCTGGCTTCTCCAGTTTTCCAAAGGGATTTAGAAGACCTGGCTGTCGTGCAAAAGGCAGCATTGGTTGCTCTAGCGAATATCCCCTTCTGCATTTTTTAGCACAGGTGTGGAAGCACACTGCTTGAAGACTTTGTTTTCAGGGTAGATGTGGAGAAGGCAGAATAAAAAAAGCACAAATGCATTATTTATGCATTTATAAAAAGACCTGATTCTGGGAAGAAAACAAAGATTTCTGGAAAATTGAACAGGTATGTAAGAAAACAAAAAGACCTGACAATTACAGGAAAGGACCTACACTTTCTTTTTTGTGGGATGGTGACAGAACTGCCTAGACAGAAGGACACAGTTGTTCTCCGTGACAAGAAGCCATGGGACACTGGGAAGGTGAGATGGCACACGGTGGGCATGCCATTAGTACCGCCATGGACTCAGCACTCAGGGTCTCTTTCACAACACAGCGCCTGTCCTTCCTGAGCATCCCACAGGCACTAGAGGCGCCTCCATGACTTTGTACACACTAGCCCCTTGGCCTCCAATAGCCTTTACCTCTCACCTTTCTTTAATCATCCTTCAAGGCCCAGGGTAAGTGTTGTCTCTTTGGTAAAGCCTTCCCAGGGCTGGGGGATGCCAGATGACAGTGTGGACTCTCGCCAGGTCCCGAAAGTATGTGGCCGAGAGAGCCCTTAACAATCCTGCTGTTTGCCAACAAGCCTCATGGGGCAGTAGGATCTAAGAAGATGCTGATTCACTGAGAACCAAGTTGGGTGGTAAGCAGGTACCACTGAAATAATCTGAACCCTTATTCATGGAGAAAACCCAGGGGGTTATCTGTGTGCCCAGAGGTTATCCGACGTATGATGACGTATCTGGGAATGCTGAGCCATAAGCCAAAATCTCTTGAGGGCTCTTGCAAAGGTGTCATGTTGGAATGTGTCTTTTTGGAAAACTACGTCAAAAAAATTTACTTGAGCACAGAGCAGGAAAGAGGAAAGGGTGGGTGTGAGCACTAGTCCATGAGTACATCGGGGTCCTCGGGGCCTCAAGGGCAGGGTGCCAGATCTTACCATGATCACTTTCTGTTCCTGAGCGACCCCAGTAGCGACGCCTCCTTTCTGGACTGTGTGCATGACGCTCGATGACTGCGGCTATAAACCGAGTATTGCTGACTGTGGAAGGCAAGGATAGTTAGTCACACTTAGGCCAGTATCTTCGCTGTATTAAGCACATCTGCTTTAAGCAGGCTCTTTCACATGAAAGGGGTTGTTATTTGTTAGAGAGCTAGAATGAGTAATTTTTAAAAAATTCTGAGGATTAGGGAAGTTGCTCTTAGGACTGGGGCAGGAGGAGGTCCCTAATTACATATCTTCAACACGCATCAAGAAGATACACTTTCCATACGGTTGCAGGCCAAAGCATCTCACCACAAATGGAGCTCTCTTTTGATAAAGAAGTGTTCTTTTTGTTCTCCTGGGTTGCATACATTAGTTAAGGGATTTAAAACATGCATACCTGATGACTCCCTTTCTAAAATGCTATACTGGAAAGTAATGAGGAGGAGAGAGAGAGGGAAGAGTAAGGGGTTTCAGGTCAAATGTCCTTAATGCCACAAAGAACACTCTGAATTCTTTGGAGATTTCCTAAAACAAAGCAAAGACTTTTGCTTCCTCCTAACAAAAATGGGGGATAAAAAGAATCCTGTCGTGTCAAAGCATCTGAAATTTTAACACAAGAGAGCCTCCCGCTGGCGCGTCTGGGACGGAGACGGCGCGGCCACTCACTGATGCCTCTGTCCTCGGGGCCGTCGTCGTCCCTTTCATCTCTGTCGTTCTCCAGGTTGGACATGCGCACCGACATCTCTACCCATCATTAAAAAGAGAGACACAGGACTATTTAATCAAACAACATCACCCGCATTAATACCCGCAGAGGGCTCATCTGATGGCTGGGTGACAGCATTCCATCAAGAGTGAACTGAGGCCTTATCATTTTTTTTTAGAGGAGGAGGGAGCAGGAATCTGAAGAGGGAGAACAAGAGGTGAATAATCCAGAGGGGCACCTGAGATTGATCTCTGGAGACAGAGGAGAAAAGAAGTTGATTGAGGCTAACAAGTCTTTCATCCTCTCCTGCACCAGCTCAGTGGACGCGAGTTTGAGCAAACTCTGGGAGAGAGTGAAGGACAGGGAAGCCTCGTGTGCTGCAGTCCATGGGCTCGCAAAGAGTCATATACGTCTTAGTGACTGAACAAGTACCTGAAACTGAGGGAAGGGGCCTAAAACCATGGCTGGCTGTGCTGATAAAATGGCGCCACAGAATCTAGAAGCCAAGCCGAAGGTAACACTGGATGGCTGTCATCCTCAGTCGAATCAAATCTTACCAAGAGGAAAGAGCTTTGTGGTCAGCTCAGTCATTAAATCAGACAACATGATCCCACGATCCCATGATCCCCCAACAGGACTGTGGCCACAGAGAACTATACCAACATCAGCTAATCGCAACTGCTACCAGGCTCCTGACCAAGTCCAGGAAAAATGACGAGTGAGCCTTATCTCCAAAACTCAGGGTGACACACCCTGAAGGACTTTTACGAGGATAGAGACAGTCATTTGCAAGCTTTTTGCCCCCTGCAAATGAGCACAGATACCACATTTAACCCTTGATATGGAAGCCATAATTACTAATTACTCATCTTGTCAAGTTCTTATCCAGGTTGGACAGCTCTTATTTTAAGAGCTGTGATCATCACTTTGAATGTGTGTTCATTCACACGTATAATAATGGCTGCAACAGAACAGACTCATGTTCTTGCCAGTAGTGGCCTGGGCTATCTTTGGTCTGTCCATCTTTTTTGGAACAGCAAAGACACCACATCTGAGCTTAGCGAAGAACAAAATTTCCCACTAAGCCTTCCAACTCCCTTCTTCTGGCTCCTTCCAGAGTCAAGCTGAGGTGGGCTAAGGAACCATGTAAAGAGAGACGGAATCTAGGGATTTTCTGGAGAATCGAATGGGGCTTGCAGGATTCAGGCCTTAAAGAATGAGCTGTGAGCAAAAGGAGAGAAGCAGGCTTTCGGGGACGTCTGAATCTATTCCACAAAAGAAGAAAATATAGTGCTATTCTTAGAGTTGCTTAAAGGCTTACAACTAGTCACTGTCCTTCTAGCCTGGGGACAACCCCGGGGAGCCTGCTGCTTCCTGGAGGAGCTCTGGGGTTCATTTCAAGCTCACCTTGGGCAGCAAGAGGAGACATATGCTGATGACTCCGGCGGTGAATCTGATGGCGGTATGCGTACACAGCCAGGACCAGGACCATGATACAGCCCATAATGCCTCCAGCCACCGGGCCCACGGGGGCACTTTTGATCATGTTCAATGTGACCACTTCATCACCTTCATTAAAATAAACAGACAGACAGCCCTTGTAAAGATTTCCCAAGTGTAGTAGTAGATGGGGATGGGGGTGAGATGGGAAGAATCTAGCGGGAAGGGGTTGAGTGAAGATATGTAAGACCAGCTGCTTTAAGGCTTGAATTTCATGAAGAAGATGCACCAGGATGGAAGAACAGGGCTTCCTTGAATTTCTGGTTCTCAAGTTAAATGCTGGTTGCTTGGCGGAGTAATACAGTTGGCAAGGACTGGTAAAGTAAGAGAATCACTTAGACATGCAGTCTAAGGGCCCAGCTGTGGGGTGTGGGCTCCTCTTAGTACAGAGGTGAGGGAGGGTGACGTGTGCCTCTCAGCAGATATTTACTGGACCTGGTGTCATTTATTTCAGTGGATCTATCATGTTACCTCCAAAAAGGATCCCATTTCAAAGTTTATGGGCTCCCTTTAAAATACTATTTGTACTTTTCAGGCAGGAAACTGCAGGTGGGGATATAAAGTCACTTCTAGGAGCAAGGTCACTTCTGTCATGTCCCAGCCTGGTCCAATAGTCATATGTGGGCTCAGAACCCTTCCTCACAAAGGAAAAGCTTTTCTTCCTCAGAAAGGCTCATGCAGAGAGATGTCAAAAGAGGCATTCACTGAAGGTTTAAATATCTATTCGCCTGCGGACCACATTTGAGATGCTTGTGCTGACTGCAGAAAGACATGGAGAAAAATCTCAGGTAGTATTTGGGGGGTAGGATGCAGGTAGTATTTGGGGGTTTTGGGGGGCCTGATCCCAGCGGTATTCCTCCCAACAATGTCTCTGTCCCCCACCTAAGTCGCCTGCTGCACTGGACAGTGAGGGCTTTTGTTGACCTCAAGGCCCTAAATACTGATTTGGAGCCCTAAGATGTCTGTCTTCAAAAGTCGTGAGGGAAGGACGCAGCAGGAAAGCGATGTCCATGGGTCACTCTGCCCATCACCAGCCCTGTGCTCCAGACAGCTGGGATTCACATTCATACAAACCCTACAGCTCAGCCACTCGGAAATCAGACCTGATATTTCTCAGGACAAGCTTTATGGGAATGCATTTCAGGCTTGCAAAACTTGGCAGGAAAGATGGCTGCTCACTCTGCACAGGAGAGCTAGCCAGCTTTGAAAGTAATTATTTGCCTTGGTTTTGCAACTCAAAACTACTGGCAAAGGAACCAGGGAAGTAGGGTAGGGAATTATTTTAAGATCTGTGTTCTAGTATAGAGGCCAGAAAATATGTTTTCAAGAATCAAGTTATTCTGGGTTCCCCCAAAACATTACCTATTGCTCCCATGTCATCAACATAGGGACTTTTGGCTCCAACGATTCCCCCAAAGCATTCTTTCTGGGGTGCACAGTAGGATTTGTCCAGGTGGGTCTTCCCATCGCTGTCCACCATGCACCATTCACAATCCAGCACACCGAAGCAGTCCCTGCCAGAAAGACAGTGCTGAATGTTCCAGAAAGCAGTGTCAGGCAGGAGCGAGCACATGGGCTTGGGCATCAGACAGCTCTCAGGGGTTCCATAACTCACTAGAGCTAGAACTCGCTGAGCCTGAGTTGCCCAGGGGAAAGCTGTCTATCATCCCTTGACAGCCTGGAGCTGACAGAAATAGAATTGCCCTTTGTTACTCAAACCATGAAGTCCACACATCATGGATTAGTGCGGGGTCACTTAAAATCATCTTAAGAGACCACACGGCCCCCAAGGTTTGTTAGATTTTGGCCTAACATCCTTCAGGTTTATGGTTATTTAAAAAAAAAAAAAAAAAGGAAGAAAGGAAAAGAAAACCTGATTAATCAAGTTTGGGAAATAGTGATCAGTTAAACATTTCTTCACTGCTAATTTCATAGAACTTTTAATATGTTGAGCGCATGATGACACTCTCAGAGAATATATGCAGTGTTTCTCAAACTTAATAGGCTTTGGGTAACTGTGTAACACACTGAGTTAATCTGATACCCTATCATTCCTCTATTAAAATACATACCAAAAGTAGAACTGGCTGTCCCTTTCACCCACTGATTTCGTTGAATCAAATGGCAACCTGCAGCTGTCTAGTCCCAAACACCCTAGGGAGGAGGTAGAGGGAGCAGGGATCATGCAGTTTTTAGTTCTCAAAACTGCCATAAAGTATACCCGTTTTCTAAGAAAGAAGAATTGAAGAGTTTCAGTGTATCACACACATAGCTGAGTTCTGTTTCTAGAACCTGCTAGATTTCCTGTTCCCTTGGCCTTGCTTTGTCATGCCATTTCCTCTCTTATGCCTCTTATGCCTAGAAAACTTTTCTACCCACAGATGAGGCTACTAACATGGGGTGTGTGTGTGTGTGTGTGTGTGCGCGCGCACGTGCAAGTGTGGGCCCGTTAGTTGCTCAGTTGTGTCTGACTCTGCGACCCCATGAACCCTGCCAGGTTCCTCTGCCCATGGAATTCTCCAAGCAACAATACTGGACTGTGTAGCCATTCCCTTCTCCAGGGCATCTTCCCGACCAGGGATTGAACTCGGGTCTCCTGCATTTACCATCTGAGCCCCCAGGGAAGTCCACTAACAGGTACATGTGCCAAATATCTATAACAAGTAGAAACCAAGTAACGCTAAAATTGGTGGATAAAAGGCAGATGAAAGGCAGTTTTAGATCTGAAAAACTGGCACATCTTTTAGAAACATCAAACACGGGGATGATGATTATCCTCCAGAAAGTCCCATTGAGGCTGCTGTTCTCTAGTCTTTCCTAGGCTCCGCTCCCACAGCTGCGATGCTGGCGTGAATCAGCGCTGAGCACTGCTTACCCACTCTCCGTCCTCTGACTGCATCTGCTGTTGACACACTGGTGAAGAGCATCCTGCAGGCCAGGGTCAATAGCTGTGTACGTCACTGGCTCCTGGTGTACCTCGCAGCTTGGGTTTCTATGAAGGAGCAAGTCTGAAGGTTAGGGCTGATACAATCTGCATTCCAAACTCATCATGCCCTTGGCCCCTGACAGTGCCAGAAAGATCTGGGTTTGAACTCTGGCTTTGTCATTTACCTGTATGAAACCTGGGGCCTATCTGGTCTTAAAATCTGTCCCTGAGAAAAGTAATGCTATATTATGTGTGTGAAAGGTTCCTACATGTTTATCAAAGGGTAAACTTGAAAACTAAGTGACTTACCAGGCCTTCAGCATCTGACATGGTAGGCACTTAGTTAATGCTTGTAACAGTCTCATACTTTTTGTAAGTAGTACATATACTCATAAAACATTTTTAGAAATTTTATTCAAACCTGAAAGTGGGCTTCATTTAAAAATACTATGGAGTCTGAAAACTAGTTCATTGAACAGTTCCATCACTAGAATGAGTCACCTTCTTATAGTCCCAACTTGAAACAAATCTATAAATAAGACTCTCAGTATACATATGTACACACACATATATAATCTTTATATATATATATATCTCCCAGTATAAAAATGCACATATAACACATATATATGTGTGTACTCAGTTGCTCAGCTGTGTCTGACTCTTTGCGACCCCATGAACTCTAGCCAGCCAGGCTTCTCTGTCTATCAAATATTCCGGGCAAGAATATTAGAGTGGGTTGCTATTTCCTACTCCAGGGGATCTTCCTGACCCAGGGATCGAACCCAGGTCTCCTGCATTAGCGGGCATGTTCTTTATCACTGTGCCACTTGGGGAGTCCACAAATACATATATATGTGTGTATATATTTTTTATTTACCTGTTCTCTGCATTGGTGAGGTTGCCAGTACACTCGTTGACCTCTAGAGGGCACTCACAAGGACATTCACATTCATTTTGTTCCATTCTGAAAAGCAAAAGGAAAGTTACTATGCAGAGGGTTGATCAACTATATATTGCACACACACTGAGAGGTGAAATAAAGACAACATGAGAGAAGGAAATGGCAACCCACTCCAGTGTTCTTGCCTGGAGAATCCCAGGGACGGGGGAGCCTGGGGGGCTGCCGTCTATGGGGTCGCACAGAGTCAGACACGACTGAAGTGACTTAGCAGAGCTAGCTAAAACGGACAGTAAAAGCTATCACCAAACGTTTAAATATTCAACTGACCTCAATCCACTGTTCTTTGGACAAGGATGTTACAAACAACAGTTCTAAATGCTTTTGCAACCAGGACTTTCCTTTTCTTTAGGACATACCTGAGCACTTTATGTATATTGTACAGCTGGCATCAGTTAAGATATTCAATAAGTGGTAAACAGAGAGTATGTCCCACCCCATTTTTACCGGTGACAGTTGAGACAGAGCCGGTCTACCATGCTGCAAGCACAGAAGGCAAGAGAGTCGCATGTTTCGTTGACAATGCCCACAAATGCATTGGTTCCTGGGATCCTCGCCAGTCTGTATTTAGAACAGTGACTGCCGTGCACAAGGTTCGTCAAATCCCCCTGTAGACAACAGACGTGTCAGAGGTGACAGACAACAATGCAAAGACTCAGCTCTACCACCCTGAAAACAGCTTACAACCAAACTTTACTTCTGATTAAAACAGTAGTTATATAGTCCTTACTAGAAATTTGGAAAATAGAAAATTTTCATAATTACCATCAGTCAGAGACAGACCTCATTTAACAGTGTGTGTACATTATTCTTTTATCCATGGTGGCTCAGATAGTAAAGACGTCTATAACGTGGGAGACCAGGGTTCGATCTCTGGGTTGGGAAGATCCCCTGGAGGAGGGCATGGCAACCCACTCCAGTACTGTTGCCTGGAGAATCCCCATGGACAGAGAGGCCTGGTGGGCTACAATCCATGGGGTCACAAAGAGACGGACATGACTGAGTGACTAAGCACAGCACAGCACATGGTTACATGATATGTTTTTATAGCTCTTTCTGTAATTTTTCTTTTTTTAAAACATAATGATATAAAATGAAAATAACTGCAAGAAGCAATAAAGAAAACTTTCAGGTACAGAATAGCCTAAAATTTATTCAAAGGCAAACCTAACCAGCCAAAAACATGCACCCCCTTTACCCCCCTCACCGTCCCTTGGATAACAAACCTCTTATTCTAGAATAATACAATTATTTAAAAACCAAAGACTCTTTAAGAGGCCAATTTTCTGCTTCCAGAATATTTAAACAATCCAACTAAAGTGAGCATCCTTTTCTGCATTCTATCACACAAAAAAATGTGATAGCTGGCTTCATGAAATGTCTACAATTATCTGAAAGCCAAAGATTCTAAAGCAGCATTGCAAAGTTGAATATGGTTATTTTTTCTGCATGTATCATATGTAGTGGGTCAATTATTTAATCCCGTTCTTGTTTCCCGGCCAGTCATCCCTTAGGTGTGCATAGTGAGGATAAGCCTGACTCTGAGAATCATGGCACTGAAAGGGTTTTCAAGAGGTCTCAATGAATTCTTCACTGACTGGAACGTGCCCACCTTTACAAGATAAGCAAGAACATAGGCTTATCAGCCTGTTAGCTCCAATAACCAGGAATGCTCCAATTCCATTTTGGAATAACTTGGGCTGTTAAGAATTCTAATTAAAAAAAAAAAAAGAATTCTAATTCATATTCCACTAGAATTTGCACTTAAAAAAATTTCTACTGGAATATCCTGGCTTGTCTCCTGAAGTCTCAAAAAGTCATTGTACAAATGATAGCAGATACGCTGACTAAGGCAGACTTTCATATGAGAGCCTTACCTGACAGCCTCCCTCTGATTATACTCACGTTTGTCAATGTCTCCTTTATAGAAAGTGCTCCTCAAAGTTTGGGGGTGGG
Organism: Oryx dammah; assembly: GCF_014754425.2. Lineage (NCBI taxonomy): Eukaryota > Metazoa > Chordata > Mammalia > Artiodactyla > Bovidae > Oryx > Oryx dammah. The sequence goes on from NW_024070212.1 coordinate 78,671,791, forward strand.
ACAGAGTAATAATGACTTCCCTTGCTTTGAAAACACTAACCTACTAGTATATTCATTTTAAAAGCTCTATTTCCCCAGACAGTTGTTTTTGCAATCACTTTTTCCAAGCTTGGGTTTAGGATTTTCATTTAACCCAATACATCTTTACAATTATTTTTAAAATTTTTGGCTGTACCCTGTAGCATGTAGGAGCTTAGTTCCCTGACCAGGGATAGAACCTGCAACCTTTGCCTTAGAAGGTGGAGTCTTAACCACTGCACCACCGGGGAAGTCCCTTTACAGTTACTTTTTTAAATGATACATGTAATGATTTGTGAATACCGTTACTTCTTGTGAACAACTTTTTGAATGTTGATTCTGTCATAACCCATTCTCTCTCAGCTAGGATTGTTTACAAATTAATACATATATCCTTAAGGACTCTAACCATATCCAGGTAAGTCTGTAGCATCTCAAATCATAAGAGAGTATTCTAAGCTAAAAACAATTATTTTTGGATGATCTACATGAGTGTGGCACCATGTGGCCCTCTCTTCCTGTCTTTGGGAGATTACTCAGTCTCCCTAAATTCCTAAAGCCAAATTAGGTTAGTTTCTAGTCATCCACCCTGTTTCATCCCACATGTATTTATACAAGAGTGTGGGAAGAGACTTAGGCAGACATTTCAAAGGGCTTAGATTGGATGAGTCTTTAAACAAACAAAACCAAGGCAAAATACCTAGTGTGAGACCTTAAAACATTCACTTATCCACTCTGGGCTTTATATCCCACAACCATCAAGCTGGGGAACTGGACTGTCCCAGCCTATCACTCTAGTTCCCAGGCAATGAAAACAGCTGGGAGTAAACATTCAGACATAAACCGTGACTCCACTGCAACTCCATAGCCAGATGGGAGAGGACAATGTGGAGGAGTCCTTACCACAAGGCTCGTGTTGAATTTATAAAACCTCTGGACCGTTCGGTCACTGAAGCTGTTGCATAGGTTCTTCTTGACAAAGTTGGGGTGGTTCAGGATGTCGTTCGCTACCAGGGGCTCCTACCAAGGCCAAGCAGAAGACAGGTGCCGTGTCATTAGTGAGTCGCAGGCCCTTGAGAACTGGGCTCCAGCTCCGCGACAGATACCTTGTGGGTGATGTGCTGCTGCTCCACGGGCGCGTGTCCTTTGGGGTCGATGAGGGTCGGATGTGCGACCAGATAGCCCCTGTCCTCCATGATGAAGCACCTACACCCAAACAAGGACATCCCTCATTCACAGAAGCCGCTGCTCTGTGCTTTTGGTGAGCATTTCTCTTGCTAGTCCTAACACAAACGGCATTTGTCTTAGGTCCTCAATAAACGTGCATGGACAAAACGAAGGAAGGCTGGCAGTCAGGTGACAGACACATTATTCTCGAGGCGCTGGATCACTTGGCATAATGTTTAAGGTCAGAGAGTTATACCTGACTCTGAGTTCACCTATATACTTCATAAGAATGTGACCACCCAGACTATGTAAGATGGGCTCAAAGATCTTTTGCAAGATCATGTAAAGTGAGACTTTCTTTTTTTCCTGCGGAGGGAGACTGTGAAAGAAGCATTTGAGTTTTACAGGCACAAATTTTAAGTAAACCATACAATTCCTTCTTTCAATGATAAACATATATAAAATACAACATGCAGAGGACATACAAAAATATATTTGATCGAAACACTAAATAAGTGAAGCTAGAACTGATTTCATCAAGACTATATTCTGCTTTGTTTTACTCTCCATTCATCATAACAATTTGGTGAGAATCCTGCATTTCCCCATTAAGGGCCAATGTGAAATTTAGCGGGGACATGAAGCACGGGCCATGAGTTGGAAATAAGAAAGCTTTTTTAAAAAGCGGCCTGTATTAAATCAAGGGAATGCCCTTGCTTTGATCAGACATGCTCTTTTGAAATTCAGGCAGCAAAGACTTTCGGTTCCATGAGTCTCTTTCTGGGGAAATGTACAAAGGAACGAAATGTACAAAGTCTAACTGTCTGAAAATCTCACAAAGGCTTTGGTTTAATAACTAAGCTCACATCAAAAGTACTACCCAAGAGTACCCTCTGGTCTTTCTAGCACCCAAGATATGGGAAACCTGTAATTACTGACTATTAGAGAAAGAAGGGGTTTTGGAGAATTTTATGCCACAGTTACTCCCCTTGTTAGAAGTCAAATCTGTTTGTTTAAGTCATAAGCAACATGCATTTTAGAAATTAAAAGAACAAAAACCCCCTTAATAGGACACCTAGGCATTGGACTCAGTTTCTAGTGCTATGACAAGGTGGCTGGCATTGCATTAGACACCCCTGTCTTTGTAGTATGCAGCTAGTTAGGATATACAGTCCCTGAAGGGCTTACCTTATTTTATTGCCACCATCTTGGTTACAAACTGGCAACAAGTCCATCAGAACCTTGTAGAAGTATCTAAGCGTGAAATCAATGCCCATCACAGCCACAGTGTGCCCGGAAGACAGCTGTGTACTTCAGGTAAAAAAGATCAATAAGAATAAGAGGCGTGTCTTATTTAAAGGCAAAGACTATATTCAATCACAGGACATTGTAAGGTTTCAGAAACACATGCCCACTGTTCTCCACACTTTCCACCCTTAGAGAAACAATCAACTAAATGACTAACTTAGCATAACATGGAGATAAAAATTTAAGATTAAAGGTAAGAATTCCTGAATAAGATTAGCCCAAAATACAGGTCAGTTATAGAACATGGCTAGTCATAACTATTGGAAGAAAAGCTATGACCAACCTAGACAGCATATTAAAAAGAAAAGACATTACTTTGCTGACAAAGGTCCATCTAGTCAAAGTTATGGTTTTTCCAGTAGTCATGTATGGATGTGAGAGTTGGACTATAAAGAAAGCTGAGAGCTGAAGAATTGATGCTATTGAGCCATGGTGTCAGAGAAGACTTTTGAGAGTCCCTTGGACTGCAAGGAGATCCAACCAGTCAGTCCTAAAGGAAATCAGTCTCGAATATTCATTGGAAGGACTGATGTTGAAGCTGAAACTCCAATACTTTGGCCATATGATGTGAGGAACTGATTCACTGGAAAAGACACTGACGCTGGGAGACTGAAGGCAGGAGGAGAAGGGGATGACAGGATGAGATGCTTGGATGGCATCACCGACTCAATGGATATGAGTTTGAGCAAGCTCTGGGAGTTGGTGATGGGACAGGGAGGGAAGTCTGGTGCGCTACATTCCATGGTGTCGCAGAGTCAGACACGACTGAGTGACTGAACTGAACTATAAATGTTCAGACAATGGTGGGATTATTCTTTGTCAAGAATAAGGGGGTGGGGGTGATGGGTATCAGGTGGGAGGTTTAATACATGGCTCTCAGGGTTCCTTCCAACAAGAAACCTTTTTTCCCTTCAATTTAAAAAAATTGAGATATAGTTGATTTATAATATATTAATTTCAACTGTTTAGCAAAGTGATTGTTATACATATACATTTAAAAATATTCTGTTCCATTATGGCTTAATAGTTCTCTGTACTATAGTAGGACATTGTTATTTATTCATTCTATATATAAAAGCTTGCATCTGCTAACCCCAACCTCCCACTCCCTTCCCTCCCCAAAAGCCTCCCCCTTGGCAACCAACAGTCTTCAAAAGGAACCTTTAGACAAGAAGCTTGAGTGACGTCATTATTTCCTCCATTTTATAGATAATGAAAAAAATCTATGGTTAATAACTAAATCTATAGTTAATCTATACATCTCATTTAATAGAGATCTCAAAGGTTAACTAGTTTAAGTCATATAAAATTTAGTAAAACCTTTGTTTCGCTTTCTTCCTGTAACACTATAAAGTTGGTTCTACTCAAAACCAGCACATATTCTAGAACAAGACTCTTGATTCATAGGCCAGTACTGTCTCCACTCAAAAGTATTTCACACAAAAATAGGAGCAAACATAGAAGAAGTTGGGGAGGACAACATATGCTTGCTAGCCTTTTAGCTCTCAAATCCTGGCCTTGTTGGTTTCTATCTATTTGGCTCCTGGAATGCTACTTAACCTTTCTAAAGCTCAGCTTTCATATCTGAAAACAGGGTTAATGATGGTATCTACGTCAAAGGGCAGTTACTGGGATTAAATGGGAGAGTGTGTTTATAGCGCTTAGCAAGCTGCTTAATATACTGAAAACACCTAATAAGGAGAAGTTACTTTAAAGAAAGCTAAACATGGCTTTAAGCTCAGGCCTACACAGAGAGTAAACATTTAATTCTTTCAGAGAAATTGCTAAATATATCAGAAGCATAAGCATCTCATTGGAACTGAGGTTCTTCTTAGTTTATGTTCATGGGTAGCTGAAGGACCTTGGGTTAACTTAACCAATGAACTCCAATATTCCTATACCGGTTAAAAATTTGAAGTTTATTCCACATGCGATGTTTCAAGTGCTCACCATTACCTTTATTTACCTGCCTAATTTCTTCGTTAAGAAAAATACCAAAAGAAAAATGATGCTGAAGCTCAGAAGAAACTTCCCAAAGTAAAATCCTCTTCTGGAAAATCAAAACTTTAAAGTGAAATTAGCTTTGCCATAGAGACAACTGGTTATTGTCAACATTAATCCCAACGTATTAACCCAACCCTCACCACTGACCCCTCACTCCTGTTGAAACAAACAAAATAAAACTAGAAAAAAGGACCAAGACCTGCAATGATACTTCCATCAGGAACTTCCCTGATGGTCCAATGGCTGAGGCTCTGTGCTCCCAATGAAGGGGGCCCGGGTTTGATCCCTGCTCATGGGAACTAGATCCCATATGTCACAGCTAAGAGTTCACATGCTGCAACAAAGACCTAGTGCAGACAAATAAATAAATATTAAAAAAAAAAAAAAGAAATTTCTGAGGTTTTCCTGGTGGCTCAGTGGTCAAGAACCTGCTTGACAGTGCAAGAGATACAGGTTGGATCCCTGGTCTGGGAAGATCGCCATGGAAACCTGTGCTCTAGAGCCTGAGAGCCGGAACTGCTGAAGCCTGTGCACCCTAGAGCCCACGGTCTGGAACAGGAGGAACCACAGCAGTGAGGACCTTGTGCACTGCAATAAATAGCAGTTTCTGCTCACCACAACTAGAGAAAACACCCTGCAAAGCAACGGCAACCCATCACAGCTGTAAATACATTTCTATCAGAACATTCCTATCAGAGCTATTTTGGGCATAGGATGGGGGAAGACCATGTGGTGGGATGGTCTTTGAGAAGCTACTGCCTCAGAAAGAGCCCCTATTATTACTTAAGGAACTTCAATTCTACTATGGGAACAGTTCAAAACTCAGTTACCTTACAGATTTGTACACTGTAGAAAATAGTATTTTGCTGAAGTACTAGTCAAAAGGAGTCTAAACCCCCCTGGCTTGTTCAGGAAAGAGAGATGAGTCTGCATAATAGTTTTCATTATGACGACAGTAATGGCTTCCATTTACTGAATCTTCACAATTGATAGGCATTCTGGTAGGTATCTGAATACGTCACTTCAGTGATTGCTCACAGAAAGCTTATGAGGCAGTACTTCCAGAAAACCAAAGCTTGGGGAGATTCAGTGTTTGGTTGAGGTCACATTGTGAATAACTAGTGGAAGCCTGAATTCAAACTCAGTGCCTTGAACTTCAAAGAATATGTGCCATATGCTAAATTGCTTCAGTCACGACCAACTCCTTGAGACCCTATGGTCTGTAGCCCACCAGGCTTCTCTGTCCACGGGGATTCTCCAGGCAAGCATATTGGAGTGGGTGGCCATGCCCTCCTCTAGAGGATCTTCCTGACCCAGGGATTGAACCGGTGTCTATTATGTCTCCTGCAGGTGACTTCTTTACCACTAGGGCCACCCAGAAAGGCTGTATATTCCTAACCAATAAGTTTTCTGCCTCCTTAGATCTGCATGGCATTTAAAAGTTTCCAAGCAATTTTAAATCATTGATTTAATTTCCTTTGAAGACATCAGAAAGGACTTATAATTTCTATTTTATAAATGAAAAATTAGGTTTAGAATGGTTATCGATCACTTTTTACTTATGGCTTAGAAACCAGTATGAAATCTGGTTCTTTCTATAGTACTATAGCTGCCTTAGTAAAAAATACAATTCAGGTTTTTGGGGACAAGTTGATTTTGTTTCTAAAATTCCCTTGTATGACTGCCATCTGCTCCCATATATGATAAAAATGCTGAAGTAAAAGCATATATATTGCCCATGGAAGTCTAGCATTCATATTTTCACCTGCATTTGAAAAATGTCCATGGTTACCATAGCAACTCATAAAGAATACCACAGGAAAATGAAACCAAGCCTACATTTCTCAGCACAACATTGCATGCTGTTTGCAGCGCTTTGGTAAGATTTTCACTGCCAAAGACTTGTCTGACTAGTTCCTTAATCATTGACTGTACTTTGTCATCTCTACCACACTATCATCCTCCAAAGAATGAACACCTAGATTCTCAGGCCACTAATAATGCTGACGAAAGAATCATAGCACAGTTGCTATAGCTGTGTAATTGATAAGTGAGTACTGGAAAACCTGTCCTCAAGAGAGCAGCCCAACGGCTTTTGAAAACCAAGGGAGAATTGGAGTGCTTCACGACAAGTTGAACATTAGCTTAAGTTCTCTCTTCTGACCCATTAAAATGCCAGAAACTTAAAGCATGAAGAGAGTGATAATAAAAGTAACTATTGTTTATTGAGGATTTGACATTGGCAAGTATTTTACATACATTATTTATAATTTTCATTTTTTCAGTTCAACCCGGGCATTGCTACCTCTGTTTTACACACGAGGCTCAGAGAATCATGGAATATAATACTAATAAAAACATTTAATATTTATTGAGCCCTTAACTTATACACAGAGTACATCATGAGAAACCCTGGGCTGGAAGAAACACAAGCTGGAATTAAGACTGCCGGGAGAAATATCAATAACCTCAGATATGCAGATGACACCACCCTTATGGCAGAAAGTGAAGAGGAAGTAAAAAGCCTCTTGATGAAAGTGAAAGAGGAGGGTGAAAAAGCTGGCTTAAAGCTCCACATTCAGAAAACTAAGATGGCATCTGGTCCCATCACTTCATGGGAAATAGATGGGGAAACAGTGGAAACAGTGTCAGACTTTATTTTTTGGGGCTCCAAAATCACTGCAGATGGTGACTGCAGCCATGAAATTAAAAGACTCTTACTCCTTGGAAGGAAAGTTATGACCAACCTAGATAGCATATTCAAAAGCAGAGACATTACTTTGCCAACAAAAGTCTGTCTAGTCAAGGCTATGGTTTTTCCAGTGGTCATGTATGGATGTGAGAGTTGGACTGTGAAGAAAGCTGAGTGCCAAAGAACTGATGCTTTTGAACTGTGGTGTTGGAGAAGACTCTTGAAGAGTCCCTTGAACTGCAAGGAGATCCAACCAGTCCATCCTAAAGGAGATCAGTCCTGGGTGTTCATTGGAAGGACTGATGCTAAAGCTGAAACTCCAATACTCTGGCCACCTCATGGGAAGAGTTGAATCATTGGAAAAGACCCTGATGCTTGGAGGGATTGGGGGCAGGAGGAGAAGGGGATGACAGAGGATGAGATGGTTAGATGGCATCACCGACTTGATGGACATGAGTTTGAGTGAACTCCGGGAGTTGGTGATGGACAGGGAGGCCTGGTGTGCTGCGATTCATGGGGTTGCAGAGAGTCGGACACGACTGAGTGACTGAACTGAGCCCTTACCATGGGCCATGCAGTGTTCTTGGAGACTCATGTATATTACTTAAAATAATCTTTAAATCATCATTTGAGGTAGGTCCTAAATTCCCTCTTTCACAAGTGAGGAAACCAAGGCAAAAAAAGGAACTTGTTAATAGTCATAGACAATAAATGGCAAATCTGCTTTTTCAGAGTAGAATCCATCTTAGGGGGAGGGCAGGTTCTCAAGTTGGCATGTGAGATCAAAGTCACTGGTACTCATTTGGAAGAAGTCCCTTTGCAGAGCCCACCTATGAACAGACCCATTAAAGCTGTGGTTGCCTTGGTTGAAAACCAGAAGCAGTAGTTGACTTGCATTCTAAATTATACAGTGAACAAAATAGAAGGTTTTAAATAATAAAAACATGCTCACCTAAGGAAAATGTTCAAACAATCAAATCCATGGGACTGCATAAAAGGCATGAGCAGATACATATTCGTGGAATACACGCTCACTGAGAGAGTGATGGACAGGCCTTTTAACTCTTGTTAAACTTAAATAGCTAAACTTGTGTAGTCTAAATACACTATTAGTGTTAGTCACTCAGTCGTGTCTGATTCTTTGGGACCTCATAGACTGTAGCCAACCAGGCTCCTCTGTCCATGGAATTCTCCAGGCAAGAATACTGGAGTGGGTAGCCATTCCTTTCTCCAGTGGATTTTCCTGACTCAGGGATCAAATCCAGGTTTCCTGTATTGCAGGCAGATTCTTTTACTGTCTGAGTCACAAACAATAACCAAATAAGGGAACTGAACCCAAGATATTTTCTAACTTGAAAGTCCATCCTATTTCCATCATGCTTCATTTGGGATGACATGATAAATATTTATAAATAAATGAGAATTTCTTCCACCCACTCAAATTCTGACAAAAACAAGTATATGAGCATAAAAATCTGCACCTCTCTGTGATCCCCCTGCCTCTCCCATAGCAAAACCATACTGTGTAGGAGGAAAAGTTAATGGTTCTTGATAATGAGTGGCAGACGGGAGAAACCAGATCAAGGAATATGTCAAGGAATAAGAAAGACACACACAGGTAGGCATCCTCTCCCTGCTCCAAGCATCACCTTTAAGAGCCCGATTCCAGCCCATATCCTTGTCATCAAAGATCAAGGTGACTGCTGTCCCCTCAAAAAAACACCTTTGTTTACTTTTTCTCAATTGACTAGAATATATGAGAGAAAAGATAAGTCTTGCTATTCAGACAACAGTAGGTATATGCCTTATAGATGGTCTGTTACTAAAAACATTGAAAAGATTTGTTCTAAGAGAATGTCTGCTTGTTCATATGTGATGAAGCCAAATAGATACCATGCCCTGAAAAGAAATCAGTATCTGGCGGGCGACAGGGCCCTGCTTACCATGGAGACACAGGTCATGCTATTGAAATTCCACACCGCACTGCGTCCCAGTTCTTGTTCCCAATGAACTAGCATTAGAATAATTCTACTGATGTCAATCAGTTGATATATAATGAGCACCAGTGAAAAGCATAACGTTAGCAAGAAAATCTGTCTCCCATAAATTTTAAGGCATCATTACAGATACCAGTCAAGATATAGTCTCTACTGGTTGCTAAGGAAAAAATAGTGATTTGTACAATGAAGGGATTAAAACAACGTGTTTGACTTTCCTCCTTATCCAACATTTCACTGACATTTGTAGCTTAAATATTGAAACCTCAAAAACCTGAAATATAAAGCACCCTAAATATATTTACAGTGATACTGTCATTTTATAGCATTCTTGGAAAAATCAGTTTTCAAAATGCCATTCATTTCTCAAGAGAGTGCAAAGGCAAAGTAAGAACAGCAACAAAACCATCATAACGACAACAATAAATTCCTATATAATTCTTCTGCTGCTGCTGCTAAGTCGCTTCAGTCGTGTCTGACCCTGTGCGACCCCATAGACGGCAGCCCACCAGGCTTCTGTCCCTGGGATTCTCTGGGCAAGAACATTGGAGTGGGCTGCCATTTCCTTCTCCAATGCATGAAAGTGAAAAGTGAAAGTGAAGTCAATCATTCGTGTCCAGCTCTTTGCGACCCCATGGACTGTAGCCCACCAGGCTCCTCTGTCCATGGGATTTTCTAGGCAAGAGTACTGGAGTGGGTTGCCATATATAATTCTAAAGAAACTCAAACACAAGAAGGAAGAATTTTGTCTTGATACATTTCTTTCACTAGCAGTACTCTTTGTTTGGGAAAACACTCTCTGATAATAATTACTGCCTATTTCTTTGATTGGTTTAAGACTGGCATTTCCAGGAACTGCTTTACTGAATCTAACATCTCTGTTTTTCTTCTTCATAAGCACCCTCATGGCCACTAACAGAGTTAAGTGCTTTTATTGACTCAATCACATGATAACCTTGTAAGGTAAATATTATCCCCATTTTATAGACATCAGGAAGTTTAGGAAAACCAAGATAACACAGAGAAGATATTCAAATCCCAGCTTGCCGGTATCAAATGTCATACCTTTGCTACTACTCCTTGCTATCTACTATTCTATTCAGATTTTCAAAATATCCTTAATGTTTTCAAGAAATGAGTAAATATTAATTGAACTATTACCAGGCGGGGGAAGGAGAGGGTGGATGAATTTTACTACTGTGTGTAAAATAGACAGCTAGCAGGAAGCTACTGTGTAACACAGGGAGCTCAGCTCAGTGCCCCGTGATGACTCGGAGATGTGAGATGGGAGGGAGGCCCAGGAGGGAGGGCAAAATGTATTTATATAGCCGATTCACGTTGCTGTACAGCAGGAACCAATACAACATTGGTAAAGGAATTATCCTCCAATTAAAGAGAAAATTAAAAATAAAGAAATATTACCTGGATGAATGAATTGTATGACTGATAGTCACTACGTAGCCAGCTCCTCCAACGTCTAAGTAAGGGCCAGTTAAGGAAATCAAACCTGGGTTAGCTACTGCATGGAGATACCTGACGGAGACCAAAGAAAGTCCTTACTTTAATGGATGAACAACAACTTTGTACATTTCAAAGAAAAGTGAGCTTGCAACCTAAAAAAACATTGTAAACTGTGCTTATGTTACATGTAAGTTCAAAAGGATTCCCACCCTTTATATCTGACTATAGCATCAACAACAAGGGGTCAGTAAAAATATGAAACTCTCTTTTGAAAAGATGCTGAACTCAGTATATATGTGAGATTTTAATAAACTTCTAAAAATATAGATGTTTTAGAGGCAAAACCAAAGATTAATAAATCAGGTAGGGACAAACACAACTGGGCACATAAAAATGTGCCCTGGGTTGGGAAGGGCGGGAGAACAGGCGGTAAAAAAGATGAGCCAACTCACGAGTAACTCGGCTGCTAAGCAGCTCAATAAGAGAAACCCTGTTTTTATGCCTAGGTTGCCCCTTGCTATACTACCTGACCAGCTTTTGCTTTTGAAAATCAGAGTAAAAATAAATCCTTGAAGTAAAAAAGTATTTTTCAGTTTTTATGTCATTTTTCATAGGTCATATATGAGCTGTAATTTGACACCATGATCATATGCAATGACATTAAGTATATCCATTGTGGACACACTGCATATAAGGGGGGAATCAAACCACTAGGAACTGAAATTGCCAAGTATAAAGCATTTCAGTCTCAACAGCTCAATAAAGAGATAAAAGCATTGTAGACAGAGGAAGCCCACAAAGCTGCTGTTCACACTACGTTTAAAAAACAATACAAAAACATATTTTCACTGCCATGAAACGTATGTTCTTTAAATATGACTGCCAGAAGTTGCTTTATTGTGTGTACTTATCATGTCTCTCCAGGGTTGGGGAAGAACCTTTGATAATGGAAGCCCCTAAAACTCACCATTGTCTCCTAGTGGGATCAAATGCTTTGTCCATGAGGGAGCCAGGATAAATTCTGAGGACGCCATTGGGTGTTGCTATGTAACGGCGGACAATGTAAGTGTTCAGGCTACTCATTTCCATTTGTGTCATCCATTCATCTGTGACGTGGCTGGTAGCCATTACTTCATTTCTGACAGAGAACTGGGAAACAAAGGAAGACATAGCGGGGATCCTTTAAGACTCACATGAAAAGAGAATGGCCTGCTGGCAGAGCTTCCCAAAGCTCTCTTGCAGAGAAGCCAAGCCCAATTACTTCTTTAAAATCTTTCCACAGCAGATGGATACAGCCAAACTTGGTGAAAACAAAAGCTTCCTGAAATACAGCCAGTGGACGTGTGACTTACTCAGTTGTTCATCCTACTTAGGCTTTCTTGCATTTATGAGGAAAGAACCTATAGTGCAGCATTAAATAATTAAACACACACACAGGCGCATGTGCACACCCACACACACCCACACCCCACCCCCCCCCACACACACATACATCCCCTAAATCTCTGCTCCTTACATCATATTTATCTCAATAGACAGTAGGGGCACTTTACTTCATCCCCCTGGGAAAAATGGGGCTGGGAAAGTTTCTCTGGTCTCTAACTCCTACCCCGCCTACTTAGAAAGCCTCTACTGCATCTAAAGCCTGAAAGATATTCTGCATCTGGCCCACAGGGCTTCTTAATCCATCAGAAGGGTCCTCGCCGGCCAGCCTCCCCTGGGCCTCACACTCTGTCTTTCTGGCTCTCCAGCTAAGAGGCACAGATCCAGAGGCTGGCTTCCCACTTCAAAGGTTCACTGCAGCATCCCCTCCCGGGCTTGTGGAGGGGCAAAGCAGAAACGCGGGCCCCAGGACAGCACTCACTTTGAGGCCCGGGTTGGCGATGAGGCGGGTGTTGTCGCTGAGATAGGCTGTGTAGTGCTCTACCATACGCTTTGTTTCTGGCTGGCTGAGGTGCTCGTAAGGGGAGGAGAAGCTGCCAGCAGACAGCATGACGGTTGGACTTTCTGAAAGAGAAGCAAACAAAGCAGGTCTCAGAACACGGGGCCTGCACCTCAGGCTCAAACAAAAGCCTGGCTAAGGCTCTGCCCATCTGTCAGCTGTAAGGGCTTAGAGTCACTCCTAAGGAAAGCAAAGAACTCCACACCGGAAGGAGCTGGGGAGGACAAAAGTCAGATTCTCTCCCTGCAGGGAGCTTACAGTCCTGGATTCTAAAGACCAGTCCTGGGTGTTAATTGGAAGAACTGATGCTAAAGCTGAAACTCCAGTACTTTGGCCACCTCATGCGAAGAGTTGACTCATTGGAAAAGACCCTGATGCTGGGAGGGATTGGGGGCAGGAGGAGAAGGGGACAACAGAGGATGAGATGGCTGGATGGCATCACCGACTCAATGGATGTGGGTTTGGGTGAACTCTGGGAGTTGGTGATGGACAAGGAGGCCTGGAGTGCTGCGATTCATGGGGTCGCAAAGAGTCAGACACGACTGAGCGACTGAACTGAACTGAAACCTAAAGAGACACACGGGTTGAGAATGTAACTATTCAACATACTGACTCTATACAGTCCATGGAATTCTCCAGGCCAGAATATTGGAGTGGGTAGCCTTTCCCTTCTCCAGGGGATCTTACCAACCCAGGGATTGAACCCAGGTCTCCCGCATTGCAGGTGAATTCTTTAGCAGCTGAGCCACGAGGTAAGCCCCAACATACCTTAGATCCACATATAACATCTTACACTTACTGGACCAAGGAGGTAGGACACGACATAAAGTCAGACAGGGTTGGACCTGGGCTTCACCATTTCCTGGTTGTGTGATGTGTGGCATGCTCAGTTGCTCAGTCCAGCTCTTTGCAATCCCATCGACTATATAGCCTGCCAGGCTCCTCTGTCCATGGAATTTTCCAGGCAAGAATACTGGATTGGGTTGCCATTTCCTACTCCAAGGGATCTTTCTAATGCAGGGATTGAACCCATGTCTCTTGCATCTCCTGCAGTGGAAGGTGGATTCTTTACCACTGTACTTCCTGGGAAGCCTGTGTGACTTTTGGACAAGTTAGAATACATGTGATGTTTTTATCACCTGCAAAGTGGGGGAAACAGCAGTGCCAATCCTACAGAGTTAGTAGGTTATGTAAGTTAATATACACAAAGAAAATGATTTAATAAATGTAAAGCATTTAGAACAGTCCTTGCACAAGTCACATGTCTTTGTAAGTTTTGACTCTTATTGTTCATATTAGTATGATTATCGAGGAATAAGAAAAATGGAATAAAAGTGGAGTCAATGCAAGACTCAACTAAAAAAAATTATACTCACAGATGGGCACAACTAAACATAGCATAAACAAAATCTATGAAAATGGAGTAGTTAATTGTTGGTCTTACTTAAGAGGAAAAACCCAGTGTTGTTATGACAGAAATCCTTGCAATGAATTACATTATGAAATAAAAACACTACATCTTTGTCTTTGAAATTTTAATCAACTGTATATTTTTAAAAGTATTAGAAAGCACTATCACATGTATCATCTCATTTAAATCTGTGGGTCCTTCTCTGTTCTTTGTTAGTTCTCACTCACGGTGTCTCATTTCCTTGTGGCCTGGTTTTCTGTCACTGGATGCTGGGCTTACAAACAATTTTGTAGTAAATGCTGAGGCTCAACAGGATGGGAATATTTTCCTCCACAAAGGATTGCTGTGCCAATCCCAAGATGAGGCAGGATGGGGAGGTGGAAACTCTTCCAACAATGAGACAGGATAATGACCCAAGTGCTACGCTGGGAGACTACAGTATTCAACTCATCCATGATGAGCTAACACTCGAGATTCCTTAGACAACTCAGAAGCCAGGAATCTCACGTCAAGGGCTGACGTAGTTCCAATTCATTCTTACCCTAAATATATAGTCCTCTGTGACCTCTGCTAAAAGTAGGTATGTGTGTGGGGGAAGGTGGAGGGCAGAAAAGGTCAGTTTCACTTGTAAGTCTCCACATTTTGAGGACCTTGGATTTGATTTTTGTCGCTCTCCTTAGCCCAAAGAAGCTACCTAAAGCAAAATTTCACAGTTGTTTCTTCTGGATTGATTATTATTATTATTGCATTTTGGCTACACCATGCAGCATTTAAGATCTTAGTTCCTTGACCAGGGATTGAATGGGAGCCCCTTGCATTGGAAGCACAGAGCCTTAATAACTGGACCGCCGGGGAAGTCCCTCTTCTGGGTTGATAAATATGAGTACAGTAAAACCAGTTTTAGATGGCAGCTTTCTTCTCTGGGTTCTTATAAGCTTCTGCGCGTTGGTCCATTACCAATTAGGTTAGTTCTCTGATAATTTTCAAAAAACTTAAAAAAGGTTTCATCCAGGATTTTTGAGCAGGATGGGTCAGAACTGCAGTGTTCCTTTACCACAACACAATGCTTCCAGTATTGCTGCATCTCCTTTAACTCTCATAACATCATATTATAGCTTGGGAGTAATTATTGTATCCACATCAAGGAAAAGAAGGCCAGTGGCTAAAAAAAGGTTAGGTTGCCTAGCAATGAGTTCATGTGTATATGCTCGGGGGCCTTCTGTGCAACGTGTGCCAGAGAGAAACGACTGTCCCGAAACTCAAAGAACTTAGGACCCAGTTGCAGAGATAAGAATAAAGAAAAAAAAAAAAAAAAAAAGGAAAACAACAATATTAGAACAACACAATGATATAAAAAACATCTCAGGGATAAGAGTTGGACCAGAAGAAGGGGGGGAGAGACAACTCGGGGAGGGGAACTTCCTTGCAGTGATGTGGATAAAAGGAGAGGAAAAACCAAGATACAGGACCCAAAGTCTTATGTCTAGGAGCTAGACACAAAGCTCTTACATACATAAGACACACGGTACTTACATACCTGTGTACACAACTGCACAGGATGAGGTACTCTTTCAAAATTCCTCTGTCCCTCTTTGTATACCAAGAAAGACAATGCCCCATGCTTCAGACCTCTGGAAGGGAGCTCCAACCTAAATTAATACCTTCCCTCAAAATCCCCATCATCAATGGAATTAGGTAAAAATCACTTATTTGCCATTGTCCCTTATTTTCCATTTCTTTCAAAAAATATTTGAATTATCCTGCTTCACTTTCATTACCAACTGATACTAAACTATCCTCAGTGGTCTCTCCACATATTGCCCTAGGGGAGTTCTATGGCCAAAATGAAGTTGGGTTGTACAGTGGAAAGAGTACCCAATGGAAGTTGGACACTGGCATAAGGTTTGTCCGTGTGCCCCCAGACCAGCTCACTAGTCCTAAGTAATGTATGGACATTGATAAAGCTCTACATTTTCTGGGAGTGAAAATTTCCAACTGAGCAGGACCGTCCAACTGAAATACAATGTAATCCCTCATTGTGATATAAAAATTTCTAGTAGCCACATGAAGAAAAGGAAAACCAAACAGGTTAATTTTACTAGTGTATTTTATAGCCTCCAATATATCCAAACATTACTTTAACATGTAATCAATACAAAAAATTAAGTATGTATTTTATACTTACAATAAATCTCAGCTTGGTTTAGCCACATTTTAAGTGCTCAGTAGTCACCTGTGGCTACTAGCTACCATACTGGATGGTATAGCTATAAGGGATTATCTGAAGGAAATAAAAAATCTAGGCTTGGGCTTTTTTTTTTTTTTCCCATTAAGAAAAACTGCTGCACTTTGCTGTCCCAAATTTAAAAAGACTGGCCTTGTAAATCAACTATACTTCAGTAAAATTTTTTTAAAGATTAATTAAATAAATAATAAATAAAACTTTTTTTTTTATTACCTTGTTTTCACCAGCAGTAGTATAGTAGTGTTTCCCATAGTGACTAAGGGAATTATGCATATCTGAGCTTTTCTTTAAGTAGTTCTTAAAAATATGAATTAAAGGATATACTCATTTGTATGGGGCTTCCCTGGTAGATCAGCCGGTAAAAAATCCGCTGGCAATGCAGGAGACCCCGGTTCGATTCCTGGGTCAGGAAGATCCACTGGAGAAGGGATAGGCTAGCCACTCCAGCATTCTTGGGCTTCCCTGGTGGCTCAGCTGGTAAAGAATCCGCCTGCAGTGCGGAAAAATCTGGGTTCGATCCCTGGGTTGGGAAGATCCCCTGGAGAAGGGAAAGGCTACCTACTCCAGTATTCTGGCCTGGAAAATGAGTCCATGGGGTCACAAAGAGTTGGACACGACTGAGCAACTTTCACTCAATCACTCACTTGCTCTTTTCTATAGAAACAGAAGGCAACTCCCTTTCCCTCAAACCTAAATTACAACAAACAAGGAAATGTAAATCCAAGTAGACATCTCTGGCCATCTAAGTTGTCCACACTGATGGAGTGTGTCATAGATAAAACTACTTAGGCTGGCCTGCTCTGTTGATCTCATATCCAGGCAGAAAACTCTGTAGGATGGAATGTAAAAGAGAAACCTGAACCCAAGGGCTCTCATTTTGAAACTGGAGAATGGATGGTGACTTCTAAGTATTTTCAAAGGTGAAAAAGAAAATACCTGTTTGACAGTACTGTGAGTACACTGCGACATATAACGTACACCACAGAAGCCTAGGCTGCATCTGGCACACGGCAGCAGGCAATGAAAGGGGCATATCAGGCATGGGAGAAGCACGGACCACATCTGAGCCTCGCTTCTTTCTGTGTTACCATGGGAAAGTTATGATTGGGTGGGCCAAAAAGTTCATCCCGCTTTTCCCACAGGATGATATGGAAATACCCAGACGAACTTTTTGGCCAACCCAATATTTTGATAAGCCCAAAAGTCCTTATCTGTAATAGGCCAACTCAGATGATGGCTGTAAAATACTGGGCACAGAACAAATGCAAATTTCTTTGAATTATTTGCCTATTTCCTAAGCGCTTTCGAAGACAGGGATCTGTGGTAGGTACAGATATACACTCTGTAGATATGTAGGTGTGCTACCCTTGGACTCTTTACCATTTTTCCACCTCCTATGCTGTACCCTTGCATCTTCATTATCTGTGTGCCTGCCTCTAGTGGGCCATATCTACCACTCTGTTTGATGGACATTCTTTGGGCTGCTAAAACCTCTTTGTCCTGCATTAGCAGAAGCCTAGAAGTGACTGAGGAATATGAAAGTTCAGCTCCCTTTCCTGAGTCAGGGAAAGCTTTGCAGTGTAATTTACACTCCAAAGCCTCCCTTAGGACTAGGATGAGGCTGGAACGTCACTTAAAATCAAATTCTGGCTTGCTTTCTCCTTTCTTCCTTCTCCTGTTAACTTCACTTCTTTACTTGTTTCTTCTGAGAGTTCATCCTGAATAAGTCACCAACCCACAAATCCTCATCTTAGTGACTGATGGAGAACCAGAGACAAGGCAAGGCCTCAAATCGTTTTTACATTTGTCTCCCCACACTGGCACTGCAGGTATTAGTGTGCTCAGTCACATCTAACTCTTTGAGATCCCATGGACTGTAGTACACCAGGATCCTCTGTCCATGGAATTTTTCCAGGAAAAATGCTGGAGTGGGTTGCCATTTTCTCCTCCAGGGGATCTTCCTGACGCAGGGGTCAAAACTGCCTCTTCTGCATTGGCAGATGGATTCTTTACCACTGAGCCGCCTGGGAAGGCATTCAGCATCTTAATTCAAACTGATGCTCATGGTGAGCTGCTAGCAGGAAGACCACAAAGGAAATTGAAAAGCACAGGGTTTACCTAGAGTGGCCAGCTGTTTGAAGTGGAGGCAAGCACTAGGCTGGCCCAGGAGGTCCAACCGGTGGTAGAGCAGCTTGCTGCTGGGGACAGTATTGAGGTTCTTCAGTTGTTTGACAGGTATTTCTGGTTGTATCACCACAATACAGAGAATGAAGGAAGTATCTTGGACCTGGGAAATTGACAAAGAAAATGTTAATACAGAAATGAAGGTTCCTAGAGATAATAAGTTGGTCAACATTACTTTCTGCTATCTCTGCTTCTAACCCACACAAAAATACGTGATGAGTGAAGGGAAGATGGGAAGATGGGGTAATAGAAAATGGTTCTGGCAAAAAATTACATTTATTTTTCTTTCTGATCGAGGGAACTTAATGCATGTAACAGAAAATCATGGAGTTGATGAAGGGATTAGAAAATAGTCTCTCTAAAACAGTAACCCTAGTCCTCTTTTGCTTATTTAAGCTAATGGATACAAGCTGGAACATGGCATACGAATACAACATTTATTTCTGTTTGGGTTGGAAATGCGTTGTAAAATATACAGTTGGTTTTGCAGTGAGTGTTCCGAGAATTGAGTATTTTAAATGCCAATTATGAATCCATATAACACAGCCTGTACAGAATCCGGTTTACTCATTCTATTCCCAATGAACACTTCTCATGAACAGTGTGAACCCTATTGCTTCCTAGCAAAGCTGGCTTGACTTGTCCTTTCAGACCAGGAAAGGCAAATGTGTTGTAATTTGGCCTAATTTAAGCTCCTATGTAGAGACAGAAGTTCTTTCAGATTCATTCTGCTCCTAGAAATGGATGCTTGAATAAAATTTGGTGGGAAAAATGTCTACATGAATCAAAGGCCAAGTCAAGCTATGTAGTTCTAGCTCCTTGTCTTAAAAATACAAGAAAGTCAAACTTCTCTAAGTTCATTATATTAAGAGCTGAACAGAATATATTTTAAAGGTGGTTTGTAAATAAATGAAAAGAGTGATAACCAGCAAAGTCAGAACTAAAAGATGGCCAGAATCAAAGCAACTCAAAAGATAATTTAACAATTAAGGAGAAATTTTTTTAACTAGGCAGGTTAGAGTTAAGTATAATACGTGGTTTCTGAGGATAGCTGCAGAGTCTTTTTAAACACAGGGGAATTTGCATCTTCCTGGAATTGCTTTCAAGTACTGCTGCCAAGGATATTCAATTACATTAGCAAATTTAATCCTCTTCCTCAACCCAACAAGTTAGAAAGAGTATTCTGAAGTGGCGTTTACTATTTGCCCTCTTCCTGTCTCAGCATCTTTTGAGTTTGCTTCCTGTGCTGCAGGAAGTTCTATGCTGCTGCTGCTGCTAAGTCACTTCAGTCGTGTCTGACTCTGTGCGACCCCACAGACGGCAGCCCACCAGGATCCTCCAACCTGGGATTCTCTAGGCAAGAACACTGGAGTGGGTTGCCATTTCATTCTCCAATGCATGAAAGTGAAAAGTGAAAGTGAAGTCGCTCAGTCGTGTCCAACTGTTCACGACCCCACGGACTGCAGCCTACCAGGCTCCTCTGTCCCTGGGTTTTTCCAGGCAAGAGTACTGGAGTGGGTTGCCATTACCTTCTCCGAAGGAAGTTCTATAGGAGAATTCTTATTCTCTTATCAGAATTCTATAAGAGAAAAAAGTCAATTCTGTAAGATAAAAATTCTTTCTCTTCAAGGGTCAATTATATAAGAGAGAGAGAAAAAAGAACTACCCTAAGCATCTAAAAGCAACACTTCATAATTTCTAGCTGGAAAGGAAAACAGATTTCAAAATAGGTCTCCTTGCTATTGTGTTCTTAGCTGAAAAAGTAGTTTCTTGCATTAAGGAATTATGTATAACATATCTAGAAGTGGCCTCCATGAGTGGGGAGGGGTTTTTTCACTGATTATCCATGGGATTCATGTTTTGAAGTGAACCATGCCTGTACAACACTGGAATGTTGCAATCCCTTCTGATATTAGTCAGTATTTCCTTCTGTCACAGCATGCAGCCTCCTCAATGCTCACAGACAGACTTGTGTTGCATAGTGACAAAGTAGTAATCTCTTAATGCTGCTAACATAATCTCTCATGTTACATTTAAATTAACTCAGTGAAATAATCCATCAATATCTGCTATATCTATGGATGCCAAGAAGTTTAACCAATTATTATCAACATCAACTAAATATATTTAAATTATATTTAGTAGAAGAATCCATTTCATTCCAGAGGACAAGAGTACTTACTCCCCTCCTTCTGCTGATGTAACTAGAGAGAGCTTAAAAATTCTTGTTCTTCTTCCTGGGTAATCAGACAAGCCTTTTAACTTCAATCTTATTATTTATTACCACTTTAAATGTTCACTTAACAGTGATGTTCTTGACAACTGATGTTGGAGAAGACTCTTCAGAATCCCTTGGACAGCAAGGAGATCAAACCAGTCAATTCTAAAGGAAATCAACACTGAATATTCACTGGAAGGACTGATGCTGAAGCTGAAGCTCTGATACTTTGGCTACCTGATGTGAAGAACTGACTCATTGGAAAAGATCCTAATGCTGGGAAAGATTGAAGACAGGAGGAGAAAGGGATGACAGAGGATGAGATGGTTGGATGGCATCACTGACTCGATGGACATGAGTTTGAGCAAGCTCTGGGAGTTGGTGATGGACAGGGAAGCCTGGCGTGCTGCAGTCCATGGGGTCATAAAGAGTTGGACACAACTGAGCGACTGAAATGAACTGACATTTTCAGAACTCTGAGAAAGTTAACACTTCTACCTGAAGTGATTACATGATTATATTCATTTGGCTAAGTAGAGTGGCCAAAATGTGTCAATACCATGGAAGAAAGACAGTCTTTATAAAGATTATACTTCCCCAAATGTTAATACTAGGTTTATTTACTATACAAAGAAGGTCTTAAAATGCCTCTATTTCCTTCTCTTTTAATGCCTACAAATATTAATACAGATTTTTTTTTTATCAGGATGTACCTGAGTTGCTTTCAATTAGGATACAGTATAAGATAAGCAATCTCCAATTTTAAATATAAAAGTATTTTTCAATTCAGAATTCTGGTGTCTGGCTCACTCTTTCTGATGTGAAAAATTAAGCAATTAGTCCTTATTTAAAAATTGTATGTTTATAAAGGGCAGATGGTAAATCATTACAAAAAGAAAAAAATTCCTGAAAATGAGCTGTCTCAGAGAGTTTTGAAACAGACATTGACTTTTTGCTGTATTATCAGCAAAATATCAGTAGAATTAGGCTGATAAACATAAGCTTCTCAAATGGTCTTAGTATTTTGTTTAGTTTCATTTCTATTTTAGAAATTGCTGTTGCCTTATGATTCCATAAAAAGCAAATAAGAAGATCATAAGAGAGTCGTGTCTAGAGGCATGTTGGCTTCTCCTGATTCCTATGTAGACAGTGCACGGAGGTGTTGAACTGTGAATCCACTGCTAAGCTGGAAGCTCTGTGAGGGCAGGAAATATCATTCTTCTTTGTCCTTCTTTGACTGTTCACAGTCAATCTTCAACAGCAGTACTTAAAAGGATGAATAAACAGATCCATTTAGGGTCGACAACACATATGAAAAACATTAGAGGGCTTCCCTGGTGGCTCAGAGGTTAAAGCGTCTGCCTGCAATGTGGGAGACCTGGGTTCAATCCGTGGGTTGGGAAGATCCCCTGGAGAAGGAAATGGCAACCCACTCCAGCATTCTTGCCTGGAGAACCCCACGGACGGAGGAGCCTGGTGGGCTACAGTCCACGGGGTTGCAGAGTCGGACACAACTGAGTGACTTAAAAAAATAAATAAATAAAATAAAAACATCAGAAATGGCCTTCTAAGAGAATCTCGAGTATGACTGTATTTTAAGTTTAGTGATTATTACTGAATGATAGAAAAAAAAGATCAAAGTCTACTCTTCTTTTGGTCAATTAGAGTATTTAGGGCCCCATAAAAGCCCTGTTATGCTATGCTTGGGAGAGGGAGTTAAGGACAAAAACATCAAGTAAGATGGGTGGTGTGTGTCAGATTCTATTTCTCTATGATTCTTTGAGGCTCAGTGTTCTTTTTTAAAAATGTTTATTTCAAATAGGATATAGTGTAAGATAAGCAATCTCCAATTTTAAATATAAAAGTATTTTTCAATTCAAAATTCTGGTGTCCGGCTCACTCTTTCTGGTGTGAAAAATTAACCCTGCAGCATGCAGGATCTTCCTTGTTGCAAGTGGGCTTCTCTCTAGTTAAGGCGTATGGGGCTTAGCAGCCTCTAGGCATATGGGAACTTAATTTCCCAACCATGAATCAAACCCGTGTTCCCTGCATTGCAAGGTGGATCCCTAACCACTATACCACAAGGGAAGTCCCCTGAAGCTGAAGAGTCTGAATGAGGCTAGTGAAAGAAACCTGCAGTGGGTAGCACAGGCGTGGCTAGCAATCTGCTTGTGGACATGGGGGCAGTACACATTGTAATCTAAATCTTTCTTTTCCTTGGCATCAGTGGAGGACATTCATGCTTTTGTATATCCTTTTCAATGCCCAGCTTCCACAATCTAAGCTGAAAATGATAAAAAACAAACTGATGCTGTTGTTCAGTTGCTCAGTTGTGTCTGACTCTTTGTGACCCCGCGGACTGTAGCACACCAGGGTTCCCTGTCCTTCACTATCTCCTAGAGTTTGTTCAAACTCATGTCCATTGAGTCAGTGATGCTATCTTGCCATCTCATCCTCTGCTGCCGTCTTCTCTTTTTGCCTTCAATCTTTCCCAGCATCAGGGTCTTTTCCAATGAGTTGGCTCTTTGCATCAGGTGGCCCAAGTATTGGAGCTTCAGCATTAGTCCTTCCAATGAGTATTCAGGGTTGATTTCCTTTAGGATGGACTGACTTGATCTTGCTCCAACTGGATACAATCTAAATGTGTATTCATGTGACTCAGAAGAAATTTGGTCAATCTGTATAATGTAGTACAGAGCCATTAAATGTGTTTTCACACATAGAGATACATGCCTGTGTGTGAATAATAGTTTCCTGAAATTGATCAGAGTGGTTACCTCTGGGAAATGGGAGGTCAAACTCAGGAGGGGAAAGGGCAGAGTTCACTCTCTATTTTTTTTTTAATATGGTTTGATTTATTCATCATGAGTAATTAATGGTTTTGTAAACAAAAAAGGGAAAAATATAACGTTTCTATGGAATCTCTTCTTTTTGCAATCACTTTACAACAGATTAGTAACATTACCAGACTGCAATTCCCTAGAATTTCTGCATCAGGAGGAATGTTCCATCCTGCACCTCCTTGAAGCAAAGGAGGCTTCCTCGCACTCACCATCTTCCAGGCATAGCTAACATTGTAGGCCTCCTTTCCAGTCTCCCTCAGCTTGTTTATGTGCCAGGACAGAGATGAGTTCACAGGGACTGCGATAATCTGGCTGCCCAGAGGGAGGCTGCATTGGCAAACAGAATGAAACACTTCAGGCAAAAGATAAAATGAAGCACTTAATTAAAGGCAGGGAAGATGCTGGGAGTCATTGACCACCTCCTGATTTTGAAAAGCAATGAAGCTCATCACTTTTGAAAGAGATAATATGAGATTTTCAATGTTGTAAAAGCATTATGTCAGCTCTGCACTGAAAACATTCCTTCCTCTCTACCCCTGCCCCCTGATTCTAATTCTTTCCAGAGACTAACTTGTCTCAAATCACTCAGTCATTAATTTACAACCAATGAGCACAAAGACCCGTTTCTCTGTAGGTTACCATCTGCCAAAATAATGTATCATGGTTGGAAAAAATCCAATCTGTTCCTTATTTCAAGAGAAAATGTTGTATATGATTGTGCTGTCAACTTGGAATGGACAGTGCTTTGCCAAGCTATTTTTTGGCACGCTCTAGAGCTGGTCCTCAACTTAACCTCTGATTTTGCCAACAATTTCCAATTTGGTGTAACTGGAGTATCTTTAAAAATGAGATGAGATATATCTGATTTTACAACTAAAGGCAATGTGAACATAAGAATTTATTAGACATTCACCCCAAATAATAGTTCTAAGAGATCGTACCTACTTTACAAAGTAAACAAAATTTTGACTATTATTCTTATATCAAAAACCATACTCTTGATAACATTAAAATAATTTACATACTTGCTTTATTTATTATAAACACTCATATTTGACCTCAATAGATCCTATTCCCATAGGAAAAAACAAGATATTATGACCCTCACCTTTTCCTTACCTTAGGATATTTTGCCGAACCAACTCAAATTTGGGGATATTTTCATAATGAATGATGTCAGTGTGAAGGGGGGGTTCTGAGAGTAAATATGGCCTGGTAAGAGATGGATGCATAAGGGTATACCCTGAAATAAGAAAAAAAATAACATACACACTATGGGAAACATGTTGTAGGAAGAACTGATTCTAATAAAAGTGCTCATCATAGATTTGAAATGTGGGATATTCTGAAAGGGCTGTTCAACACTCAGCTTCTCAGTCTGTAACTCAGGAGTCCAATAAAACCTGAACTTGTTTTATGCTTTCTTGCATAAAACTTTGGAAGTGTAGCAAGATGTCTTAAATTATTGAACATCTCCCTAATCAAGAATATTTGGGAGGTACTGACCATTTGGTTTTCATTTTGTAAAATCTATCACATTAACCTTAATGTCAGTAAATATTAAGAAAACAAAATAGACCAAAAAAAGATCCAAAGGATCACTTCTATGTTTCATTCAATTCTCAAGTCTAATTTCCTGATGGTTATAAGTAGCTATTACCTACCCCTCAACACAAGATAGAAACAAACGCACAAGCTTCAGATTCATTCTGCCATTGTTATGGTGTTCTATGATAAATATGTAGTCCTAGTCACACTTTTTCTACAAATACCGTCATTTTCCTACTTTATTAGTATCAGAATCTCTGCAGATGACTTTTCTTCTGGATGTTAAAGAAACCGTTCTTTCCTATGTAAGTTTTAGTAGATTACCTTTGTCATCTATGAGGAACGTATAGGAAGCCAAGGAGTCTTGGTAATACGTCACGTCTTCAAGGATGTAAGCCAGGTTCACGTCCACACCTACAATTCCCAGAAGGAGGTTTCCAAAATAACAGGGTTTACTTACAGTCATTATCAAACCTATGGGTTAAAAACAAAATAAAAAGTCCAAATATGTCAGAGAAGGCACTGAACAAAGGCTGGTGCTGTGCTCTAGGCACTGCGAAGACTGCAAACAGTATTTTAATTTGCTCTGAAGAAGTTTCCTGTGTGGCACAGTAGCCAAGCCTTTGCTGACAGCATAAAGGAGTTATAAGTGAGGGAAATAGACTCTTTAGGAATTCAGACATCTGCATTAACTTAAATGGAGGTAATTTGTACCTTTTCCACTATTTTTTCACCTAAAAGGATATGACAATCCAGATCCATACAAAACATCAGCAACATATATATCATTCTACTTCTGAAATGGGGATGATTCAACTGACTTTGCAAGACCACTGGACAAAGAATCTAACATTCTGGGCTCTAGCCCAACTGTGCCCTTTATGTATCATACATATGATACTGGACATAACTTTGAGCCTTGATCTTCATGTCCATTTAAAGGACACAGCACTAATTAGCTTACCAATTTGTGTGCTGTGCTGCGCTCAGTCATTCAGTCATGTCTGACTCTTTTGTGACCCCATGAACTGTAGCCCGCCAGGCTCCTCTGTCCATGGAAGCTTCTGGGCAAGAATACTGGAGTGAATTGCCATTTCCTTCTCCAGGGGACCTTCCCAACACAGGGATTGAACCCGCCTCCCATGTCTCCTGCATTGCAGGTGGATTCTTTACTGCTGAGCCACCAAGCAAGCTCACCTTACTCATTTCTAGTGGATGTTAAATGAAAGAGATTATGGATAAAGGAAAGCTTATTAGGTATTCTATTTTATTAATGAATCCTATAAAAAATAAAACCAGAAAGATAGTGAGAAAACTAAAACATAGAAAGGTACAGAATCTTATGATCTGGCCACTTAGAACTCTGAGCAGCTAAAGGAGCCATTAAAGTTCTAAGGGAATGTATTTCTAGTCACTTGGGCCAAGAGCTTGCAAACACTTACATAAATGGTCAGATAGTAGATATTTTAGGCTTTGTGAGCTATTTAACCTCTGGTGCATATTTTTTCTTTTTTTTCTAACAAATCTTTAAAAACATAAAAACCATTCTTAGCTCATAGGCCATATAATAGGATAAATAGGGAAAGAGAAAAGCCAAGCGGAGGAAGACCTGCAGAAGTAGAAGGCATGAACAGTGGTCAACGCATTGCCCGGAGCAGCAGAACAACTGGGGTCTCTTCTCATTTCTACTACTGAGTTGGCTAAGATGTGCCACCTCTCTGAATGCGTCTCCTTGTGCATTATATGGGGAGCTGAGACAAAGTGATCTCTAGGACCCTGACAATTCTACAATCCCATGGTTCTAATGAGGTTGCAAAGAATTGGACACAACTTATTGACTGAACAACAACACATGGTTTTAAATAAAATTTAGAACAAAAAGATGGATAGTTTCTCTCCATCTTGCTCTTATGTCTTAGCATACTTTATTTGTCACAGTGGGATAAAGAGTCCTCTGTCCAAATTGATAACTGAAAAGTAAGACTGCCTTTCTTGATGACATGTTCATGCCTACGAGCATGGCAGAAAGCCATTCTTGTATCAACACCTAGGAAAGGGATTTAAATCACCTTGAAGACTTCTACAGAGAGAATAGTGTCTGATGTCCACTCAAAATATTATTGAGTTATGACTGCAAAGGCCAATTATATGTACCACTTGAAAGGAAGAAGTGGATACAACACTTCTGTAAGACAAGTAAGTTTTGGGTATATAATGTACAGAGCATAGGGACTATAGTTATAGTTATTAGTATTGCACATTTGAAAGTTGCTTTGGGTAGATCTTAAAAGTTCTTAACACATGAAGTAAATTATAACTACATGAAGTACATAGACTTGCATTTTAAAAGAAATATGTCTAGTAACTGATGCTTGAATCTGTGGAGATTTTGAATTAGAGCCATCTAAACATGAGTTTCTTTAGACTCAGGGTCCCCTTGTTATGGAGTTAGAGGAAGTGTCACCCAGTAATTCCAGGGAGTGAAAGTACAAAGATGAATATGATATACTCTAGTAGGGGAATGCAGCAGATCAGTAGATAGTGATTGAAACCCACTGCATGGGAGTCATAAAACAGACCCCAAGGACTAAACTTTGGAAAGCATCAGCTTTGCATATAATTCAATTTAAAGCATACATGGTAGCTTCTGGATGGAAAATTTGGGGAAGGGTCCCACTCTACATGATACCGCTAACGGTAACTGAACTTGACTACGTAATCCTCTCTGCTTGATCGGGACTCAGTCTCCACACCTGTCTCAATTCCTTTCACACAGAATTGTCATGTTCCATTGAGCTATTTTTCTCTTATCTGATTAAAATACTTCTTGAGGGTGAGGTATGTGTCTCGTCCATCCCTGCCTGACAAAATGCTTTACTGGCACTCAGCCACATTGGTAAAATGTATAAATTGCCATTCGCATTTAAGACCTGACATCTCCCTATAAAAGGAAATAACCTTATGTAAAGGCATGAGTTTCTATTCTATACACATCTGTTGGCCCTGCCAGAACTAGGAAGGAAAAAGAAATTGAGGTGTGGCAGTAGCTACCATGCTTCTTCCCTATAGAAAGAACATATCTACTGAACTTCTATAAATCATAGCCTCTATAACATTTATTACTTTTTATATGTGAGTTTTCTCTGAATATTGTGAAAATTCCTAGCAAATGGAACTTAAAAACAAGATCTCATATGGTGATGCTGTTTGCCTAGTAATTAGCTGCCTCTTAAACTTCCTTATCAAGAGAAGATGAGAGGGAAGGATGCAGGGGAAAAGGATAAGCAAGAAATTGAGGAAAAGAAAAAACTGTATTTTTACTGAGCACACAGTGTTGGCCTGGCTTTCCTCTAGATGCTTTAAATATACTAGTGCATTTAATCTTCACAATTACTTTGATGGAAATGTTATTTTTCCTGCTTTAAAGACTAAAAATTTAATCATATGAAGATTACCTGACACTTTCCCTGACATTGTATTATGGGTAACTTGTGAAATCAGGATATTAATGACAATAATAGTAGTAATAAAAAAAACAAAATAATAAATCTAGATCAGTTAATTATTACTGAAAGGTATTTTGGACACTAATAGATAAGAGATAAGAAAGCCTTCTTCAGCGATCAATGCAAAGAAATAGAGGAAAAGAACAGAATGGGAAAGACTAGAGATCTCTTCAAGAAAATTAGAGATACCAAGGGAACATTTCATGCAAAGATGGGCTTGATAAAGGACAGAAATGGTATGGATCTAACAGAAGCAGAAGATATTAAGAAGAAGTGGCAAGAATACACAGAAGAACTGTACAAAAAAGACCCGGATAATCACGATGGTGTGATCACTCATTTAGAGCCAGACCTCCTGGAGTGTGAAGTCAAGTGGGCCTTAGAAAGCATCACTATGAACAAAACTAGTGGAGGTAATGGAATTCCAGTTGAGCTATTTCAAATCCTGAAAGATGATGCTGTGAAAGTGTTGCACTCAATATGCCAGCAAATTTGGAAAACTCAGCAGTGGCCACAGGACTGGAAAAGGTCAGTTTTCATTCGAATCCCAAAGAAAGGCAAAGCAAAAGAATGCTCAAACTACCGCACAATTGCACTCATCTCACATGCTAGTAAATTATCCAGTGCTCAAAATTCTCGAAGCCAGGCTTCAGCAGTACATGAACTGTGAACTTCCAGATGTTCAAGCTGGTTTTAGAAAAGGCAGAGGAACCAGAGATCAAATTGCCAGCATCCGCTGGATCATGGAAAAACCAAGAGAGTTCCAGAAAATCATCTATTTTTGCTTTATTGACTATGCCAAAGCATTTGACTGTGTGGATCACAATAAACTGTGGGAAATTCTGAGAGAGATGGGAATACCAGACCACCTGACCTGCCTCTTGAGAAATCTGTATGCAGGCCAGGAAGCAACAGTTAGAACTGGACATGGAACAACAGACTGGTTCCAAATAGGACAAGGAGTACGTCAAGGCTGTATATTGTCACCCTGTTTATTTAACTTCTATGCAGAGTACATCATGAGAAATGCTGGACTGGATGAAGCACAAGCTGGAATCAAGATTGCCAGGAGAAATATCAATAACCTCAGATATGCAGATGACACCACTCTTATGGCAGAAAGTGAAGAGGAACTAAAAAGCCTCTTGATGAAAGTGAAAGAGGGGAGTGAAAAAGTTGGCTTAAAGCTCAACATTCAGAAAATGAAGATCATGGCATCCGGTCCAATCACTTGATGGGAAATAGATGGGGAAACAGTGGAAACAGTGTCAGATTTTATTTTGGGGGCCTCCCAAATCACTGCAGATGGTGACTGCAGCCATGAAATTAAAAGATGCTTACTCCTTGGAAGAAAAGTTATGACCAACCTAGATAGCTTATTAAAAAGTAGAGATATTACTCTGCCAACTAAGGTCCATCTAGTCAAGGCTATGGTTTTTCCAGTAGTCATGTATGGATGTGAGAGTTGGAATGTGAAGAAGGCTGAGTGCCAAAGAATTAATGCTTTTGAACTGTGGTGTTGGGGAAGACTCTTGCGAGTTCCTTGGACTGCAAAGAGATCCAACCAGTCCATTCTGAAGGAGATCAGCCCTGGGATTTCTTTGGAAGGAATGATGCTAAAGCTGAAACTCCAGTACTTTGGGTACCTCATGCAAAGAGTTGACTCATTGGAAAAGACTGATGCTGGGAGCGATTGGGGGCAGGAGGCGAAGGGGACAACAGAAGATGAGATGGTTGGATGGTATCACTGACTCGATGGACATGGGTTTGGGTGGATTCTGGGAGTTGGTGATGGACAGGGAGGCCTGGCATGCTGTGGTTCATGGGCGACTGAGCAACTGAACTGAACTGAAATCTTATAAACTTAATAACCCAAAGATTTACTACATGAAAGATGTCGTGTTTTTGCAGATAACCAAATGTGAGTTAACAAGATTAAATACATTACCAAAAATAACAAGTGGTAGAGTAGGATTTGAAATCTTCTCCACGTCAAGCCTGTATCTATTTGACTACACTGTGTTGCCTTGCCTTTGATGCTGAATCCCAAGCACTTCTGCCTTATTTACCACTTGCTATGCAAAGTTACTCTTTAGTACCAAATTCACTTTTAGATTGGGGGGAATCCTCACAAAGCTTCTAGATGTACCCATTATGCTTTTTTTAACTGTTTATTTTTAATTGGAGGATAATTGCTTTACAATGTTGTATTGGTTTCTGCCACACATCAACATGAATCAGCTGTAAGAATACATAAGTTCCCTTCCTCTTGTACCTCCCTTCCACCTCCTATCCCAAGACCCATTATGTTGACTGAGGCTAGAGCAATGAGGAAGAAATAAGGCTGCAGATTTCTGTTCTAGAACATAGTACACACTGGGCTGGTGGCGGGGAGGCTATACAATCCTTTGACCAGAGAAAGGGATGCCCACTCTCCCTAATGCTCACATGGCAAATACTAAACAACATTTAAAAGCTACTATTTGACTCATGTCCACTTCTTTTTGCTTTCCTTCAGTAGGAAGTTTTCTCTGAACTCACCATCTCCCATCTCATCAGAGAAGGGGAGGCTAAAGACAGCTTCATCAATCATCCGGTTGGGAAGGTTGGTATAGAACCTGCCAACTGTGGTCTCCAGGTTACTCAGCTGGTTCAGCACCATCATGCTGCCCTTAATCACAGGCAAGGCTATCCGGTCCAGCACGCCATACTTTCCTGAGTTCTGTTCGGCCAGATCTCTTAGAAAAGCCAGCTCTTTCAAGCCAGTCACCCCATCTGAAATAGAAAGCCAAGGGAAGACAATGTGAAACAAACGTGTATATCTCTGGGATAGCCTTGTCATTTAGATCTAATAAGGGTCTCAGTGAGGTCTTGCAGTGCCAAAGAGATCTTTGCAGAGACAGGACTCAGGACACAGATACCAGTTCCTGCAGAGGAACAAAGCTGAAGGCATGATCTTTCCTCAAATAGTAACAAGGCCAAAGGAATTCTTCAAAAGGCAATGATGAAAAACACATGACTAAACAGAGGAGCCCCATTCAGCAAGGATTTCTTCCTTGAAAGTTTAATTATAAAATGTAAATTAGTTTTCTGCATTTAATATTTGAAAGCAAAAGTAATGATTAACAAGTCTGCATTTAATTTAAATTAGTAGATGAAGTTGTAAGAGTTTTAAAGGATTGAGGTTTGCCATTTCATTTCTTACCTCTTTGCCTATTAAACACTTGCCAAAGTCTCATGCAACTAAATGAAAGAATTATGGATTGTACTTAGTGATGTCTCCAAACCCCATTTCTTTAAACTCAGTTTAATTACAAATGTTTTCTTGTTTTATATTGTAGGGATAATACTGGATTTGATTTATTTAATATATATTTTTTATGTTTAGAGAGTTTAAAAATCTTTGTAAAAGATTCAGGCATACTGGGATGTATTGTTCTACAACATCTGTAATCTATAGCACAAAAATAAATTTAATAAACCTTTTTTAAAGTTTTGGTTTGCTATTGTTGGAACACAGTCAAAAGGATTAGTAACTGATCCCATATGGGTACCACTGTAAACAAATTCAAGTTATTTCAGTCACTACTGAAATTCTACCAATGAGTTTTAAAAAGATTTTTGCCTCATGTTCTTGAACTGTTTAGTCATTAAAAAAATCTAAGAGTTCATGGTTCACCTACCTTCAGTGACTATCATTTTTAAATAGGAAATATATATACTTCTAGCTTTGGAAGTCCATTTCTAAAATCATGGCAGGATCTAATGGATATAATTTCTTTCTTAACACATTGTATATAAATAATTTAGATTTTGCTCCACTCAGACAATGCTGAAGGAGAATCAGAATCAGATTATCATTGCCTTTGCTTGACACAGAATTGAAACGGGAGGTAAGTGGTATACTTCAGAGTAAAAGACAACACATAAAATGTGATTGATCCCTGATCTTACACCCTTGAGAAGCTTACAGGGGTGAATGATAAAAAGAGACAATTTGAGGCAATAAAAACATTTCCTTTTTTGTCATGTACTGCATGGCTCTTTCAAAATATACAAGAAAAGTAACAAACAGGAATATCTACTAGATAAAGAGCATAGCATAAGATACCAGGGATTGGGTTATTTTATGTCTCTCCATTATGAAGCATTATGCAGGGGTGGCAGCAGAATAAGTAGGGTGGCAGACTGGATTATTCTATCAACAATGTGGTCATGCTGGAAACGACATTTCCCAGAATCCCCTTTCTTCTATGCTTCCAGGTTAAACGTGGCCAAAAGTGAAGTGCTGTAACTTGAGAGGTGAAGTGAGATATGTTAAGAGACAGACACAGAGGGACCTGAAAGTTCCAGTTCATTCCACTCTTCTTATCTGTGTTCAGTTCCCTTTCCCAATTGCTGGCTTACTCACCAAGGGAAACCCAACCAAGGGCAGGCTCACTCCAGATGCTTCACTGAGAATTCAGAGAGAACAGCCACAAAGGGACAACAGCTTCTCAGACTTCTACACCAGACTTCCTACACAGTCTGCAGCGGTCCTAGTCTCTAGACATCCTTGCAAGCTTCAACTTGTTCACCCAGATCAGAGCTGGTTAATAACCTTTGAGTTGTCAATTCCTCTTTGCATCTTTACTCTTCCAGTTTCCCCCCATAATTGTGTACATTCTTACTCTCTTATTTTAAATTGAGGTATTGTGTTGGTTTCAGGTATACAGCAAAGTGATTCAGTTATATACATAAATATTTTTTCAGATTACTTTTCAATATAGGTTATTACAAGATATTGAATATGGTTCCCTGCATTATGCGGTAAATCTTTGTTGCTTATCTATTTTATATATACTGCTGCTGCTAAGTAGCTTCAGTCGTGTCGGACTCTGTGCAACCCCAGAGACGGCAGCCCACCAGGCTCCCCCGTCCCTGGGATTCTCCAGGCAAGAACACTGGAGTGGGTTGCCATTTCCTTCTCCAATGCATCAAAGGGAAAAGTGAAAGTGAAGTCACTCAGTCGTGTACGACTCCTAGCGATCCCATGGACTGCAGCCTTCCAGGCTCCTCTGTCCATGGGATTTTCCAGGCAAGAGTACTGGAGTGGGTTGCCATTGCCGTCTCCTAGGATCTGTTAATCCCATACTCTTAATTTATCCCTCCCTGACACCTTTTCCCTTTGGTAACTGTAAGTTTGTTTCCTATGTCTGTGAATCTGTTTCATATATAGATTCACTTGTATTATTATTATTTTTTTTAAGATTCCACATACAAGTGATATATTTGTCTTTCTTTATCTGACTTACTTCAGACTTAATTGTCCAGGTTCATCCATGTTACTATAAATGACAATGGTTCATTCTTTTTTATGGCTGAGTAATATTCCATTGCATACATTTACCACATCTTAAGCCAGTCATCTGTTGATGGGCAATTGGGTTGTTTCCATGTCTTTGCTATTAATAGTACTGCTATGAACATTGGGGTGCATGTATTTTTTTTTTTCGATTTGAGCTTTTGTTTTTCTCAGATAGAAGTTTAGGAGTGGGATTGCTAGATCATATGGTATCTCTCTTTTTAGTTTTTAAAGAAACTTCCATACTGTTTTCTACAGTGGCTGTACAAATTTACATTCTCATCAATAGTACATGCTCTTATTCTGATAATTAATTAATTTGATATACCACAATTTTCACTGTGATTCTGCTTCCCTATTTGAACTGACAGAATTAAGGGTATGTGTCAACCCTCTTGAGTAATGTTCAGAGATACTTTACAGAGAGGTGTGTCAGGCTAGCTTATGGGAAGAAAGAGAAAAGATGAGAGTGGTTAGGGGAAGTAACCATACGTTTCAAAAAGTGGAATTATCAGGGGCACAGCAAGTGCACATGATACTCCCATGGGAAAATCTAGGACCAGTGAAGAGATGGGTGATGCAAGAAAACTGCTCAGAATCTGCTTGAGCAGACCTGCAAAACACATGGGAAAGGCATGATCGCTTCCTTTTATGTCTCCTTACACCTGTTCTATTACCTTTAATTCATTTGCCTTGTCTATCTTCCTCACTGGGTCAAGGGCTTCTTGAAGACAAGAGATGTATAAAACAGCTCTAGGACCTCAGCACACTCTGTTGTATATGGTATGTGCTTCATAAGCACAACATATCTTGCATATTTATTATCAGAGCAACCCTATGGAGATTTTATTCTTTTTATTTGACAGATCGAAGTGAGGCCCCCAAGAGATTAAGTAACTAGCCATAAGCCACACGGCTAGCAAATGCAGATTGAAACTGAAAACCTCTAGACATCAGCCCCTGTGTTTTTCCATGTGCAAGCAGTCCACAAAATATCTGGAAAACAATCATGCTGGCCTAAATACAGATTCCTGGAACTATCTAGGAGGGTCTGATCACAAATCTGTAGACACTGCCTGGGAATCTGCATTTAAAGATGAATCTACCAGTAATCCTTATCCCATTAAAATGTAAGAACCAGTGCCCCTCAAGCCAGCTGGTTCTGCACAGAAACCTGGAAGTGGAGAGGGGAGATAAGAGACAACAGGTGAGGAGGAGTGTAAATCAAGCTGTGTTCTCTCAAGAACAAGAGAATGGGGCCACTTTGAACACTGAGAGCAAGGGGCCCAAAGAAGAGGAGGAGGAGCTGTGTGTTCACAGGTGGTGGGGGGGGGGCATGACACAGCGGGGAGCTAGAAAATCGGGCTGTCGTCAGACTGGAGGATGGTTAAATTGCTGGAGGGAAACTATTGAGTACTCTATCAGATTTGCCAGTTTAGTAAACTCTCTCAGACTGATTTAACAGCCACACAATCAGCCTTAATGAGCGCCTAGCAAGTGCCTGGCACCATCCTGGGTGTTCACTCAACGTCAGGGTTAGCCTTCACAAGAACTCTGTCAAGTAGACACTTCTCATTGCCACGACACAGCTACGAGAGGGAATAGGGAGAAAGCGGCACAGCTGGTGATTCTGCAGGTAAATGTGATATTCACAGTCCTGGTTTTAGAGAATAATCTAGGTTAGTACTTGGGCTTCCTGATCTTAAATCAATGAGATAAGTTAATAAGCTTCATCCAGTATCAAAATCCAAGTATATATGGAGAAACTTCCCCCTCCCCCCCCAAAAAAATGGAGCTGCACAGATGCCTGTGTAAGACCGTGTAACTGCAGAAGTTTTAGAAATGAAGAGCTGGCTGGACAAAGAGATGAAGAGACAGGGACATCCTGACACATGCCCTGAGTATCCGTATAAGGGGGAGAAAGCTGGGTTTGGGAAGGAATCTGCTCCTCATACCCTCATCAAAGCACCCTGTGATGGTTCTTTCATATTTTTTGAAAGCAGCATGCACTTAGAGAGAACATTTTATCTGAAAGAAAAGGATCTCGAAACACTACCTACCGTTCATGAGGGCGTAGGTGAGAATCATTACAGAGTTGTTTAGAAAGCTATTTTCTTCATTGATGACACGGAGAGTTGCCTTTTTATCTTCTTCTGAAGAGTCCTTTGATGTAATGCCAGCGGAAAGGTAAATGATGACCATGTCTGTATCTAAACAAACACATACAAACTGAATGTTACATCAGAGGCTGGCTAAAGGCAGCAACTCGTTTCTGTTCCACTGGACTGTCCTGCCTCAAGGACCTACTGGGCCCACTCTTCTTACTGCTGCCCGTCTGATGCTGAGCTTTCATCTCCCTGCTTCTGCTGCTCTTCCGTCCCGCCTGTCCTGGTCCACGAGGCCTCATTTAGCCAGTGTCAGGTAAAGAGATGCTCCTAATGAGTTTACTAGAGCAAAGAAGGCAAGTTCCTCCAGGCATCCACGGTTGTGGTAACTCAGCCATCCCAAATGGACGTCACTCCGGCCTTCTAAAATAGAGCATTCAGAACCTGATTTACTCTTTCCTCAGTGACCCAGGATCTTTACCAGGAATATACATTTTGGGGGATCTAGGCTTTAAAATGATGGTTCTTCCAGAGACTACTGAGATTTGCAAGGTTATCTGTCTCTATGCTAAGCAGTTTCAAACAAACATTTCTGTTTTAAAATTCATCAGTCTAGAAAGGCAGTAAATTAAAATAAAATAAAATAAAACGTGGACATAGGAGCCAAGTTGCCTGTGTCCACATCTCAACTGTGCTACTTTCAAGTAGTGTCTGGGTAGATTACCTAACCTTTCTATGCCAAAATCTCCTTATCTAAAACAAAATGAGGATAATGACCGTATTTACTTCACAGGGTTGCTATGAGGGCTAATTGGTTAATTTCAGAATGAAAGCAAAAGTATGATGGTGAATAGAAAATAAAAGCTTTAACACCAAACAAAAAAGAAAATCCTTGTATTGGCATGAAGAAGCACCTAGACTCTGGAGTAAAATGACTCTCCAGCTAGGGCTAATGACTGAGAACTCATTGTAGCTCACAGTGAAAACTTCTTTCAGGAGGATTTCCTCAAAAATTAAAGTGGTACATTTCCTATTACTAAAGATGCAAAGGCTGAATGACAGCTTTAATGGAAGGAGGGCAGTAAGCCAGCTGGATTTTATACTGTCTTTTTAACCTGAGATTCTCTGATTCAGCATCTATTTTTAA
Source organism: Oryx dammah (assembly GCF_014754425.2). NCBI lineage: Eukaryota > Metazoa > Chordata > Mammalia > Artiodactyla > Bovidae > Oryx > Oryx dammah. The sequence continues at coordinate 78,708,931 of NW_024070212.1, forward strand.
GATAACCTACACAGATATTCTTTTAATTGAGAAATAATGATTGATATGCTATACGCTTGTTTCTTTAGGTTCTTACAGTTGTCATTCATCTGAGATTGCTTTCTAGCTACTGGGGGAGGCAGCCTCCAGGTTGGTTCCCCAATGATCCCACTTCCTGATATTCACATCGCCGTGTGGTCTCTCTTTGAGGGTAGACTGGATTTAATGACAGAATGCAGCAGAGGTCATGGGGTGTCAAGAGATGGATTAGGTTACAGAAAGACCAGGCTTCCACCTGTGTGCTCTCTCTTGGGTAAGCCAGAGAGAATGTTGTGAGCTAGCCTATGAGAGGCAAGGAACTGAGGCCCTCAGAATCGAATCCTCCAGCAACCATGTGAGTGAACTTAGAAGCAGATCTTTCCCAAGTTGAACTCTGAGATGACAGACTCTCTGGCCAACAATTTGACCACAACCTCATAAGATACCTTTGGGCAGAGGCACCCAACCATGCTGTGCCCAGATTCCTTACCTATAAACACTGAGATAATAAATGTTTATTGTCTTAAGCCACTGGGTGTTGGATAATTTATTATCCAGGAACAGATTATTTAAAAAATCATCCTAACAATGATGAGAATACAATGACTGAATTTTCTTCCATTTGAAAATTTCCATTTTAGACTCTTTATTATGTAGAATTGAATAACAACAACTTGATGCTTTTGAACTGTGGTGTTGAAGAAGATTCTTAAGAGTCTCTTGGACCATAAGGAGATCCAACCAGTCCTTCTTAAAGGAAATCAGTCCTGAATATTCATTGGAAGGACTGATGCTGAAGCTAAGCTCCAATACTTTGGCCACCTGATGCAAAGAACCAACTCATTGGAAAAGACCCTGATGCTGGGAAAGATTAAAGGCGGGAGGAGAAGGGGATGACAGAGGAAGAGATGGTTGAATGGCATCATCACCAGTGCAATGGACATGAGTTTGAGTAGGCTCCGGGAGTCTGTGATGGACAGGGAAGCCTGACATGCTGCAATCCATGGGGTTGCAAAGAGTTGAATACGACTAAGCAACTGAACTGAACTGAAGACTTAATATATAAGCAAGCTTTAAAGCTAATTTTGATGCCTGAACAATTCTTTAATAAATATTAACTGCAAATTTAAATTACATATTTAAAATTAGGGTATGAAACCTGATGTAAAATCACTAGGGAATATCCTGATCTTAATCGATGTCAGTCTTTTTTCAATGTTGTAAACACAGTCCTATACATTTTTTTTTTTTTAGGATGCAAAACAGCTCACTTAAGTTTCAGACTGGGAAAAAAATACTATTTGACCCCAGTAGGTGGGATACAGATATATCATAAAATAAAGTATGATCTAAAGTTTGAGACAAACCAACACATGTGAGAAATTCCTGGACACTTTTAAGACTGACCTAAAGTGAACCCTTGGGTTTTCTTACTTGGCTTTATGACTCTGGATAAAACATACTGTCACTGACAGCTGGTCTTAGGCATAGGCCGTGACTGGAAAGCCAGAAGGCCTGCAGCCTGCAGCTCCTTTAGCTGCCAAGTGTTATTTTCTTTCCATCCCAACAATAAGATACATGTTCTGCAAGCATTCTCTCTGTCTCTGCCCAGCTCCTGACTCTGTTCCTGCCCCATTCTTAGGCAAAACTGAGTTATTTTTCTATTTTTAAATATCAGATCTGCCAAATTTGCTCTGATTTATTTTTCTACTTACTAGGATATCCCTGCTCTAATCACTTATGGGAACATTAAGCTTTGTGATTAATAATGTTAGGGATGAGTCATTACAGACAACTGGGGCAGAGCAAAGATATAGCATGTCCCTGGAAGAAAATGTAACCCTCTCCATGTGACAAGTCCCTGTGAAAGCCACCAGCATTCCTTGAAATGTCAAAGTGGGAAGAACAACTCAAATTTGGACTTTGCCCATGCCATTAGATCCCAACTCCTAACTGTCATATTCCTTCTGCTACAAAATGACCTCTCAACCGGTCATCCCCAAAACAAACCTAGGAAAAAAAATCCAAATGTGTTGATGGTATCTGTTACAGATCCACCATAGGACTGAAACAGAGTCAGCACTGAATAAAAGTTTTAGTTTTTCTTATTAGTACAAAGCAAATTAGCACAAAGCTACCATGACTTGGCCATGTGGCTCTTGTTCATATATGGCTATCAACATGGGGCAGATACTTGGTTTTCATGCACAGACTAATCCTTCCAATAACCTTATAAGGTAGGTCTTACTCATTGAGAAAATCCTACCAAATGGTCTTCAAAAAGTGCCAGGTACACAGTAGAGTAGATAATAAATACTTGTCTGTGGAGTGAATACAAGTTATGATATACAGTATAAATTCATAAGAGGAGTATGTAGACCCCTCACTATGCTATTGCCAAGGTGACTAATGGTCCTTGACTGTCTCTGGGCTAGGGGTCAAATTGGAATGTCTAGAGTATCTGCGTTCCTTTAGCCAGAGCAATAAGTCTTAAAGGAAACTGAATATCATTATAATCACAGCTAATATGTACTTAATATTTATGATGAGATCCTGGATCTTATTATCACCCTCAGTTTGCAGATGGAGGAAACCAGACTTGGAGAAATCAAGTAATTTACACAAGTTTCAAAAAATTTCAGAGGAGGAATTTGAGCACACATTGGTTGAAATTCAAAATCCGTATGCTTAACTACTATGTAACATTGCTTGAAAGCACCTCAAACCTTTCCTTAATAAACTAGGTAATACTAATTCCTGACGTGCTTCATTATGCAACCTAATCTGGGTTCTTCTTTCTTTGAACTACCAGTAGACACTGTAAAATGGAAGCCTGTGAGATAAACTTTAAAAAAAACATCTTACTTGGCCTAGAAAAAGACCCTTTTCACATTTAAAAAATAGTGCCGTCAAAATGTGTCCAAATCAGTGACTCTTCTTGCCATGTTTTTGCTCGCCAACATTAGGAAAATCCCCCAAAACCCAAAGGAGAAATGTTTCCTGCCAAAGCAGCTTTCTGCTAACATACAGTGCAGGAAAGTTTATAAGAAGAGGTTTAATGAAGTCTCTATTCACAGTTTTAAAGCTGGAACAAATGACAACATTTGAAAATCAAGGGGTTTCACATAAAAATCCAGATTTTTGGCTTCTCTTAAAACAGAAGATCTGGCAACACTGGACAGGCACTCCTGCAAGGCTGAACAGAGGAGCAGCTGCCTTCTTGATCGAGGATACTCTCTCTAGCTGTCCGTGCTCCCCAAACCTTACCTCGAGCTCCCTTGACACCTCACTGCCTGACTGCTGCCAGTCTAACATTGCTCTCTATTATTTAAACAGTGTCATCACCAAAATTGGACTTCATCTCTAAAGATGGTTTGAGAACTGAACAATCAAGTAAAAAGAGCACGTCTGATGAGGAACGCTGACAGGCAGATGACAGCTGGTAAAGGGCATCCACAGATGAACGGCATTGGCCAACTAGCCAATCTGTCTTGACTGCTCAAGAGGTCAACGTTATCCTTCGGCTTCACTGAACAAGGGACAACTTTGCACTCAGGCATCCTGTAATATTGGTTATGGATAGCTGGTGCTTGCCAAGGTTGGTAGGCAAAACTCTAAGATGACCCTGAAGACCCACACTCTTTTATGATCCCCTCCTCTTGAGTATGAGTATGACCAGTAATTTGCTTCTGACCAACAGAATATGGCAAAGGTGATGGGATATTATTCCTGTGATTGTGCTACATATATGGCAAAGATGGAGGGATTCTGCAGGTATAGTTAAGGTGTTAATAAGTTAACCATGAGGGAGAGTAGTTTATTTAAATCAGAAGAGTGAGCCTGATAAGATCAGACAAAACCTTTAAAAGAGGGTCCAAGCCTTCCCTGACATCAGGGGCTGGAAGGAAAGATGCTCTCCTCCTGACCTTGAAGAAGCAAGTAGATATGAGTTTACAATTGGAAGGAAATAAATTCTGCCAGTGGTTGAGCTTGGAAGAGGACTCTGAAACTCAGATGCAATCACAGACCTGGCTAATACCTAGACTGCAGCCTTGTATAATCCTAAACAGAGAAGCAACGGATGGACTCCTGTCCCATGGAAGCTGTGAGATAACAATATAGAAAAACATAAAAATGAGACACCATCTACCATCATTACCTGTAATAATTACTGTAGCTTCTTTCAGGGGCCCATCATGTTCCAGCACTATGCTGGGCATTTATCAATGCTGTCTTAGTTTTAATGCAGACACATTGAAGAGCTTGAAAATATAGTCATTACATTTATCTCAACAGGGTACATTCATTAAAAAACAAACAAAAAAACCCAACAAACAGATTATCAAATATAAAAGAGAAAATGACATAGATTCCTTTCAGTAGTTTCAAAGCATGGGTCTTATTTCAAATATCCTTTCCTTTACTTTAGCCTGCATCCTAATTCCAGATTTTCTTTAATACATGAAAATTAAATTAGAGTGCCTTTGTACATTTGAAGGGCTGTGCTCATCTAAATGACAGTTGGTTAGAGGAAGGAAAGATCAAGGCAAGAATTCAGGCTGTCCTGTTTCTGCACACATGCGCACAAGCAGAGTCACTGTAAGTCAGTGACTAGGCGGGGTGGACAATTAGCATTAAAAAGGATGTGGATATTCTCCGGGGAAATAAACAAGGATATGTTCCTAATAAAAGGGCAGGAAGAAGAGGCTCAGGGAGTAAAGAAATCATGCAGAGTACCTCTGATTGGAAAAGATGAGAAAATCTAGTAAGTTCCTAGTATTAGATGATAATATGACAACACAAGAAATTTTTATCCCGTCAGTTTAGGAAAAACCCCTCTGGACGTAGTTGTGTGATCAGTTAACAATCTCTTTCTATCACCATCATTTACCTAGTTTATGAGTTCCATGCCGTAAGAGCAAAGGCACTTACTTGCTTGGAATTTGGTGCTATTGTTGGTGCTTCGAATCAGCTGAAATGCCTTTTGAAATCCCATAGAGTGCTGGGTAGGGCTGTCCAAGGACTTGACGCTGCTGACGAAGGTGGACATCTTCCTTTTTGTCTCACTGGTGGCTGGAGACAGGAACGTCTTATAGCACTGGTCAAGGGAGCAGGTCCTGACGGTGTCTGCCACTGTCAACACGGAAATCTGGAGGGGAAAACACACACACACACAGGCAAACAAAAACTTGTTATTCTGCCAAGGAAAAGTGTTTCACATTTCAGGAGAGCCCACAAGGTGAGAAGTCCTACAGGACAGTTTTGAAGAGTTTAAAAATAAAAGCCCAGAGGCATCAATCTATCGTATTTGAAGAAGAGCAGTTAAAGAGTGGTAAGGGACAGAGACTCAGACCCTAGAGTTTTGGTTTTGTTCCAAGATGAAGTCAGAAGTATGATGTTTGTCTAGAACATTAAAAACAATATTTGACACAGAGAAAAATCTTGACCAGTACTAACGATAGTCATTTTCCAACTGGAGGTGGGGATGAGGGAAACGATAAAGGGTACGTGTGTGTGTTTAAATTTTTTTTTTTTGATGTGGACTATTTTAAAGTTGTAATTCAATAATTTTTTACAATAATGCTTCTGTTTTATGTTTTTTAGGGGAGGAATCTTGGCTCCCCAACCAGATATTGAAGCTGCACCCCCTGCATTGGAAGGCAAAGTTTTAACCACTGGACTGCCAGGTAAGTCCTAGGTGTGTGTTTTAAACAATTAGATTAGTGAGCAAAACCTTAGGAGATGGAAAAGTTAAATGTCTACAGGCGATAGATTATCATTAGCTGGAAACACAGCTATCTCTAAGGTGTCCTAAAGATTAATAAACCTCTAACAGCCTTCTTTTATCCTTCCCTTCCTATCAATCTTGAGACAAAGTCTGGTCACCCACCAGTGTCCAAGCCTTCACCTTGTTCCTCCTTAGTATAACTAGCAGTGTGAAAGTTACAGCTAATTAGCAGTCTTAACAGAAGCCATTAAGGAAGGGCAAGACTCAGTTTGGTGGAATTGAATTGAAATTGAAAGTGAAAGTTGCTCAGTTGTATCCAACTCTGGGACCCCATGGACTATACAGTCCATGGAATTCTCCAGGCCAGAATACTGGAGTGGGTAGCCTTTCACTTCTCCAGGGGATCTTCCCAACCCAGGGATCAAACCCAGGTCTTCTGCATTGCAAGTGGATTCTTTAGCATCTAAGCCACAAGGGAAGGTCAAGAATACTGGAGTGGGTAGCCTATCCCTTCTTCAGTGGATCTTCCCGACCCAGGAATTGAACTGGGGTCTCCTGCATTGCACGTGGATTCTTTATCAACTGAGCTATCAGGGAAGCCCAGTTTGGTGGGAGTGGTTTTAAAAAGAGATCTGGAACTAGTATTAGCAGCTACTTCCTCAGATACAAGAATAAAAAGTAAACCACTCTTTTCTCAAAGTCATTTATAGAGGTGGACTGAAAAACACATACCATAAAACATAGAGTGTTTTTAAAAGGGTATTCAAGAAAGACCCAATGCTAGTGGGAAGGGTAGAGGGCGTCACTGGGGTCATCAATACCTTGTCGTGTTCATCAATGGCGCTGAGGATGACTTGAGCAGCATCCTTGGCGATCTGAAGCTGCGTGTCTGTGACCGAGGCCCCATGGTCCAGGATCACTACTACGTGCTTTGACTGCGGCCGGACGGTAGAGACGTAGATAGGTCTAGAACGGCAAGAAGCTCTCAGGGGTCACTCCTGGTTTAGGAGGAAGGCTGGGACCTAACACAGCTGTGAGTGCTACAGATGGGCAGGTGTGCTGGCCTCTGTGTGTTTCAGGGGGGGCTGGCACAAGGGTGGAGAGACCAGCATGGAATGAGAAAACTCTCCTGGTACATTGAAAACAATATCTCGAGACTATCGTGGGTGTCTGCACAACAGAGACTGGTGACTTCTGTCTTCCAAAGATTAGAGCAACTGGGAGAAGATTTTAAGAAGCAAAGCCTTTGGAAGACTGGCTTTTTCAGCCTGTGTGCACCCTCCCAGGAAATGGACCTGGTGGCCCAACAGGCAGCAGAGACATACTAGCAGGGAGAAAAAAAGTCCACTGTTTTTCAGTGCTGGGTCCTCTGCAGACTTTGAGTGGGGCTTGGCTAAAACCGAGGAGGCCTATCATTTGTGAGCATGCTGAGCAGCTCTGAATAGCAGGTTTGGTTTCTCTCTCTCCAGACAAAAGCCACTGCTAGGAGGGCCCTTTCCTTTCTGTACTATAGCCATTTACACAGGTCAGCCACCAAAAGGCCCCTTATCAGAGATCTAAAACCGTGCCATCAGATTTGTCTAAGCCTGTGATAGCCACTCTTCTTGCCAGGTTTTTGTTTGCCAACATTAAGAAGAGCGGGTGGGGGTGGATAGGGGAACTCCAAAGGAGAAAAACCTCCCATCAAAGCGGCCTTCTGTGAGTGTGCAGTGCAGGCAGGTTTGTGAGAAGAGGTTTAATGAGGTCTCTATTCACAGTTTTAAAGCTGGAACAAATTAGAGGGAGCTTAAGAGAGCAAATCAGCCTCGAGAGAATTCTCTCCTTTATGGACACCCTTAAAACACTAGATTTTTCCGTGAAATGTTAGATGCCAGTTGAGTCACAAAAGCCTGGGTACAAATTAAGAAATACAGGCAAAGCACCAAAAAACTCAAAATCGGGCCAAGTTTACACTAATTGTTCTCAAGCCAAAAGTCCTACATTAATACTGAGGTACTACTATATTTTCACGAGTGAATACCATTCAGCCAAGTAAGGAAATAGAATAAAGAGAATCCAAAATTGGTGGCTACAGAAATGAAGAAGACAGCAGAGAATAAGGAAATCCGTCTTTCCCACCATTGACAACCATGTCAAATACTGAACTTTTAGGTCCTCCAAGCTAGGGGAGCAGATTCTTTTTTTAAAAAAATGACATACCTCCTCTTTTGCAATTCAACTCACATAAACGAAAAGCAGGATATGTCTGCATGCTGTCACAGTAAATTGTTAAAAACTGCTTTAATGGGAGACATAAATAGCAGCATTATATGTACAATCTGGGAGGTGGTCCTCACAGTGAGATTGGTTCCTTTCTGGAATGCTCTGCAAACCCACTCCACACTCTGCAAAAGCCTCAGAGGACAGGTAAAGAGATGGCTACAGCAATCTATGAGGAAAGAAACTCAGATTACTTAGCCAAGGGAACAGAGGCTTCAGGACTGATTAATGCCTATTTAGGGGGAGAGATTTGTGAAACCTTCTGAGTGAAAGTGAACGTTAATTTGTGACAAGGTACTAAAGCAGAATGCCATCTAATCTATCTTCTTAGAAGTAAATGAGAATTGGATGGTTCAAAGTGTCTTTGGCCTCTCCTGAGAGATGAGCTGGCCTAGAATCCAAGGTCATGGACTCTGGTACAGTCTCCAAGATGCTCAAGTCTTCATCATGCTGTCTAGGGAAGGAATGGAAGAAACCACACAAATGTCCTTCTAGGAGAAGCACAGAGGGAGTATTTTCCTGGGGACAATTTTAGGTATACTTTACTTTTTCTTCTAATATTGAGATGTAATCGACACACAGCACTGTGTACATTTAAGGTATACAGCAGCACACTGGTTTGACTTACATGCATCATGAAGTGATTATCACAGCAAGTTTAGCAAATTTAAAATAAGATGGAAAGAATAAAAATAAAGATGGCAGTTAATTTACACTCAAAAAAAAGTGAGCCAGGCATCTTGCACTAGTTCGGGAAGTTCTGGCAGCAAAAGAGAAACTGTGAGGATTCGGAAGGAAAGGATCTTTGCCTAAGGGATTCTGTAAATTGATGAGTCTTGTCATACAAATTATCTCACCATTACCGCCCTTCTGGCTAAGAGGTAGCATCTCAAGTTATTTCCTGAGAAAAACGGCATGTTAACGATCCTCAATCCAGTGTTTTCTGGACAACCTTCAAACTTCTAGTAGCAGACATGTAAATGTCAAAAGGATGGCCAAGCACGTTATCATAGAAAGGAAAATTGTGAATCACAAGCTCTACTCATACACTGTAAAGTCTTCTAGCGCTGGTCTTTAGAGAAAGTATTACCATTTGTCTCTCAACAAAGGTGTCTGAAGGGCAAAACAGTCTAAGTGCTTCAATATTTTTATTCCTTAGTAAATACCTTGTTTTACTTGGCTTGTTAGATACTTCTAAAAATGCTCTGGGCTTCATCATTTGCCTTCCTGAGCATTTCCACACCCACCTATGTTAAATAGTGAAATCAATTCAGGATAAGTTTCTAAAAGCACAGTTTGGAGGCAGAGTTGTGTGGATGAATGGGGAGTCTATATTTTATACAGATTACTCTTAAGCAGTAATTAAAACTTTGGCAAACAAGTCAACGTACCTACTGCGATGCTCATAGCTGCCCTTACACCGGAACTTGTGTGCTGGGAAAACAGTGAAAATTCCTTCTTCCGAACTGAAATACTGCCACTTAATTCCAGGGTTGGATTTCAGGTTGTCTGCAAGAACTGGAGGAGTGGGGGAAAAGAAATATAACCACCAAATCCACAGGTGCACGCAGGCACTGTGCCTCAGGCATCTGTTTTGCATAAATGGTTTGTAGTATGAATAAATCCCATTAGATTTAAGGCTATAAATTTTCTACTAAACATTTGCTTTCTGTCCCTTAAAAAAACACCCCATGAATGGAAAATGTCATGAATGCTTCAGTCAAGTAAAGCAATTATTCTTAATATTGTATAGTGACACTTAATGTCCTGGATTATTTTTCCAGCATGAGTGACTCATTTGCATTAATCTCATCCTCACTGGGCTAGTCCCTGTTGGGTCAGTGCATATTTGCTGCCTTAGGGGTATGTTCTCTAACTGTGGAAGACACTAATACTAATAGTCTAATCTCCAGAGTCCAGACCTGTGTGCTGACCTTGTTTGCTTCACAATGAGGGAAACGGCATGGATGGTACCTAAAAAGCCAGAACCATAATCATTCAGGAATAGCTTATGGAATGATTCCAATGTGCCAACACTACAATAGAGACGCCCTCACAGTATCTCATTTGATCCATAAAACAACTCCAGGATGAAGAGGGTTTTATCATTCCCTACTTTGGAGTTGAAGAAATAGGCTTATGGAGCCTAAGCAACTGGTCTGAGGCCTCGTCAGGAACTGGCTGACGTGGGATTCAAGTCTGGGTGTCCTGGCTCCCATGTTCTCCCCATCACGTGGTAATGACTCCCTTCAGAAGTGCAGGGCATCCCCCGCACCTGTTCTGCAGCTGGGATGGCAGCCACCTTACTGTGTGCAATCCTTCCCCAAACCTCCATGAAATCTTTCTCTCTTCTCTTACACTCTTTCAGTCCACTCCACACCACCTCATTCATGTATCACATACTACTGTGTGTAGGGTACTGCTTTACATGCTGCAAGATATACAGGATGAGCAGAAACCAGCGCTTCTATAACAAGCAATAAATCAGAAGAATTAGATAGAGGCAAATGGAGCAAAAAAAGAAAGCATGAGGTCTATTTGGCAAAACATGTATAGATAAAGCTCTGAATGCCACACAGCCATCCTGTAGTCTGGCTCAGGGGTCAGCAATCTTATGTAAAGAGCCAGGAGATCAGCAGCTGTGGCTTTGCATACCATATGGTCCCTGTTCCAACAATCCAACACAACCTTATGATGTGAAAGCAAGCACAGACGTCCGTAAAAGACTGTATGGGCGGGTGTGTTCTATAAAAGCGTATTTGCAAACATCAGTGGCAAGCTGGATTTGGACCATGGCCCTCCAACTACATCATGTAAAATGCACTATGTGGAAGCCTTTGAATATACTTAGCAGTCACCCTGCCCAACACACATCAAGGAGCTATAGTGCACTGTAGTCTCACACATATCCTAGGAGTAAACAGTCCATTAACCCAAGTTATAGATGAGGAGGTGGGCTGAGAGAGGTTTGCTGACTTGCGTAAGGTCTCAGAATAGACAAGAAGGAAGTCAGCCAGTATATGACCATGACACCTGTCCCCTCTCTGCACTCTGCCAAGAGACCTTATTAAGGTCATCACTGGACCCAGACAGCCACCATCTCTCTGGAGACCAATGCTGATATGAGTATGCATAAATAGGGATGAGGGTTTTTCTCTGTCTCATCTCCTGGGAGTCTGAGCCTTAACCTTGACCTCACATTAGTTCTCTTCTCCATGCAGCCCTGTCAACTGGCAGTGAAAAGGTAAACGCTGTCTTTGGAAGTAAAGGAGAGCTCGGGGACCTCATGTAAAAGTAACATCTGTAATAATAAACAGGCTACAGTGAGACTATTAAAAGGAGAGCCAATGAGCGCAAGAATGTTTTAAAATAAATCAGAATTCACACAGTAAGTGATACATTTAGTCTCACCACAGAAGATCATTCTGGTTCCATTCCAACACTAGAGCCTAAGTGTCAGGCAAGATTCCTCAAACCTGCCTGCTTAGAATTACTTTGGTATCTGATTAAATCTCATCTGTTACTTAGCACTAGCAGCAGAAGATGATGGTTATTATGGTAATGAGGAACCTGGGGCCCTGAAGCAATCAATCTATCATTGCACACACCCCATGCAGGCCCCTCCTGACCTAGAGGTGGGTGACAGCCCTATTATCCATGCTGGGACTCCAGAGGGGGCTTCCCCATTCACAGGAGTCAGGCATTCTGATCACTAGATAACTTGAGTTGGGGTCTTGCACACTCACTCGATCCTCGGAAATTCTGGAAGCCATCCAGGAAGGAAAGCTGGGCAGGCATCCAACCTGTCAGCCCATGATGCACAGTGCAAGGCTTGAAGTTATCAGTGGGCAGGGTCTGTATCTGTCTGAGCTGCCCGGACACACACGTGAAGAAGGCAATGAATGGTTTTTTCTCACTGCAGCTTGAATCCAAGACAGAAGTCATCACACTCTCTGACATCCTTCTGCATTTTACCTCTTCCCACCTTCCAGTGAAGGGGCTTCCCTGATGGCTCAGTGATAAAGAAGCCTCCTGCCAAGCCTCCCGCAGGAGACCCAGGTTTGATCTCTGGGTTGGGAAGATTGCCTGGAGGAAAGAAAATGGCAAACCACTCCAGTATTCTTGCTGGGGAAATCCCATGGAAAAAGGAGCCTGGCAGGCTACAGTCCAATGGGTTGCAAAAAACGTCGGACACAATTTAGCAACTAAACAACAACACCTTCTACTTAGAATTATTGTCCTTACAGTTGACTTTCTGATACTCCATCCTTAGATTCAAAGATCCTTGAGGGTGAGATCTATATCTGAGCCATCTCTGTACCCCTGAGCACAGATTCCCAGTTCTTTGCCCATCAAGGCATTCACTCTACGTGATGTCTGCAACATATAGGCTAGGAAGATCTGTGTGGAAGTACTATTAATGTTTCTTAAACATTTTGATACTTTTGTTTAATAAATTTTACTATCTTACTTTCTTCTAATGCCAAATCCAATTATGCATAAATACTGTGACTAAATCAACACAGACCAATGTTAATTCTAAACATGTTTAAAAATGATAAACACTCCCTTCTCCCAACACCACTGTCAACACAACTGGTACAAAATTAGGTAAATGGAGAGAGAAGAGGCTTGCTTGTCTGATGATTTCATTTTTGTTGTTCAGTCGCTCAGTTGTATCCAACTCTCTGTGACCCCATGGACTGCAGCATGCCAGACTCCCCTGTCCTTCACCATCTCTTGGAGCTTGCTCAAACTCATGTGCATTGAGTCAATGATATTATCCGACCATCTCACCCTGTCATTCCCTTCTCCTCCTGCTTTCAATCTTTCCCAGCATCAGCATCTTTTCAAATGAGTCAGTTCTTTGCATCAGGTGGCCAAAATATTGGAGTTTCAATTACAGCATCAGTCCTTCCAATGAATATTCAGGACTGATTTCCGTTAGGATGGACTGGTTGGATCTCCTTGCAGTCTGAGAGAAGACTTTCAGGAGTCTTCTCCAACACCATTTAAAAGCATCAGTTCTTCAGTGCTCAGCCTTCTTTATGGTCCAATTCGAACATCCATACGTGACTGCTGGAAAAACCATAGCTTTGACTATATGGACATTTGTTGGGAAAGTAATGTCTTTTCTTTTTAATATGCTGTCTAGGTTTGTCATAGCTTTTCTTGCAAAAAGCAAGTATCTTTTATGGAATTATACAGGATGACTTTATGGGACTAAATATATCAAAACATATCAATTGTGTATGCTAAACAGATGAAGTTTATTAGATGTCAATTATACTTCAATAAAACTTATTTAATAATAGTGAAAATTTATTTAGCATCATACAAACTAGCTTTATATATAGTTTGATGTTTTATAATGACTATTATGCTATTATACTATTTTAAACATGAAGAACAAACTTGCCCAAATCCCTAAGTCATGATTTAACCTAGATGTCTGCCTCCAAAGTCTTTGCTCTTTCCAGGACACTACAGTTCTTCTACATGTCAATAGATAACTGCTAAATGAATTAGCAATCAACAGATAAAAAGCATACTGAGTACTTCTTGAGAGGCAGAATAAATGTATAAACAGGTTGATGGTTCTCAGAATAATCAGCTGCATCAGTTTATAAGTATACAATATAAGTAAATACAATTAAGGAGACACTTGCCGAAAAGTAATGATGTCAAAATTGAAGTAAGACATAAGTCTAAAGCGAGCATTTAACCTTCTGACAAAAAACAAAGTGCTCAGCTGCTAAAACTCGCAGACACCCACTGGGAGTCTAACGTCGTGGGCTTCTCCATCAACCCCACAGGCTACTTTACCTGGAAAACGGCACAGACACGAGCTACAGCTTAGAGGGGAGAGTCAACAGGAACTGCAGCGCTGAGGACTCTGTGTGACATCCAGCAACAAATAGCATATTTTAGATAATAAAGGGAGTTTTTATTTGCAAGAGAAACTATAGAGCTGAGACCTGTTAATTATTTTGTAGATGCTCAACAGGTTAGAGATGGGAGCTTGAAATGTCTTTTTGTTTCACCATCAAATGTCTCACAGGCATGAGAAAGCCATCTGGACACAGGCCCAGTGCTATTTTGCACTTTCTACTTAATTCAGGCTGGCTCTTAGAAACTAAAAGGGAGACCTTGATAAATCAGAAGGACTGGGAATAAGAAGCCATGGGTTTAAGTCCCAACTTTTTATTCAACATCCAAAGGCATCTTTCTAAAATGGAAATCAAATCCCACAATTGACTTCCTTAAAACTGTTCAAAGGGTTTCCAGTTAACTATGCCTAGTATTAAATCCAAACCCCATCCGTCCTTTGCTACTCCCCAGCCGCACCTTTTCCCCGTTCGACCCACTGGATATCGAGAGCTATCTTTTACTGCACATATGCCCATCTGGAATAACCACCTTCTCAGAGACACCTTCGCTGACTACCCTGCATTATTCTTCTCCCTCAGAGCATGCAGTATTTTCCTTCACAGCAAAGCTTGATAAGTTCAATGTGTTTGTTTTTGTCACTATTAGTGCTGCACGTCTTACACAGAGGAGTTGTCAGTCCCAGAAGGGCAGGGGCCAAGTCTTCACATCCTCAGAGCCTGGCACAAGCCCAGGTTTGGGGAAGCACTAGAGGCCAGTATCTGTTGGGCAATGAAGACCTTGCCAAAGGCTCTTCACTTCTGTCCCCATAAGATTTCACAATCTGCATCAGCAAAGTAATAGATTTGAAAAAAGGTGCTCCTAAAGACCCTTTAGAGGCCCAGAGAAAAATGGTAAGAGGACAAAGAGTAAAGGCTCCATCCGCTTCAGCAATTGACTATTTCTTTCTTACATGTCCTATGCCAATTATAAGTGAACATAAAGAATTTTGCCATACTCATTGGCTTATTTTTCCTTTGACAAACTGTCATCAGATAAATGGCTGAAAAACTGCCTCTTCTCTTTGCAGGTACTCTTTTATTTCCCGTCTACTGGGTCTCAACATCCGCCTGCATACAGTGTACTGAACTATCTCTGGATAATTCTAACATATGGGCCTCAGAGTCCATAGTCCCCAGATATTTTCCTTCCAATTTCATCATCTACATCTGATAGGTTCTGACATCATTGGCCTCACCAGTCAAAACAAAACCAACCACGCCCCCAGACTCCTTACCTGGATGTTTTCTTTAACGCTTAGCGCACCATGTCAACGAGAAAGAAATGGATTACAAACTGTGTGTAGCTGGGCGGTGACTTTTGTTTTCTTAACAGGATTATTCAGCAGAGGTATGGACAAAAGGAAAATGCTCTGTAATAGAAAGCTTTTGCTCCCACTTGGAGGAACTCTGGACTTTCTGATGTGTAGCCCAATACTGCTCAGCAAAGCATACAGAGCTGTCTACCCCCCACAGCTTGCCAAACGTAAAACACAAGAGCTGTCCTAAATACACAGAGTGGCAGACACACAAAAACACACATACTTTCCCAACAGACCAGAAATTACATAGTACCTCTCAGTAATACTCCATGCAATAGCAACCCTTTGGGAGGGGAATCAAATAAATTAACATCCCAAGGACTGCAAACAAAATTTCTGGCATTATACTCTATTGCACCTTTCCAATGCCTGTTCCTTGCTTACATCTTGAGTATCATTTTACCATATATTTAGGAGGGACCATATTTCACAGACCCCCAGACACTGTTTATGCTATTCCGGAGGGGGTAACCATATCAAGTGACCACATACCAGCCACTTTTGAGGCTTCCCAGGTGGTTCTAGTGGTAAAGAATTCACCTGCCAATGCAGAGAGATGCAGGTACGACCCCTGGGTTGGGAAAATTCCCTGCAGTAGGAAATGGCAACCCACTCCAGTATTCTTGTCTGGAAGATTCCATGGACAGAGGAGCCTGGCAGGCTACAGTCCATGGGGTCGCAGAGTCAGACACGATTCAACATTGAGCATGCACGGGCACTTTTAGCTATGTTATCTTAGTTAATTGTTACAACAACCCTATGAGGTAGATTTTACTTATTATTCAGGAAACCAAGGCATATCGAGGTTAATTTTTCCAAGTATATAATAGCCAGCAAAAGCCAAACTTATGGAGTTTGACCAAAGAGATACTGTTATTTCCATTTTAGAGCTAAGAATGTTTTGGCTCAAAGTGAGGAGTGACTTGAGCCTTGAGCCTGGAATAGGATCCATGTAGTCCTCTCATTCTCCACCACACTGATCATGTCAGCTAAAGCCCATTGCCAAAGTTAGATTAATGGCAGCTGACCCAGCTATTTCACTGTGTTTACTTCAGTTTAATACTAAGGAGAGGATATCCACACGTCTCTGACTCTGCTCCAAGCTCACAGTTCATCACGTCCACTCAAAGTTAATTACATAATGTAAAATAACCAGTCCATTCTGTCCTTGATTCAGTTGAGACAGCCTGGTCATGGGCTTAGACAATCTAGAACAAATTTCTGGGCCAGTCCAAACTCAGCACAGGATACACCGCTCTGTCTACCTTCTTCGTTTCCAGTAGACCATTCCCAGTGGACTCAAAGGTCAAGGTCATCTCCAAACACTCATGGAAGGAATAAGAGAAAATTAACGGAGATGGAGTTCTGAAGTCAGGCTGATCGTTACAGTCAGCTCCTGAAGCCTCAGATTCCCAAGCTTTACCAGCATTCTGATTCACTAGGTCTGGGTTGAGGGGACAACGAATAGTTATTTCTGACAAAGCACTGAAGGTGCCCCTGATGATCAGCCAGGTTTGGGACACTCAACCAGGATGGTAAATGCCATTGTCTTATCTGTTTCCTTAACTTCATTTGCTTCCTAGACTCCGTCTTCAACATATAATTTTCAAGCTGCTCTAAAACTTTTATCAGGATTTCCCTACTGGTTCAGTGGCTAAGACTCCATGCTTGCAATGCAGGGGCCCCAGATTTGATCCCTGGTCAGGGGAATGGATCCTACATGCCACAACTAAGAACGGGTGGAGCCAAATAAATTTGTTGTTCAGTTGCTCAGTTGTGTCCAGCTCTTTGTTGTCCCATGGACTGCAGCACGCCAGGCTTCTCCGGCCTTCACTATCTCCCAGAGTTTGCTCAAGCTCATGTCCATTGAGTCGGTGATGCCAGTCAAACACCTCATTCTCTGTTGCCCTCTTCCTCTTTTCCCGCACCAGGGTCTTTTCCAGTGAGCCAGCTTTTTGTATGAAGTGGTAAAAGTATTGGGAGCTTCAGCAACCATCAGTTCTTCCAATGAATATTTGGGGTTGATTTCTTTAGGACTGACTGGTTTGATCTCCTTTCTGTCCAAGGGACTCGCAAGAGTCTCCTCCAGCACCACAGTTCTCTTTATAGTCCAACTCTTACATTCATACATGACTACTGGAAAAACCATAGCTTTGACTAGATGGACCTTTGTTGGCAAAGTAATGTTTCTGTTTCTGCTATTTAATGTGCTGTCTTGGTTTATCATAGATTGTCTTCCAAGGAGAAAGAGTTTGTTAATTTCATGGTTACATGCACTGTCTGCAGCAGTTTTAGAGCCCACAAAGCTAAAGTCTATCACTGTTTCTATTAAAAAGGTATTATCAGCAGAACCTTCCCTATATCTGATCCCCTCCTGAGTTATCAATGACCTTTTACCTTTTCTATACCAATCAACTTGGAAGAGTGGTCTCCATGGATTCTTCATTTCTTATTCCCCCATTCATCCCTCATCTAGCCAATTTCCTCTCTCGATGGTCCCTCCCACTTTTGGATGATCTTAGCTGCCCCCTAGGTTCTCTTCTCTCAGGCTAAACACCCTTCCATCTGTTCTCCATAAAGCTCTCTTGTCTGCTCTGCTTAAAGCCTTCAAATGCTCGACTTCAAGCTAAGAAACAAAAACCAAACCAAACTCTCACACTGACATACAAGGTCCATTAAAATCTGACTTAGTGCTACCTTCCTTTTCTGTTACTTATTCCCTCGTACACAGCGACCTGTGCTGGATGCAGTTTTTATAGATTCTGCAATGAGAAATGTGTTTGGTACTCAGCTCAAGAGCGTTCAGCACGGTATCAGACTATATCTGTCTGTTGACTTTTCTCCTCATCCCAAGTGCCTTCAACATACATAAGACAAGGTTGTGAGCTCTGTGAGGGGAGGACTTCTGTCTTGCCACAGTAACTACCGTAAAGTTGTCACAGGAGAGAAGCTTATTATGAGGGAGAAAGAGAGTCAGGATTGGTTCTGGTCTCAATCTTTGGTAATGAGCAAAATGAAGCTGCTGCTAACTGATATATGGAACATGGCCCATGGAACATGGTTTGGGTGGGAAAAGAGAAGATTGTAGGTTTGGTCAAGAGTTTGATGTGTCAGTAGGTAGAATACAGTGTTGAGGAGACATCTCTTCATTTTAAACCATCTGTCATAAGGAGGCCATCAGACTAGGAGTCAGGACACAGACGTTTAGTCACGTTAATACCAACAATTTTTTGTTTGACTTTACGTAGATCAGTTAACTTCTCTAGGCCTGTTTCTCATTTACATAACACTGACAAATATCTTCCCTTGGTATCCATGGTAAGAATAAGGCAAAAGTATAAAACGGTTTATGAGGTACCAAAGAGTAATAGATTGATTTTCCTGTGCGCATTGTATGTTTGAAATCACCACACTTAGTTTCAGGAAAATAATACTATTCATCTGGGTAGTCTGTTTCAATAGTCTCCATATATCTGAGACATTTATACGTGCTGATTTCCTAAGCTAAGAAAACCAGTTCTGATTTATAGCATATCACATCTACATTCTATCCTTCACTAAGGTTGTTTTCAAAAGCCTTGGTTATTCCATTATAAAGATGAGACAACAAAAGTACAAAAAAATTCCTAGTTCTATTCATTCAATAAGCATTTACTATGTACCTTCTGGGCTTTCCTTGTGACTTAGGTGGTAAAGAATTTGCCTAAAATGTGGGAGACCTGAGTTTGATCCCTGGGTTGGGAAGATCTCCTGCAGAAGAGAAAGGTTACCCATTCCAGTATTCTGGCCTTGAGAATTCCTTGGACTATATATAGTCCATTACGTCACAGAGTCTGACACGACTGAACGACTTTCACTTTCACTTTCCTATGTACCTTCTATGGGCAAGGGACTGGATTGAACACTCGGCGTACAAAAAATAAATTAAAAGGAGTAGAGCATCAAACAGATGTCCAACATAAAAAATTAAAATTCTATAGTAAGAATGGATCATAGAGTAAAGTAATAAAGAGTTGTGACTGGGCTGACACAACTCTGGGGGCCACCCCAAACTCCAAGTTCCCCTGGGGGTGGTTGAGGACTCCACTGAGGCTATTCCCCAGCCCAGCTTCTATGGCTCAATCCTGTCTCCTCCCCTTTCCCCACAGATTGCCAACCTCCATCTCAGAGCCTGCCTCCTAGTAAACCCAATCTGCTGCAAAAGACAAGGAATTCTTACCTAATAAGAGCAAAGTACAGAGAAGCGATAGAAACTAGGGATTTGGAGAAATGAAAGGGATTCCTTGAGGATACAGCTCAGAGGGCACACGGAAGTGAGAGAAGAGCAGACGGTGAAACTGAAAGGCCTCCATCGTTGTTTGAAAGGTTGAGGGAAGCAATCAGAGATTTTTGAGAAATGGAATTATAGAGCGAGTACTTTAGAATATCTACCATGTGCAGAATACATTGAAAATGAGGAAGAATAGGAGAAGGGAAACTTTGGAGGAGATTTCTACATTAATTTGTCTTCTAGAAAGGCAATGGAGATTTAAATCTATGGTACTGAAGTGGAGAAAACAAAGGGGATTCAAGACACATCTTTGAACTATGGAATTGAAGCCCAGTTTCCCTTTAATGAAAAGGATAACGAGATCTACATTACAAGTGGGTGTGATGAGCAGGAAGAGGGACACACAGGTAAATGCCCTAGTCAGGTGTCTTGTAAATACTCATTCACTAATGCTCTCATGTGGTCAAAACTGTTAAAGCCTGAAGTCTCAGGTAGAAAAAGATGAGGAAGAATTCCCAGTGTAACCAGGAGAGGGTACCAGCAATATATTCCAGACTGGAGAGTAAGTTTAAATGAAGGTGTTCTTGTGTGTTTGATGGTTTAATTTTTGAGGTAGCTACCAGAGTATCAAAGAGAAATATGTGTCCTAAAGTTGGTTCCTCGATAAATTAACTCCGAAACAGGCCACAGCTAGAGAGAGGTTTAGAATTGAGTGGCATGTGGTGGGTGGAGACGGCAATGGCACCCCGCTCCAGTACTCTTGCCTGGAAAATCCCATGGATGGAGGAGCCTGGTAGGCTGTAGTCCATGGGGTTGCTAGGAGTCAGACACGACTGAGCGACTGAGCGACTTCACTTTCACTTTTCACTTTCCTGCATTGGAGAAGGAAATGGCAACCCACTCCAGTGTTCTTGCCTGGAGAATCCCAGGGGTGGCAGAGCCTGGTGGGCTGCCGTCTCTGGGGTCGCACAGAATCAGACAGGACTGAAGCGACTTAGCAGCAGGAGCAGCATGTGGTGGAAGCAGGAGTGCTGTATAAATGGAGAACGTTCGGGGAGATAACAGTGAGGGGAGGAAGGCGGTGAAGAGAGGACATGCGGGGACATCCACCTTAGGAAAAAAGAGCCCAAGAAGAAGGATGATAAGGACTGGGCAGAGGAGTCTGGGGATAAGTGGCGCAGAACAATTTTATAGAAACTAAGGAGGGTAAAGTTTCCAAAAAGGAAGCATTCATGCCAACTGCTGGATAGCAGTCACGTGAAACCATGGAGGGGGTCACTTGAGATCCAAAGGAGAAATGAGGACTTCCCTGAGCAATTTGGCCCAGTGGTAAAGAATCTGCCTGCAACGTGGGACACCTGGCTTCAATCCTGGGGTCGGGAAGATCCCCTAGAGGAGGGCATGGCAACCCACTCCAGTATTCTTGCTTGGAGAATCCCATGGACAGAGGAGCCTGGCGGGCTATAGTACATAGGGTCGCAAAGAGTCAAAAGCAACTGAAGCGACTTAACGCACATACACACAAGGGAGCAATGATATAGTGAAAAACTAGGACAATCTCAATGTTGAACTGGAGTGGATTGGTTGATTTAACATTGTTACACAATTATACATTGCTGCAACAATAGAGACTTTAGAGAAGTATATTTGTTTTCATAGACACATAAGAATATTCAGAATATATTTGCTAAGTAAAAAACAAGAAAACCCAGGCTGTATCCATTACAATCACAGGTATAATGGAAAGAGTATATATATACATGAGAATCTATGTGGCTAGTAAAATCTTCTGAAATCAGTGTAATAGGATTGTTGTAAGAAACCTAGAAGACGAGACTCCAAAGTAGCTCACAGTAGAAGAACAGAACTTGAAGAGGAATCAAAGTGAAGAAAGGTTCCCTTTGTGTACTTAGTTTTATGTATATACATATGTACACTCACCATCAAACATGAATGTAAATGGAATCATAACCTCAAGAGTCTAGATTTCTAAGTGATTGAATAGTTTTTTAAACAATTACCACATCTTTTATGATACTATCTCAATCACAAAGCTGGATTAATTAGGCATACAAAATCCGAGAAAGTCCTAGCTTGATTGATTTTATTCTTTTTTTTTTTTTTTTTAGGTAGAACATAGCCTCACATTGCTTTGGAATTAGCAATTTAACAGATAATTTTCAAGTCATTTTAAAGAAAAACAAAAAACCTACAGCACATAGCCAATCCTTGTCATTCAAAGAATGAAGTGATGAAACCATGGAAATTAGCAGCTTGGTCCACAGCCTCCAGTGCCCATCTGCACCTCCTGCAGCGTTTACTGCTGTAACGTGACTTATAAGCGCCTCTTTCACCCCATGAATCCTGTTTCTCAATGAAGATGCCATCGTGACCAAGATCGAAGTTTGCAACTTCAAATGCTCTTTAAATCAAACACAATAAAGAAAGTCCAGACACCCTTTCTTTCAGTGAGAAAGAGTAACTCTCACTTCCACTCTCATCTCAATTGCATAACTCGAGAGCAAGAGACAACTTTCCTTGGACTCTTCAAATAAACTCTCTTTAGGGATCAGGCTATGCACAAGAAAATAGCTCAGCAGGAATTTAAAAGAGAGACAGAGAGAGAAAGTGAGAAACTAGGGATAAAAGCAGGAAAGACCCTGAGCAAAACATGACCCATATCATTATGTAACACATGCGCTATTGAACGTCAGCTATCTGTATGGAATCAGGGACAAGGAGTCAATTTAGAAAGTAGAGATGTGGTGGGGTCGTTTTAAGACAAAGAATACACATGTGTGTTGGATGGATGGACACATGACCTAGTTTTGGATAAATGAAGCTAAGGATGGTTTACAATTTATGTGAGTCTGTTTCCAGCTAGTCTGAGAGGCAATCTGAAACTGTGTTATCAATTAGGAACCCATTGATGGATTATATACAGACTGAAAGAGCCTAAGGCTGGACATTTTACAGATGTAAATATCAGACATGTGATAGCCTAGAAAGCACATTAATTCTGCTCTGAAAAGGGGCATGAGCCAGAGAGGAGGGGAAGGGGGAGCTGTGAGGTCACCCTCCCCCACCTCCCACTCCTCTCGTATTACAAATGACTCCAAGAATGTGGACTTTGGCTGTAGCCACTACCCGGTGGAATGTCACAAAACTTCAAATACAAGCAAGTCCGTTCTCAAATACCTGAATACTGCCAAAAACGGCTTGTAAATCTAGCTGCGTCAACTGTGCTGAGAACAACTCTTGTCAGTTAGGATGTTTTATCAATGCTTGGGACGTGATCTTGGAAACAGCCAAAAATAAGATCTGATCTCGAACAACCTACCTCTTCCCTGACCATCCTCTTTCTCCCCACCTTTCCCTTGACAAATAAAGACTGTAGTAAAACAGCATTTTGTCAGGATCCCCAATCACGTGCAGCTGAGTTCTACTCTAAAACCTCTGTCACAGAAGGAAATCTTAGTGTAACTAATAGGTCTTCAGTGGCTCCTCCAACCTGCTCTCCCTGTCTCTTAGCCTCACTCTCAGCTGAGGGTCTTGCTTCCTAATTCTCTGAGAAAACACAATCACTACTGCAGGTCATGCCCCCAAGTTCATGATATCACATTGGTCATTATGGGCATTCCACACACTTACTCCTTCTTCCTCCTTCCCATTAAGAATGAATGCTCTGTGCGTTTCCATCTTCTACTTGGAATCCCACCATCTCTTGCCTAATCAAGGATAAGGCTGTAGCAACTGTCTCTTTTCACTTCTCACTTTTATCTACCGAATCATTCCCTTTGGCACATGACCTTGCCATAATTTAAAAATATTATCTAGACTCCATGTGCCCTCTAGCTTTCCATTCAGAAAACCTTTGGAGTTCATGTGCTTAGCGTCTCCTGCTCCATTCTTAAAAGCCTGAGCTGATGAAGATCAGCCTTTCTTTTACTCTACGATTCCATCAAACAAACTTTGTCAAATTCACCAGTTAATTGGTGTTTATGTTGCTAAATTTCAGTTTCTCAAGAGCCTTCATCTTACTGAGGGCCTATTTAGCACAGTTGATCTCTCCCTCTGTCTTGAAACGCTTTTGTCATTTGGCTTCAGGCTCTCTTGGTTCTCCTACCAGACTGATTGCCATCTTAGATTCCTTTACTGCTTCCTCTTAGAGTGAACTCTAAGTTGTAAAGTGTCCCAAGACTCAGTCTTTGGACCTCTTGTCATTATTTTTTCCCCATGGCCACTTGCTGTATGATCCTACTGAGTCTCATGATTTAAGTATTACCTATATACAATGAATTTAAGTGATAAATGTCCAGTGTGGCCCATTCTCTGGACTCCAGACTTGTCTGGGCTTCCCTGATAGCTCAGTTGGTAAAGAATCTGCCTGCAATGCAGGAGACCCTGGTTTGATTCATGGGTTGGGAACATCCACTGGAGAAGGGATAGGCGACCCACTTCAGTATTCTTGGGCTTCCTTTGTGGCTCAGATGGTAAAGAATCTGCCTGCAATGCAGGAGACCTGGAGTTTGATCCATGGGTTGGGAAGATCCCCTGGAGAAGGGAAAGGTTACCCACTGTAGTATTCTGGCCTGGAGAATTCCATGGACAGTCCATGGGGTCGCAAAGAGTCGGACACTACTGAGTGGCTTTCACTTTGGGCTTCCCTGGTGGCTCAGATGATAACAAATCTGCCTGAAATGCAGGAGAACTGGATTCAATCCCTGGGTCAGGAAGATTCCCCAGAGAAGGGAATGGCAAACACTCCAGTGTTCTTGCCTCGAAAATTCCACGGACAAAGGAGCCTGGTGGGCTACAATTCATGGTGTTGCAAAGAGTCAGATATGACTGAGTGACTTTGACTCACTATACACAATGAATCTAAGTGATAAATGTCCAGCCTGGCCCATTCTCTGGACCCCAGACTTGTATACACCACTGTCTGTGAGACATTTTTCCTTGGATAACTAACTTTTTAAAACTGAGATGTCGATTCCTTTCCTCCCACAGAAACCTGTTCTTCCTCACCTCCCCATCAACTCTCTCATTCTTGTTGATAAAGTTAAATATCTTGGAAGTCCTTCCCAACTCTTCTCTTATTCTTAAACATTCTGTACTGGGCACAACTGGGAAAGGGAAAGAGAGCAAATACTGAATCTGGGAAATGAAGACTCAAGTTCCAGCTCTTGCCCTGAGCCAGCCTTGGAATCGCCCATTAGAATGTCTCTCTGCCTATTCCATGCCCTTCTCTACTCACTTCAATTATTTTTTTTTTATGAAAAGTATTTTCACTGAATTTTCTTTCTAGTAGTAAATCCCACCTACTCCAGAAGGTCTCCAGATCCTCCGACCAAGTTTTTTTAAATGACTGAATTCATTATATATTGGTCTAGACAAGAAGTGCCTGGCAGATTTAGGTCGCATCATTTAGCTAACAGCTATAGTTTTTTAATCCCTAAGCAACATAAAGCTTACAGTTCTTTCTTTCCAGACCTAATAGATTACCTGGTTTGTGTATACAATGCCCAAAGACTAGAATTCTTCCTCTGAACCAATACTGGGTAGGGTTCTAAAAGTAAATATTCTGGGTCCCTGGCTTTTCTCTTGGCTTATACATGTTTCCTGGAGACCTGGAATCTGGGAAATATACTTCTTCATGTATAAGGATTAAATCTTTTATTTCTCCAGTGATGAGGGAAGTCTTAGGACCATTCTGAGCCTCAGATTATTCCTTGGTAAAATCCTAGGACTGAGATTGGTAGGTAATTTCTAAAGGCATTTCTAGCCTTTATTTTTTAATTAATTTATTTTTAATTGAAGGATAATTGCTTTACAATATTATGTTGGTTTGTGCCATACATCAACATGAATCAGCCATAGGTATACATATGTCCCTCCCTCTTGAACCTCCCTTCCACCCATCCCACTCCTCTAGGTTGTCACAAAGCCCCATTTGAGTTTCCTGAGTCATATAGCAAATTCCCACTGACTGTTTTACATATGGTAATGTATATGTTTCCATGCTACTCTCTCCATTCCGCCCAACCTCTCCTTCCTCTGCTGTTTCCACAAGTCTCTTCTCAATGTCTGGGTCTCCACTGCTGCCCTGCAAATAGGTTCATCAGTATCATCTTTCTAGATTCCACATATATGCATTACTATATGATTTGTGTTTTTTCCTTTCTGATTACTTCACTCTATATAAAAGGCTGTAGGTTCATCCACCTCATTAGAACTGACTCAAATGCATTCCTTTTTATGGCTGAGTAATATTCTGATGGATATATGTACTACAGCTTCTTCAGCCATTCATCTGTTGATGGACATCTAGGTTGCCTCCATGGCCTAGGTATTATAAACAGTGCCAAAATGAACACTGGGGTACATATGTCTTTTGCAATTATGATTTCTTCAGGGTATATGCCCAGCAGTGGGATTGTTTGGTCACATGGTAATTTTTTATTCCTAGCTGTTTAACACTTCCAGCTTTTAAAAGGTGAAACCTTCAGGTTCTGAGGCCCATCACCCAACAGCTGTATACAACAAGACAGAGTGAGTAATGTAGATAGGAACTCTAGGGCAAGAAAGCAGAGACATGGTGCCAATTTGAAGCTATATGTAACTATGTGCACACATGTCCTAACCCTAGTAGTAATTACTGTTGCATATGACCGAGTTCTGACCAGACCAATAAGAAAGTTCAACATACAGTCAGTTGCCCATATCCACGGATGTGAAATACACAGATCTAAAATGCCAACTGTATTCTTTATACCTCACCATACATGTAAGGGACTTGTGCGTCTGCAGATTTTGGTATCAGTGGGGGGTCCCTGGAAGCAAGTATCTGCAGATACTGAAGGATGACTGTACAGCCTCATGACACTGTTCAGTAGTAGGAAAATAACCTCATCATTCTTCAAACTGCCTCCTCAAATTAAAAATTATAAACAGGGAATACAAATGAAATTCAACACTTCCTAAATGCAGAGACAATCGGGTCTCGAAGGGAACCTTTAAATGTGAATCTGCTAACAAATGAGATAATAGGTTACGAATCTAGCGAATCACATGGCGTAGTTCACAAACGCAGATGTAATACAGTGAACGCTCAACACACGTCTGCCTTATTTTCTTCTTCCTTTCCCTCTTTCAAGTGTCAGCTTGCCAGAAAGAAATATCTAACTTTAAGAACATATCTTTTTTCCTTCCAAACTAAATCTAAAGCAACACATTTATTAAAAAATGTGGTGGAAAACAGTTCGCCTTTATGAAGTCAAGAGATTACTCACCTGAATTTAAGTCTCGTCCTGGATTGAAGGCCCGGCTATTAACAGTAGTAGATAGTCGATCACAACTAATTGTTCTAGATACATTGGTGTTAAAGTTCCCATCAAATCTGAAACAACAGAAGACAATCAGCAATATTTATCTGGCCATTATTCAATCCAGAAAACAAACAAAAGTTAATAGTTCAAATACCGTGTACAGAATAGGTCAGCTCATAGATAGTAAAATTACAATTTAAATATTTTTAAAAATCACTTCAGAGTAGTGTGGGCAAACCCAACATCTGCTTATAAAGGTTTTAGAAATCAAAAAAATTCTAAGAAGATTAAAAAAAAAAAAATCCTTCAAGACAACTTTCCCTGCAGTGAATGACCAGGTACTGTTGATGAAATCGTACAGAAAATAGATTTGACAAAATTTAGACCAGAATGACAAACATTCAGACTTAAGCTCTGATGTGACATGTGAAAAAATTCTTTAAATTATTCTGTCTGAAAACCAATGACCAAGCATAAAAACAGACAGTAGTGAAGGAGAAGGAATGGCTGTGGAGTAGGAAAGATCTAGATTTGAATCCTTGCTCTGTCGCTATTACATGTGTGAACTTGCATAAACTGTACAATCTGTCTGAGCCCCAGGTTTCTTATCTGGAAAAAAAAAATAAAAAAGAAATCTACTGACTCATATAGTCACTAAGACTATTTTCCAGTGAATTTTATCCAAAAGTAACAAAATAGAAAACTCTAGAACTTCTAAATAAGCTATTTTGGATTTCACATACTGAGATGATTCATGAAGGTTCTAAGAGTTACCTGTAAATAAACTCAATCTGAAATTAGGTTTTTAAAAACTAGTGTTAAATGTGTATCTCTGATTATAAATATAATTAGTGAAATTTCATTAACACAGGTAGAGAAGCTCTTACAACACTGCAGAAATACTCCTAAAACTCAAGATCCACTTTATCATTCACATGAATGTTGCTTTTATGGATCTGTTTTATAAGAACTATTAAACTGAACTGGCTGTATAAGCAATGGGGCTGGGTTTTCAAAGGGTGTGCTGAGGTCCAAAGCAGTTTTGTTTTGATACATATCATCTCAAAAGACATTGTAAGAGACTCTTTAGTCCAGTCTCTCATCCAGTATAGAATTATATCAACACTGTCAACTGTGCCTCCAAGGACACAGTTGCTTTACAAGTGTGGTCACTCTTCCTTGGACCTGCTCCAGTTTGTCTAGACGAGAAGATTGCTCCCTCAAAAGCCACAGATGGAGAGAAAAGAAGAGATTAATACATCAGCAGCTGCCAGAGTGTATGCTGGCAAAGCAACATAATCTCACTGTCTTCTCTTGTTTTAGCATTTAACATCTGTGAAGCAAGAGGAGCATTAGACAAGGAACTCACTTGTTCTCCACGCACTAGATGGCCATATTAAATCTATTCCCTCACATACTTTTAAATTAAAGACAGATAATATATAGGCTTTGTGGCCTACAAGGTCTCTGTCACAATGACCAACTTCTGCCATTGTGGTGTGAAAGCAGCCAAGAGAATTTTTAGAGGAATAAATATGGCTGTATTCCAGGAAGACTCAATTTCCAAAAACAGGTGGTGTACCACACTTGTTGCACCACCTCTGATCTAGACTGGGGCAGTCCTACAGAATTTTCTGAGATGATGAAAATGTATCATTTTTGCACTGTTCAATATGGTAGCCACACATGACTACTGAGCATTTGAAATGTGGCTACTGTAACTGAGAAACTAAAATTTCAATTTTGCTGAACCTTAATTTAAATATAAACAGTCACCAAAGAGTGGCTACCATGTTGGACAATGCAAGTCTAGAAGGTTCTCCTGATTATCTAATCATCCTTCAAGTCTTCGTTCACTTCCCCTGAAAAACTGGATTGTGAATGCTTTTCTAGTCTATGTCAAGTGTTTCCATCTTCTCTCAGGGCAAGTGCATAATTTTAAATTTATGGATCCATTTGTATATGTCTTTTTAATTGGACAATACTTGTAAATGTTTTTAATGGGTGGCTTTTTATGGTCCAGGCCATATGAACAGACAAAAGCCCCTTGAGAGCAGATCGCATGTCTTGTCAGTTTTATTCACCACTATGTGTGTATACATATATGTATATGTGTATATGTATGTGTGTGTGTGTGTGTGTGTGTGTGTGTGTGTGTGTGTATAAAACACTAAGCATTGTTCTTGTCAAAAGCAGGCACTCATATTAACTGATCGTCTATGAACATTCTTCATACGTGCTTAGTCCTATTTTGGATTCCTGCAGAAGGCTCCAGAGGTCTAATAACTGAGGACCATCCCTCAGATAAATGGTTCCTAATTATCTAAAGTCTAAGCCATATCAGAATCACCTGGCAACATGTTGGAATGCAGATTCCTGAGCTCTACCCTGGAAGATTCAGATTTAATGAGTCTAGGGTAAAGTCCTCCCTGAAATCTGACTTTGACAGGCTCCTGAGGGGTAATAAGCCCCCCAATCCTGTCATGTAGATTCCTTTAGAAATAAGGCAGTACAAAGGCTTTCCAGGAACTTCTCCCTATGCCTCAAAGAGACCAAGGACAGAGGATCTTTCAGTCTGAAGAGAGCAGAGGAATTCTTAGGTATGCCTAAAACTCATAACTGGACTGTGCTATATTAATTACAAAACTTTTTCACACCTACTGATCTCCCAGTTGAGGAAAGTGACACCAAGCAACTCACAGCAAATCAGGGACCTAAGAAAGACTTGACCTCATCTACCTCCCTGTCCAAGGATGAGGCATACGTATTGCTTTATATAAGTGACACAGCAAGACTGTTAAAGGGGATGGGCAACTCAGGAGAGCTACTGACAACTTCTCCCAGAAGAAATGAAAGCCTAAAGAGAGCCCTCTTTCCCTAGATAGAGTCTCTACGTGCCCCGTCAGCCCCAACTCTGGAGAGGGTTAAAATCCAGTGCCACCCACATACAGATTTTTTTGACCATTGTGAAATGATAGTTAACTCCTGAACCAGGGAGACTAGGGAACTATTTTTATGGGCTGTTTTCCTTTCTGTACTGCAAAGATCATCTCTAAGAGCATTAAAGAAAATATTTTTATAACAATAAAACTGCAAGCGAAGTGACACATTCACAAGAGTAGGTGCTCAGTAAACATTTGTCAGTCATAAAAAGGTTTCACAATATAGCGCTTGTCATCAATGGCCGGCCCAACCTTCTTTCCCCACTGTGTCCCAATCTATAGTTCTACTCCGATCGTAGTTCTAACCAATACATGTTTTTTCCTGCTGGGTCCCAACTGTGGTGCTTTTCAGTGTTCATAGTGCTCATTCTACCAAGCCGATTTTCTGATTTTCCTCCCAGAAAGTCCTCTTGTCAGCCCCAGCCTATGAGGAGCCTTTTCTCCTCTAAACTGACTAGGGCCATTCTGCCTCTTATGTCTCTTTTCCCTAATTTTTAAATATTGTTCTTTAAACAAGCTTAGCATAATGTCAACAGAGCTGATGTCTGATAGATAGACTGGTTGGTTTTAGATTCTACTTATATCAACAAAAATTCTAATATAAGGTTTATTATAAATAATGAGCAAATTATCTTACTTATTTTGCCTTCTCCACACACTAAATAAAGGTATAGTAAGAAAATAATGCCAAGATATTTTGTTATGGAAGCCTTATTGTCTAAATTCTATCACTCAGCCCTCGAATGCCCAATTCTCTCTATAACCTTTCGCATATCTGAGAAGTTTTAGTTCTGCCAATGGGATTGTGGGTTATTGAGGATTTGTAGTTCTCTCTCAGGTCCAGTACATTGCTGGGAATGTATAGTTCTCTGTAAGTTTTCTTATTGGTAGCTGAGTGCTATGGAAGGTCAAAAAGCTAAGTCACTGAAAAGCTCTGTCTCTTTCATTTAATCATATTCAGAGAACATCTGTGATGAAAAAGGAGCTGCCACCTGGCAAAAGCATGCTGTGTCAGGGACAGGAGCATGCCCGCAGATGTACACAGACCTGAACTGGAGTCTGGGTTTAAAATGCTTATTGCTCTCTAACTCTTGCATAGAACTTACATGTTTGCAGCCTACATTTTTCTCTTCTATAAGATGGTTTATCTATTTTGTAACCAGAAAATAGCTCTGAAGAGCCTTGTACATAGTAAACATTTAATAAATAATAACAATGAATATTAGGTGTATTCGTAACAGTAACAGTTAACAGCTCCCATGTTACACTGTATCAAGAATATTCCAAGTGTTTTACACAGATTAACTCATCTAATCATTACAAACCTGAGAGATATACTATTATTATTTCACTTAAAGACCAAGAAACTGAGGCACAGAAATGTTAATTAAGAAGTCCAAGCTTCACAGCTAGGAAGTAACAGGATCAAGATATGAACATATATTCAAGCTCTCCTTTATAATTAATACATTACACTGTATCTCAATAAAATCAATAAATTGTCATTAGCATTATCTAAAACAGCTGAAGTACAATTCAACTCTCTCAAAGAAAAGGATTACTCTAAAGGCTTGTGGGGCTTGGGGGAAATCTTTGCTTTTTACTTAATAGGAAATGACAGTTGCTAAGCATAAGGCTCACAATGGATAGCTGCAGAGAAAGAACTCTATGGACAAAGATGAGGAAGATGGAGAAGATAAAGACAGCTATTCTCTATCAATTATAGATAACATAGATTTTAAAATGTTCACCACTGGCATAACTTTGGAATGTTCCATTTTGGGGTGACTTTTTATTACCGCACTCCAGAAAAGCCTCAAGGTCCCTTTCCATTCAAATCTGAATTTGAAAGGTTTCTGAAATCTGAGAGGTTTCAAGGCAGCAGAGGCGGCTGTAAGTTCCAGATGGACAGAAGAGTGAGCATGTCCACTCTCCACACAGAGAAGAGACACAGCTCATAGCAATTTCTCTCTTTTTCCTGGTGTTAACATTCTCCTCTGGGAGAAAGAACCTGGCATTCTGGTCATCTGACAACTTAAACAAATGGCTTATATACACCAAAGATAAGATAAAAATAGGAGACCAAAAAGAGGAAATATCACCAGATTCTGAAAAATTCTCCATGGGACAGTGAATTTCAGGTGAGTGCTAGATAATATAATAGACAATGGCCACAGATGTGAGCAACGCATAAAACCATAAAACAGGGCTCAGAGAAGCCCCAGCTGGTAACGTATAAACACACAGCCTTCCAGAGATCAAACCTGATCCCCAAAAGCACGTCAAATACCTGAAGACATTCTTTTTCTGAAGAAATCCACCCTGCTGTTTGAGAATTAAATAACCACTTTGCAGGAGAACCTCAGCCAGGGGGCAATATGACCTCTCCTCTAGTTAGCTCACAGACTTAAGTTTACTAGGAAAGGATGAAACAAAATTCAATTCTTGCTCCCTGGGTAATCCGAACATAGTGAATACTGGTGGTTTTAAATTAATTTATTTCTATCAACTGCTAACATTCTGATACTTAAAGGATTCAAGGACAAGACAACCACTCTCCTTTCTCCTGCATATTCCATGGAATTCTCTAAGTGGCAATGGTTATACAACCTCTCAATTTTCTTGAGTCTCCTCACACATGAGGAGCATCCACTCCCCAATCAAATTAACATGAAGCATGCAGAAACAAACCTCATCCTGTTTCTATGGTTGCTGACATTGCTGATGTGCAGGCAGGTATGGGAGCAGGTGTCAACAGGGGGCTTGGAGATACAGGAGCATGGTGTGTTCCGAGCTGGTGAGTCAGTCAGGAGAAGTAATTTCATGAGCAAAACCCCTGTGATTCTCTCTCCCTTTCTATTCAGCCACACACACTAATGTTAGCTTCTCTTTTGAACTCCAAACACCCATAACTTCTTATGGAAAACTCTGAACAAACTTTTTGGTCAACCCAGTAAAACTTGCTTAGCACCATCCCAGTTACCTGAGTTATCTCCAGGCCTCAGTGGAACAGCTGCCTTGCCTAAAATGAGACTACATTTAATGCACACGTGCCTTTTAGAAAAAATGATTTCTAAGAAGAAATGTACTATTTACCCTGATTGGGAGACTGTGAGAAATGCAAAGTTCGTGCTTCTAAACCATTGTAAAAACATGTCAGTTCTCTTAAGGGTTACCTAAAATATTTTTCATTGAGAAATACATAAGCTGCCAGTCACATTTATAAAATTTCAGCTTTTATAAGGTCAAGAACTGATAAAATTATAGATTTTCATATAAAATAAACAGGCAATTCAACTTATCTTTGCATATGGCCCTTAAAAGTCGTAACAATAAGAGAATAATCCTATATAAATCTCCTGTAGACTTTCTCTCTAAAAAGGGGAGATATTGGATTATGACTGCTTTCTGTATTTATTTTCATAAGATAAAACTAGGGCCTGAAATTTAGTTTCAAGAGAAATAACTCCATCTTTCCTACCCCCTCAAGTTAAAAAAAAAGAAAAAGAAAAAACTTCCTTCTGGATTTACTTTCATGAACAACTGATCGAAACTGCATCCCGAGGGAGAAAACAGAACTGTGACTCCCACTTTGATCTCTTCCCCATGGAGAAATTCACTCCCTGCCTGGCTTGCAAGATGTTCATTTGATTGACGTTTGCTCTGATGTGCAAACTGCTTTGAACTTCAGACATTTAATTCCCATCAGGCTGCAGTCATTTTTATTCTCCTTCAACAGGATTTACAAGCAGGAGATCAGCAAATGTAGAAGATAAAATAAATTTGCAGAAGCTTTGAATCTTACATCAAAACAGTGTTCAAGTGAGTTCCAATTGGATTTCATTCAGCCTCAGTTCACAGTGTAAATCAACTTTTCAGTGGAGTCCCAGTTTAGAAAGGAAAAGATACAAAAGAGAGAGAGACATACACCAGTTGGGGTTTACTTCCGGAATCTCTTTCTTGGTCTTTGTTTAAATTTCCTATGGAAGGTGATTTGCCAGGCAAATCACTTAAAACCCTGGGTTTTTCCTCAACATTTCCAGGCAAAGTCTGACCAATTTATCATGTAGCACAGAAAAACCACACCCACAGTGTGAGTTCCAAGGGTGCTGCTGAAATGTGGTATTGTTCGCGGGCATGTTTTAAAGGTAATAATTTAAAAAGCAAATCCCTGTGGATATCTCAGAAGAGCAAGGCTTACACTGATAGTTGAGTCCATAAATAAAGCCAATATGATGACAGCTAATGGGGTAGGGAATTTTTTTTAACTTGTTTTCTTGTTTTTAATCACTGCTAGAGACAGGCATGAGGGTGTTTCTTTTTTTTAAAGACCACCACAGTTACACACCATTTCTTAAGGAAGCAAAATCTGGTATGGGCTCAGAAGCTGGTGTGGAACAAACGTGCTGAGGCTTGTGATGGATCTCCCAGCCCACGGCAGACCCTTGCTGCTGGGTGTCACCAAATTACCAAGTTCCATTTTAAGAGCAGTGGACATTTGGTGGGGGGGGAGGGGCAGGACAGGGGGGAAGCAAAGATGGCAAAACCCAGCAGCTACAGGAGACTTTGAAACGAGGTCCAGTGGTTAAGAGGTTTCCCTGGTGGCTCAGTCAGTAAAGAATCCACCTGCAATGTGGGGAACCCAGATTTGATCCCTGGGTTGGGAAGATCTTCTAAAGGAGGACATGGTAACCCACTCCAGCATTCTTGCCCAAAGAATCCCCGTTGTCAGAGGAGCCTGGAGGGCTACAGTCTATGGAGTTGCAAAGAGCTGGAGATTACTGAGGGACTAAGCACATCGGTGGTTAAGACTTCACCTTTCAATACGGGAAGGTGCAGGATTGATACCTGGTTTGGGGAGCTAAGATCCCATGTGCCTTGTGGCCAAAAAAATCAAAATATAAAACAGAAATAGGATTGTTACAAATTCAATAAGGACTTTAAAAAATGGTTCCCATAAAAAAAAAGTCTCAAAAAGGGAGGTCTGGACATAAAAAACATCCGAGTAACAGCCCAACAGTGCCTGGTTTACTCAGATATGACAGGGAGACATTTCATTTCACCTCCATTCAACCAGGTTCCCACTCATTCTTTCTGGGAAGTGTCTGCTCTCCAAATATTTGAGCAACACCAGTTGAAAAGAATTAAACAAGAACCCCCTTATCTTCCACTTAACCACCCATGAGAATAAAGTTAAACAAAGAAAGAGCTAAGATAAAAATCAAACATCTGCCCTGGCAAATATTTAAACACTGTTTGAATGGTGGAGGAAGGGGTAAGAGTGGGGTCACTTCAAAAAGGAACTATCACATTTATAAAGTAAATGATACTCGACTCCCCCCAATAGAGTTTACTTATTCAAACACCTAAATTAATGGGCAAACTGAAAAGCTGTCAAATAACGTGTAATCATGTTCCGAGAAATGGTTTTTCCTTCCATCTCTGCAGAGATTGAAGAGATAAGTCACATTCTTTCTGTTCTTATCAGTAATAAGGATTAAATCTTCAGGGTTCAGCAACCCAGACAGAGTGGAAACAAGGCTGGTTTCGAATGCCCTTGGAAGGTAAGGCTTAGAGCAATCAAGCATCTCTCTCTGTGTAAGAATCTAAGTATCATACAAACCAGTCACATTTCTTTTCACCATTCCACACCCCTACCTCCCCACAGCAGATCGCTGGCAGAAAGCCCTGCTGTGATCTGTGTTTTGCTTCTAGAATTCCATTCAAACTGCTTTCTCACACAAGCTTGGAAAATGGCAAAGGTGACACCTAGGGGAACTGGAAGTGAATCCACAACCCCGTTAAACATTTATCCTTTAACTTTCTTGTTACCAGGTTTGGGCAGGAATGCACGAAGAAGAAAGAAAGGTGTCTGGAAAAAATAAAAGAGAAAACAGACAGCTGGGCAGAGGAATCCACAGGCTCCCTTTGTGCCATTCCGTAGCCCCCGTCCACACTACTACTTGACTTCTACCGAGGACTTCGTACATGTTTCAGTTGTTTATATACTTTCTCCTTTGTAAAGAGATCCTTTCCCATGTTTATCCCTAGAACCTAGCCCAGAGTTTGCCTGTGAAGAGTACAACTGCAGTAAATGCTGAATGACAAAATGCAGAAAACCGAAGAGGCTGAGACTTGCCAGGACTAGAGTCAAGAGCTTGTAAATTCGTATGTTTTCTTCCCACACATACGCTGGGTACTTAGTAAATAGCAGACAACTGTGAGTGGTATGACACAGACATCAAAGAGAAGCACTAAGAACTTCAGTTAGCAGATGACTGTAGAGATGAACTGGTTCAAATCTGTCAGGCACATTCGTGTTGGAGTGAGACAAGGCTTCTCCAGATCTCCGTTCTGCAGAATGAACATGAAACATAAGATGTGGAATACTTATGGCTCATGTGTCCTCAAAAGGCATTACTGACCCAGTATTCAAAAGCTAATAAAGCTGTGAGTTGGAAGACAGCTGGGTCCACATCATACCAGACTAGTCGAGTCTCCAAGAAAGATTACAGACACAGTGATTTTTAAATCGTGACCTTCTTTGATACGTTTTGGTATTCTTGCACAACAAAAATAGATGAAAACTTCAAGGGAATGCCTCTGTGATAACAGGGTATATTTCTTAGAGCTGGACAAAATGTACTAGGCAGTTTCATTTAGAAATCAGATAGGCAGACAGACAGATAAAAAGAAAGGAGAAAAATTTCAAGACCAACTCTCCCTAAAATCCATAAAAGGCCACTGATGAAAATCAGTATTCTAAGCAGCGTGGCAGGTCTCCTGTCCTTCCTCCAGTGAAGGTTACATAAGGAAAATTCAGAAAGCAGGACTGTTATCAGACTCAAATACAGGTGTTTTCTGCTATGAGTGTGCTCATCAATAGTCCTAAAGATACAGATACTTATCTACACACACAAGGAAATAACACAAACTAATGCAGGAACATAGTTTGAAGACAGAAATACAATTGAAATTTGCTGTATCAGAGAACTCAAACAGAGGCTCTGTAACAACCTAGAAGTGTGGGGTAGGGAGGGAGATGGGAGGGAACATATGTATACCCGTGGCTGATTCATGTTGATATTTGCAAGAAAACAACAAAATTCTGTAAAGCAATTATCCTTCAATTAAAAAAATTTAAAAAACAAAACAAAAAAGACTGAGAAATACACTAAACAGACTGTGGAAGCTTCATATTCAGCCAATTTAGAAACTTTAGAGGGTCATGCAATAGCCTCAAATGAAATTCTAAGAAGGAATACATAGTTCAGCATTTCAGTTGGCAGATAAGCCATTTCAATTTTACTACTGGTCAAAATAGTTTACCATTAAAAGAAAAATGGTTTGGAATCAGGAAACCTAGGTTCTACACCCAGCTGCCCTGAGTCTTGACACAACCTCTCTGAGCCTTCATCCTCATGTGCAAAATGGAGGAGAGGGATTGTACCCCACCAGGCTGTCCTGAAGATCATAGGAAGAATGTAATTTTAGTAAAATGATGTTTATAGAAGAAAGTATTTAACTGAAGTTTAAACATATGTAACTCTTTTACATAAGTTAAATATTGTAACTGAATCAACCTTCTGAAATGTAAAGCATTCTGCAAAATCCTTGTTGAATTCTTAACTAGACTCAAGTCCTTCTGGTAACAATATCCATACAGGCTGTATCTGTAACATTTTACCAGACTGCAGGTAATAATCATTTTTAAGTGGACTGGAGATGAATATGTGAGATAAGACAAGGAGAACACTTGAAAGACAGATTCATCATTCAGTACTTTGAGGGCAAAAATACAAATACACTTTCCTGGGAAAAGACCAGAAACTTTGATAAAATTAAACTTGTATCAAGAACCATGCTTGTCACTTTATTGGATGTTGTGTTACCCAAAGGATAAAAGAATAAAACCATTACAGTAAGAGCTCCTGGCTAATTCACAGGCTGTGAATAGTAATAATAAAAAATAAGATGTACATAGACATTTTTTACTATTGTTTCATGTGAAACACCTTAAAATATGGCTGGAAAAAAAATAGGATTTGCCCACACATGGGTCAGCTGTTACGCCTAGAAACATCAAATCCAAATGTGCATCAGCACAACATTAAAACTATACATTTGCAATTGGTCCTCTCTTCTGAAATGTCATGCATATAACATAGTTGTGGGGGTGAAAATATCTGTGGGATGAAAATAAAATGATGCTACATGCTAAATTCAACTTCTTGCCAAATCTCTCCCAAGAATGATCTACGTGTGACTTTTAAAATCAGCATGTTGCTACTAAATAAATCTTCCTTCTAAATACCTTTTGCTCTTATTTTCATTTGTTGGTTAACAGATTCTTCCCCTCTGAGATGTTCAATTTAAAATTTAGAATAGTCTTTAAAAGTCTTCCTTCCAACCCAAATCTCCAATAAAATCTAGTGGTTAAGTCATGTCAGACTCTTCTGCGACTGTAGCCCACCAGGCTCCTCTTCCATGGAATTTTCCAGGTAAGAATACTGGAGTGGGTTGCTATTCCATCTTCAGGGGATCTTCCTGATCCAGGGATAGAACCTGTGTCTCCTGCATTGGCAGGCAAATTCTTTACTGCTGAGCCACCAGGGAAGCCCCTATACTTCCTGTCTACACGCAATATTCTATGTAACGTACCACCACCCAGGACATCTTTTATTTTCCTACAGTCTTTCCTCCAAGAATTACCACTTTTCTCCTAGATTATCGGAATGGCCCAACATGACAAGCAACTAGTCTCTCCACCAAAATTTATCCCTCACTTGCCAATGATTTAATCTGCCCAAATCTCAGACCTGATCACAGCGTTTATTTGCTTTGAACCTGTTTTCCGGTGGAAATCTGTCCAGTAGATCACGGATTTTGAGCTCATCACATACATACATCCCTTCTTGGCTGTTTCAGCAGTATCTTCCCCTCTCAAGTTACATGATGCTTTGCTGTTTTCTGATCTGAAGCCTCCTTCTTCTAGATCTGTCTGCAGGAATTCCACTCTTGAAGACCTCAGCTACCACTCTTCAACCAAACTACAGAGACCTCTATTCATAATCACTCTTTCTTCAAAAGAGTCTTTGGGTTTTTCGTGACATTTGACACAGCCTACTTAGTTTACTTTGCATCCTCTAAGCTCCTAAGGTACTAACTATTTTATTCATCTTTACCTAGTGTCTAAGGCAATGTCTGGCACCTTAACTGCTTTGAACATGACACAGACAAATTGAGTTAAAAGTGATATATTCACAGATATTTGGAAATTTTGTGTGCTTAAACTCACTCCGCATGCAATTATCAGTACTGTTATAATAATTATTCATGTCTATTATTATTCTTATCATTATCAATTCAGTTAACTAATAACTGAGATAACTGAGTCAACAGCAACTTAAGTATCCCATCAGAACTTAGCACAATGGAATAATACTCAAGTGAAATTGATGACTACCATGAACGGACATAAAAGTACTTGAATTTCTGCCTAGAGTTAAAGTATCTCAGTAATTCTGACATCATCATCACTACCTATACTCAAACTAAAGACCAACTCAGGTTTCTTACCATGCATGAACTCTCTTCACAATTATATATTGAGGACCTGTTCAAGCAAGGTACTGAATACAAAGTTGACAGAAGAAAGATAAAGGGCACACAGAATAGAAATATGACTTAGAAACTGGTATCAGCTACTCTCACAATTACCCAGAATCAGTCTTAGCTGCCTTCAATTCCTTCCTCTCCCAACAGCCAGTAGTGGTGTGCAGCCCATAGCCAACACCAACAGACAAGTCCAGGCCCCTCTTGTTCATGGCCTATGTAAAGGAAATCAGACTAGGTCTTCTAGTTGTTATATGGCAAACAAGTAAAATCTCCTAAAAGAGGATCATCGTTTCTTTTCTAAAATGTTAAATTCTCTCAAACAACTACTATTTACTTAAGTGTCTACAGTACAGTACTCAGATGCTCAGTCACGTCTGACTCTTTGCGACCCTATGGCCTGTAGCCTGCCAGGCTCCTCTGGCTATGGGATTCACCTAGAAAGAATACTGGAGTGAGTTTCCATTTCCTCCTCCAGGGGATTTTCCTGACTCCAGGATCAAACACACGTCTCTTGGGTCTACTGCATTGGCAGGTGAGTTCTTTACCACTCAGCCACCTGGGAAGCCCTACTGAGTGTCTACTATGCGTTAAAGACACATGGCAGCAAGAGATGAATTGTGCTTCGTTTCATTTACAAAGCTTAAATTCTCCTGAATGAAGTTCAGTTATTCATTCTAGTATCTGAGGTTCTCTATGAGCTAATATTAATTCAACTTCTCAGCTGCCTTTTCCATCACTTTTCCCAATAAGAGATCCTTATCAGTGCTCCTGGCCATTTCCTTCTGTGGGGCTTTCTTTAAATTGACCTTCCTCTCCTGGAAAGCTCTCCCTCCATCCATATCCCTATATGTGAACATCCTTTTCCTACACCATGATTCAGCTGAAACGCTTCTCCCATAAACCATCTCATAAATGTTTCAGTTCAGTTGCTCAGTCATGTCCGACTTTTCATAACCCCATGGACTGCAGCACACCAGGCCTCCCTGTCCATCACCAACTCCCAGAGTTCACCCAAACTCATATCCATTGGTCGGTGATACCATCCAACCATTTCATCCTCTATAGTCCCCTTCTCCTCCCGCCTTCAATCTTTCCCAGCATCAGGGTGTTTTCAAATGAGTTAGTTCTTCGCATCAGGTGGCCAAAGTATTGGAGTTTCAGCTTCAACATCAGTCCTTCTAATGAACACTCAGGACTGATCTCCTTTAGGATGGACTGGTTGGATCTCCTTGCAGTCCAAAGGACTTTCAAAAGTCTTCTCCATCACAGTTCAAAAGCATCAATTCTTTGGCACTCATCTTTCTTTATAGTCCAACTCTCACATCTATACATGACTACTGGAAAAACCATAGCCTTGACTAGATGGACCTTTGGTGGCAAAGCAATGTCTCTGCTTTTGAATATGCTAAGTTGGTCATAACTTTCCTTCCAAGGAGTAAGCGTCTTTTAATTTCTTGGCTGCGGTCACCATCTGCAGTGATTTTGGAGCCCCCCAAAATAAAGTCTGTCACTGTTTCCACTGTTTCCCCATCTATTTCCCCTAAAATGATGGGACCGGATGCCATGATCTTAGGTTTCTGAATGTTCAGCTTTAATCCAACTTTTTCACTCTCCTCTTTCACTTTCATCAAGATGCTTTTTAGTTCTTTGCTTTCTGCCATAAGAGTGGTGTCATCTGCATATCTGAGGTTACTGAGATTTCTCCTGGCAATCTTGATTCCAGCTTGTGCCTCATCCAGCCCAGCATTTCTCATGATGTACTCTGCATATAAGTTAAATAAGCAGGGTGACAATATACAGCCTTGATGTACTCCTTTTCCTATTTAGAACCATGTCCAGTTCTAACTGTTGCTTCCTGACCTGCATAAATGTTTACTTTTTTAAATCAATGAATGAGTAATGTAACCTTTGTAGGTCTTATTGCATAATATCATCTCCCTCCCCACCCCACCCGCCAGATTGCTCTCAAAAGCATGAAGAAAATTACCTAATCAATCTAGAATTTACAAATTTGAGCAGCAGGAAAAGTTGTCCATAATGAATCTTGAGCATTGGCTGTCTGGAGTATAGTGCAAACTGTTCAGCTTACAGTTGAGGAAACTAAGGACTAAAAAGGTTAGGTGAATTTTCTAAGATTACACAGCAAACAGGTAGAACAGATGGCCATCTGGTCTTAAGACCATATTCCTATGATATAATCTATATCTCAGCTGAATTAAAAATGAAAGGAAAAATATCTTTACCACTTAAGATATTTTTTGCTACCACGGTAGAGACTGAATTGATTTAAAAATGAAATATTTAAAAAGAGACTTGCTGCTGCTGCTGCTAAGTTGCTTCAGTCGTGTCCGACTCTGTGTGACCCCATAGATGGCCTCCCACCAAGCTCCCCCATCCCTGGGATTCTCCAGGCAAGAACACTGGAGTGGGTTGCCATTTCCTTCTCCAATGCATGAAAGTGAAAAGTGAAAGTGAAGTCACTCAGTCGTGTCCGACTCTTAGCGACCCATGGACTGCAGCCCACCAGGCTTCTCCGTCCATGGGATTTTTCAGGCAAGAGTACTGGAGTGGAGTGCCATTGCCTTCTCCGAAAAAGAGGCTTACCTCCTTTTAAAAATGAAACAAAGCTCATGTTTCAGTTCAGTTTTTAAAAAGGCAAATGGAAGATGGTATAGAGATTCCTTAGAAAACTAGAAATAAAACCACCAGATGATCCAGCAATCATACTCCTAGGCATATACCCTGAGGAAACCAAAATTGAAAAAGACACATGTATCCGATTATTCACTGCAGCACTATTTACAATAGCTAGAACATGGAAGCAACTTAAGATATCCATGAACAGATAAATGGATAAAGAAGTTGTGTTACATATACACAAAGGAATATTACTCAGCCATAAAAGGAACATCTTTGAGTCAGTTCTAATCAGGTGGATGAACCTAGAACATATCATACAGAGTGAAGTAAGTCAGAAAGAGAAAGATAAATATTGTATTCTAATGCATATATACAGAATCTAGAAAAATGGTACTGAAGAATTTACTTACAGGGCAGCAGTGGAGAAACAGACATAGAGAACAGACTTATGGACATGGGGAGAGGGGAGAAGAGGGTGAGATGTATGGAAAGAGTAACATGGAAACTTAACATTACCATATGCAAAATACATAGCCAATGGGAATTGGCTGTATGTCTAAGGAAACTCAAACAGGGGCTCTGTATCAACCTAGAGGGGTGGGATGGGGAGGGAGATGGGAGGGAGGTTCAAAAGGGAGGGGATATATGTATACCTATAGCTGATTCATGTTGAGACTTGATAGAAAACAACAAAATTATGTAAAGCAATTATCCTTCAAAAAAAAAAAAGCAATCATAAACTGTGATCTCATGCTCTGAAGTCCCTAGAGGATCCTAAGGAGAGTAATACAGGAATCTGAACATTCTGAGTCAACATATTAATCATCAAAATTAAAAATAACTCTCCGAGTAACTTATTTCTAGTTCCCATGTCAACGATACTTCAGGAACTTAAAATGTGAACATACAAATGCCTTCATGCCTATTCCCACAATAACTATTCAATTAGCCAACATTAGTTGAGTGAGGATAAGAGAACTGACTTCTATTTGGAGACACAAAAAAGAATAAAAATCTGAATTCATCTTCCCAGGATTTCCTCCCTGGTTTACCCATTGCACTCTACCAGTCTTCTTAAATAAAGACATTAAAAATAAAAAATAAGAACACCATGAGACAGGAACACCTACAGAAGAAACTGAGGAAGGGAGGAGGAGAAAAATGGAATTAAGAGATGTCGAAGACAAGATTATTGACTGGCTTGCAGAGCACATTCCCATTTCTGTGGCAGGTTTCAGAAACAGATATTTTTGGTATATGCAAAAGGGGACTATATATAAATGTGACAGAACAAACATGTATGTTTAAGATGGCATATCAGGGAAGGCACATGGATAAGACATTTATAAAATTTATTAATATTATATATTCTCAGATTGGGAGCTGCAAAACCACATGCTAATGTGGGCCAAGTAGGTAATGAAAGTTAGGGGAATGGGTTGGGTGTGAAGCAATAGGGAGTAGCAGAGACTGTGGGGAAGGGGAGAATACAGGCCATGTCTTCAAAGGGAGCTGCTCTTCACAGGCGCTGACTTCACCCAGGGGGATGTAGACTCACCACTGTCCTATCTTCTGAAGTTAGAGAGAACAGAAATTTGGTAATTCCCCCGAAGTTTAAATGTTGCCAACAAATTAAAAAACGTATTTAAAAATCTTTAAAATATCCGGTGGGGCCAAGGAAAACACATCTGTAGGTGAGATATAGTCATGAGCAGTATGATGTGTTTTTACGTGTATGCAATCCTTGCAAGGGAGCCCAGGATCTTATGGACCCTCCTTACCTAACCCTCTAAAACACAAAAGGAGCTATTAATCAAATTCTATGAGTAAATAAACTCATTCTCAAAATTATGCTGTTAAAGTGATACCACTGAAAATGAGTTTGCTGTAGATTAAGTCATAGCCTGTCCCCCTCGCATTAGACAATATCAATTCTTCAGATCATTCCTTCAGTAAATATTGATGGAATATCTAATCACTATACAGGACTCTGTACAAAATAATTAATTTCTAGGATTCCTGAGTAAGAAAAGCTGACGGGTCTGAGAAGGAAAGTATCAAAATCATCTGAAAAATCAATTTTCTGCTGCTTTGCAGGTTCTCTCTGTAGTCATCACAGTATAACCTTCAGGGTGTATTCTGTAGAATATTCTATAAAAGAATATTCTCTCTCTTCAGAACTGGGCATTTTATCTTTTTTTTTTTTTTTTTTAATATGCATTATCATGAGACTTCCTGGTGGTCCAGTAGTTAAGACTCTGCATTCCCACTGCAGGAGGCAT
Source organism: Oryx dammah (assembly GCF_014754425.2). NCBI lineage: Eukaryota > Metazoa > Chordata > Mammalia > Artiodactyla > Bovidae > Oryx > Oryx dammah. The sequence goes on from NW_024070212.1 coordinate 78,753,265, forward strand.
GGCCTTGATCCCTGTCAGGGAACTAAGAGCCCATGTGCGCTGTGGTGTGGTCAAAAGGAAAAAAAAGAAGAAAAACCACTATCAAGTTTTAGTGACAAAAATGAAATATGGATTATATATCACTAAAAATAAAATTCTAGGCCTAAAAAATAAAAATTAGTAATTGGATAAAAAAATCAATCATAAAAATATTGGCCAGGTAACTTGTCTTTAATAAAACTGGAGAAGCAGTTCAATGAGCTACAGACACAATGTTAGTAATAAATACCTTAAGTGCTCTTGGGTCAGTGTTACATTTTTAAAATGTTTACAGGGCCTAAATATTTAAGAATGTTGTTCATATCTGACTTTTTGCAACCCCATGAACTGTATCACGCCAGGCTTCCCTGTCCTTCACAGTCTCCTGGAGTTTGCTCAAACTCATGTCCATTGAGTCAATAATCCCATCCAACCATCTCGTCCTCTGTTGGAGTCTTCTTCAGCACCACAATTTGAAAACATCAATTCTTTGGTGCTCAGCTTTCTTTATGGTCCAACTTACACATGCATACGTGACTACTGGAAAAACCATAGCTTTGACTATATGGACCTTGTCAGCAAAGTGATGTGTCTGCTTTCTAATACAGTGTCTAGGTTTCTCATAGCCTTTCTTTCAAGGAGTATGTGTCTTTTAATTTCATGGCTGCAGTCACCGTCTGCAGTGATTTGGAGCCCAAGAAAATTAAATCTGCCTGCTTCCATTGTTTCCTCATCTATTGGCCATGAAGTGATGGGACTGGATGCCATGATCTTAGTTTTTTGAATGCTGAGATCCAGATGTAAAACTAACAATCCCTTATTTCAAGTCCAGTTGCTTATGTTTATTGTAATGGCAATATTATCATAAATGCACGTGGCCAGTTCATGGGTATAAAGAGTTTGCTTTATAGAATGGTAAAATCTTAAAATTTAGAAGGATTTTTCTCAACAATCTTCAGTCCAGTTTTCATTAACTTCAGTAGTTATTTACATCAATTATCTTTAAGGCTTTGGTTACATTCACTTAATATTTTCATTTAAATTAATGCATTTTAAAATTTAGGTGTATTTATTTTAAAAAGAAATTTTATGTTATTTCCATAAGAGAAAAAACATTATCTTGACATAGAGCATAATATAAACTGTTCTTAGTCATGTTCTTAAATCGCTTCCCAAGACTGGCAGTTCTTCCTTTCTGCATTTAATTCCAACATGAACTCCCTGAGACTTAAAATGTAGACTTTTTCAGAAGGATTGAAATATAAGAAAGAGAGAACTGAAAATGTTCTCAGTAGGATAACACAACAGTTAGAAAATGTAGATTAAAGCATTTTATGAGAAACTGGAAAAGGGGCCGCTAAGGATTCCAACCCTGATTTACAACAATAACTTACTATTAACTCTTCCCATATTTGAACCTTCATTAAAAAGGTAAGAGGCCCTTTTAATTTTAAAAAGTGTTTGTGTTTAGTCAATGGCTAGAAAAGCATCAGCTCAGTGTTCACTGCAAAAATTCCTACATACATTCCCTGGTAAGAGAGCCTTTTGCTAAGCCAAGAAGACTCTGTCTAAGAGAATGGTAGTTGTCACTTGCCATTTTCAGCTGCAGACTGTTGTGATCAGATCTTTGTTTAAGATGTCGCTAGAGGGAACATGTTTTTTGTCATCCATATATCTTCTGATTGCTCAGCTTTATCATGAGAACTGCTCTGGTTGTACAAGATTCACCCCAAATGGCAGTTCCTGGCTCTGTCAACTACTCCTAGTGAGGAGAGAAGACTGCATTGCAGCTCCACAGTGTTTCTGCATTCAACACAAGTCCAGCATTTAGAGGAGTACTAACCTGCTTGCCCAGCACATTAGGAGTGTAATTCGAGTCTCTTAGATGTCAAACTGAACTAAATGAGAGATTCCTGGAGGGCAGAAACTAACTTTATATTTTATTATATTCATTTAAAGGCAGATCACTGGTTATTGCTGAACGTCTGGATGACCTGCATTTCAGACTTCAACCCTTATCTCAGCATATTCAAAATGTAAATCACTGTCTTTACTCTAAAACATTCTGAGGTAAGTCTTTCTAAACCTTCAAAGTAAACATGTGTGTAAGCAGGTAGCGCCATTTTCACAAGGCAGAAAATTCTATTCTATGGCATGGTTACATCTTATGTTATCACTTTTATGCATGGGATATAATTTCATTAACTTATTATTAGAAATTTAGAATATTTACAATATTCTCTATTCTAAATGGCATTACAATGACTTTTTAAACAAATTTATCTTTACAAACATGTCTTTATTCTTTGAAATATTCCTCCAAATGACCAAATCAAACAAGATGCACATTTTTTAAAAAAGAAAATTGAAGTATAGCTGATTCACAATATTGTGTTAGTTTCAAGTGTACAAAGTGATTCAGGTATATATCTTTTTTTGTGATTCTTTTCCATTGTATAGGCTATTACAAGGTATTACGTTATACAGTAAATCCTTGTTGTTTACTTTATACACGGTAGTATCTCTTAATCCCATACTCCCAGTTTATCCCTCTCTCCCTTTCCCCTTTGGTCACCATAAATTTGTCTTCTATGACTGTGAGTGTATTTGTTTTGTAAATAAATTCATTTGTATCATTTTTTTAGATTCCACGTGTAAGTGCTATTGTGCAGTATTTGTCTTTCTCTAACTTACTTCACTTAGTATGATAATCCCTAGGTCCAAGAGGGACACCTCTTTTCCCCATGCCATGCAGCTTGCGGGGGTCTTAGTTTCCTTACCAGGGATCAAACCTGCGGCCCTGGAAATGGAAGTGTGGAGTCCTAACGACTGAACTGAAAAGGAGTTCCCCAGTACGCACAAAGAATCCTCAGTGAAGCTATCCATCTGGTATACTTCTCTGCTTTGAGGAACCAGAGCACCTCTCTGCTGTGTCACGGTTTGCTCTCACTGTTTAATTATGTTCAGTATTTGGTCCCACCCAATAATAGTTTAATTTCTCACCCCTGACTCATCCCCATATTCAAGTCATTTCAGATTCCAGCACATAGTAATCAAATACAATTGTGAGGCACTGGGATGAAAATGGACGAGCTGTAATCCTTGCCCAGAAGAGTTGGGGAGGCGTACCTACAGCAACATGTGGTCCATTCGGTTCTGCACTGTAATAGAGGTGACGGAAACTCACTATGGGAACAAACATGAGGGAACAATGAATTCTTCCAGGGGCAAAGGTAAAGAAGGAGAGGGGAAAAAAAAGAGGTTATAGGAAGCTATGGAGTGAGACAAATGGTTATATTGCTTGTTGAAACATTAATAGAAATTCATGAGGTGGGAAAAAAATGGAAAGGTGACATATTGGGTAGATTTACAAGTAGACGTCAGTCAATTCAAGCTTTTTGCTTCACCTAGACCCATGTTCCACTTAGAAATTTCATGAAGATCTCCTGTCTTTTGAGGCAACTTCTGCACCACTAACATTTAGAGGCAGATAATTCTTTGGAGGACTGTCCTGTGCATTGCAGGATGTTTACAGCATCCCTGGCCTCTCCTCACTAGGAGCAACTGTTTCCACCTTCCAACTGTGACAACTGAACATGTTTCCAGATACTGCCAAATCTCCCTGGGGATGAAGGGGAGTGGAAATCATCTTAGTTGAGAACCAATGTTTTAAGTGTAATTCTAGCTGTAAGGACTTCTCCTTTACTATCCTATCTTTTTTTCTCAGTCAGGAAATGATTTTTTTTCCTTTGGTTTAAAGCCCAGTGGACTCTTATTTTATTTTTAGATTAGAGGCAAACTGTTGAAAACATTAAGTTACCAATGCCTCGACTATAAAAAAGAATTTCTTTGATTAAACCTAATAAACAAAAACTGAAATGTTCACTATGATAGGAAAGCATATATTTGCTCAGAACATTACAATTTGCAAAGTACTTTCTTATATGATTTCAAAAAATGCTCACAATATCCTGTGAAATACTCATTATTATTTCCTTTCTAGGGGTGAAGAAAGGCTCAGTTAAAGTTGTCACCTATCTGACACCCCCTAAATACCAACTCCTGGAGTTAATATTCATATCTGGACAGTTTCATTCCAAAATGTATATACTTTCTGTTTAGGTTAATAAACAGCTACTATGAGCTTCTCTAGGTTGCACACTGGTAAGCCAGAGAGCAAGTCTCGTCTTAATATCATACAGATGGAGAAATAAAATGACCTGAGCATGCTCGGTTACCTACATAGCCCACCAAGAAAATATAATCAGTAAAAACTTCTTTGTAGAAGCAAAGCATCATTTAACTACCAAAGAATTGTGTTGTTTCCATCCTTTGCATAGCTTTAAGAGCACTTATTATGCAAAAAGAAGAGTGATACACACTAGATATGGTAACTTTTACACTCATAATTTTAGAGTATGTTAACTTCTTTTAGTCATTCTAAATAGCCAATTCTAACTTGGTATAATGAAGATTATTATCCACTGATAGAAAACTGCATATAAAAATAGAACATTAACTAGATTATGGCTACTCAGCTAATTAGAGACCAAGTCAAAATCTTTGTACCTCGAAATAAGTGTTCTTTCCTCTAGAATTTCCAGCATCATATAACCCTATACCCCTCCAGATATAAATATCACTATGCCAATGAAGGGGCCTCCCTGGTGGCTCAGAAGTTAAAGCCTCTGCCTGCAATGCGGGAAACCTGGGTTCAATCCCTGGGTCAGGAAGATCCCCTGGAGAAGGAAATGGCAAGCCACTCCAGTATTCTTGCCTGGAGAATCCCATGGACGGAGAAGCCTGGTGGGCTACAGTCCACGGGGTCGCAAAGAGCTGGACACGACTGAGCAACTTCACTTACTTTCACGCCAATGAAGGGCTTCTCTGGTGGCTCAGATGGTAAAGAATCTGCCTGAAATGTGGGAGACCCAGGTTTGATCCTTGGGTTGGGAAGATCCCCTGGAGAAGGGAATGACTACCCACTCCAATGTTCATGCTTGGAGCATTGCAAGGGGAGAGGAGCCTGGCGGGCTTCAGTCTATGGGGTTGTAAAGAGTCAGACACAATTGAGCAACTAACACACACATATGCCAATAAATGAAATATCCTCAACCAGATACAAATATCACTATGTCAGTAAAAATATCCTCAACCATTCTGTTTCAATATTATCTGAAGCCACATCCACCTTGGTAGTTTTAAGGATATAAAGGATGTTCAGTTCAGTTCACTCACTCAGTCATGTCCGACTGTTTGCGACCCCATGAACTGCAGCATGCCAGGCCTCCCTGTCCCTCACCAACTACTGGAAACCCATGTCCAAACCCACGTCCACTGAGTCGGTGATGCCATCCAATCATCTTATCCTCTGTCGTCCCCTTCTCCTCTTGCCCTCAATCTTTCCCAGCATCAGGGTCTTTTCAAATGAGACAGCTCTTCACATCAGGTGGCCAAAGTATTGGAGTTTCAGCTTCAACATCAGCCCTTCCAATGAACACCCAGGGCTGATATGGGAATTTTTGCTACCAATGTGCCAAGGATAAAAGGCAGTCCCTTAAATTAGGCAAATCAGCTCAATCAGTGAGAGTGTCTTATTCATGACACATGAGTTAACTCATGAAAAAATGCTTGCAATTTTCTAGACTTAGTCAACTCTGGACTCAAACAATATTTGATATTTCTGAACCTAGACTCCAGCTTGACAAAAAGGTAAGCAGGGAAGATCCAGGAAATTCCTGCATATAGTCACACTTCTATAAAAGTAAAGGGCTTATTTAAGATAGAAATACATTTTGTAATAAACAAATAGGTATTTTAAATATGAATGGAAGGCAGTTTAATTCCTGGCTTAAACAACAAAAATTTCCAAGCCTTACTCCATCATGGAAGGTGGGATAGTACAGCAGTCTTGAATCGCAGTTAGGGGAGAGGTCAGGTGAGCTGTGTAGGATGCTTCCACAACTTGCTTATTCCGGTTGACAACATCCAAGTAACGGTTGAACTTCTCTCGGATTTTTTTGGCTAGCTGTGGGATGAGAGTAAGCAAAATTAATCAAAAGACCAGGACAGGAACCCATTGTACTTTTAACTATACGTTAATTTTTGTCACAAGCTGTCTATATTAAACTTCTGGTAAAACAAAAAATATTCATGTCTTATTTCATTATGTAAAGTTAAATAAAAATTGCAAAATACCCAAAAGTCACAGAAGAATACTTTATCTGTGGTAAAATAATAACTTCTATCTTATAATAGATAAAAATACATTAAGAACTACCCATGTGTTCAAATTCAGATACAACAATACCGATCCATAAAAATACCCTGGGCAGAGAAAATAGCCTATTGATGTTATTGTTGACATGGCAGTGAGTGTTAGGGGTTACAGAGCAAAATAGTGACTGGAAGAAAAAAATGCCACTATTCATAGTTCTGTATTCACACAGATTTTTAAGGAGGAAAATACACGAAGGGAAATGATATTCAGTATGTTCTGTTACACAGCTCCAGGGGGCACCATTCACAGCCTTTCATGTGAATGGAGAATCTCTGAAGCTGTACAGTGCAGACATCCATAAAAAATAATATATATATAGTTAGAAATAGACTTGTATTTGGTCTGTTATACATTGAACATGGGTAAATGTCTTTCTTAACAGAACACTACATCATCATACACTTCCACATGGGAATAGCAAAAGCAAATTGCTAAGCAGACTGCTTTTTCCTCAATTGTCCCCACCAAATATCACAGCTTAACTACAGATCTCCAAGGAAAACAGTGTTATTTGTCTTCCCCTTAAACAAAATGTTACCCAAATGAAATGACTGATAGAATTATAGCTAATTGGTTTTGTAGAGCTATTCATTACCAGCACACTAGAGGAGAACTAATCATCTCCTTTGGGTCATGCATCGCACACAATCCAGTAGCTTACAAGCTGAGAACATGGAGCCAAATCAGAATATCTTCATTTATTCCTTTCAAGTTGCTTTAACATTTTGATTTTGTACCAGTGACACTCTGGCACTTTCAGAGTTTCAATTAAATAACTGAGGTTCTCAACCTTGTTAAATACTGTACACACTAGAAAGTTTAGAAAAATGTCCAGACACCAGAAAAAGAGTATGAGTGTAATGTTTAATGTGATAATAGGTTGCTCAAATTCACTTCAGCATTTTCAAAGGAGGAACTGTGTGTCTCAAAAACTAACATACCCACCTGTAACTCGACTCCCTGAGTTAAGAGTTTTCACTATTTTTTTAAAAAAAACATACATTATTCTTGTTGAGGTCTTTGTAATAAAATGTGCAAACGTGGTTTAAATGTCCCACTGGTGATTTTGCCTCTCGGGGCAAATTTTGGTTGTTATAACTTGGTGGAGAGTGATACTGGCACATGCTACTGGAGATCAGTGGAGAAATAACTCCAGAAAGAATGAAGGGATGGAGCCAAAGCAAAAACAATACCCAGTTGTGGATATGACTGGTGTAGAAGCAAGGTCCGATGCTGAAAAGAGCAATATTGCATAGGAACCTGGAATGTCAGGTCCATGAATCAAGGCAAATTGGAAGTGGTCAAATGAGATGGCAAGAGTGAACATCAACATTCTAGGAATCAGTGAACTAAAATGGACTGGAATGGGGGAATTTAACTCAGATGACCATTATATCTACTACTGTGGGCAGAAATCCCTTAGAAGAAATGGAGTAGCCATCATGGTCAACAAGAGAGTCCGAAATGCAGTACTTGGATACAATCTCAAAAACGACAGATGATCTCTGTTCGTTTCCAAGGCAAACCATTTTATATCTCAGTAATCCAAGTCTATGCCCCAACCAGTACACTGAAGAAGCTGAAGTTGAACGGTTCTATGAAGACCTACAAGACCTTTTAGAACTAACACCCCAAAAAGATGTCCTATTCATTCTAGGGGACTGGAATGCAAAAGTAGGAAGTCAAGAAACACCTGGAGTAACAGGCAAATTTGGCCTTGGAATATGGAATGAAGCAGGGGGAAAAATGGCTAAGAGTTTTTCCAAGAGAACACACTGGTCATAGCAAACACCCTCTTCCAACAACGCAAGAGAAGACTGTGCACATGGACATCACCAGATGGTCACACCGAAATCAGATTGATTATATTCTTTGCAGCCAAAGATGGAGAAGCTCTATACAGTCAACAAAAACAAGACCGGGAGCTGACTGTGGCTCAGATCATGAACTCCTTATTGCCAAATTCAGACTGAAATTGAAGAAAGTAGGGAAAACCACTAGACCATTCAGGTATGATCTAAATCAAATCCCTTATGATTATACAGTGGAAGTGATAAATAGACTTAAGGGACTAGATCTGATAGATAGAGTGCCTGATGAACTATGGAATGAGGTTCGTGACATTGTACAGGAGACAGGGATCAAGACCATCCCCATGGAAAAGAAATGCAAAAAAGCAAAATGGCTGTCTGGGGAGGCCTTACAAATAGCTGTGAAAAGAAGAGAGGTGAAAAGCAAAGGAGAAAAGGAAAGATATAAGCATCTGAATGCAGAGTTCCAGGAATAGCAAGAAGAGATAAGAAAGCCTTCCTCAGAGATCAATGCAAAGAAATAGAGGAAAAGAACAGAATGCGAAAGACTAGAGATCTCTTCAAGAAAATTAGAGATAACAAGGGAACATTTCCTGCAAAGATGGGCACAATAAAGGGCAGAAATGGTATGGACCTAATTAAGATATTAAGAAGACGTGGCAAGAATACACAGAAGAACTGTACAAAAAAGATCTTCACGACCCAGATAATCACAATGGTATGATCACTCACCTAGAGCCAGATATCCTGGAATGTGAAGTCAAGTGGGCCTTAGAAAGCATCACTACGAACAAAGCTAGTGGAGGTGATGGAATTCCAGTTGAGCTATTTCAAATGCTGAAAGATGATGCTGTGAAAGTGCTGCACTCAATATGCCAGCAAATTTGGAAAACTCAGCAGTGGCCACAGGACTGGAAAATGTCAGTTTTCATTCCAATCCCAAAGAAAGGCAATGCAAAAGAATGCTCAAACTACTGCACAATTGCACTCATCTCACACACTAGTAAAGGAATGCTCAAAATTCTCCAAGCCAGGCTTCAGCAATATGTGAACCGTGAACTTCCAGATGTTCAAGCTGGATTTAGAAAAGGCAGAGGAACCAGAGATCAAATTGCCAACATCCGCTGGATCATCAAAACAGCAAGAGAGTTCCAGAAAAACATCTATTTCTGCTTTCTTGACTATGCCAAAGCCTTTGACTGTGTGGATCACAATAAACTGTGGGAAATTCTTCAAGAAATGGGAATACCAGACCACCTGACCTGCCTCTTGAGAAACCGATATGCAGGTCAGGAAGCAACAGTTAGAACTGGACATGGAACAACAGACTGGTTCCAAATAGGAAAAGGAGTACGTCAAGGCTGTATATTGTCACCCTGCTTATTTAACTTATATGCAGAGTACATCATGAGAAACGCTGGGCTGGAAGTAGCACAAGCTGGAATCAAGATAGCCGGGAGAAATATCAATAACCTCAGATATGCAGATGATACCACCCTTATGGCAGAAAGTAAAGAGGAACTAAAAAGCCTCTTGATGAAAGTGAAAGAGGAGAGTGAAAAGGTTGGCTTAAAGCTGAACATTCAGAAAACAAAGATCATGGCATCTGGTCCCATCACTTCATGGGAAATAGATGGGGAAACAGTGGGAACAGTGTCAGACTTTATTTTTCTGGGCTCCCAAATCACTGCAGATGGTGACTGCAGTCATGAAATTAAAAGACACTTACTCCTTGGAGGGAAAGTTATGACCAACTTAGATAGTATATTCAAAAGCAGAGACATTACTTTGCCAACAAAGGTCCGTCTAGTCAAGGTTATGGTTTTTCCAGTGAGTGGTCATGTATGGATGTGAGAGTTGGACTGTGAAGAAAGCTGAGAACCGAAGAATTGATGCTTTCGAACTGTGGTGTTGGAGAAGACTCTTGAGAGTCCCTTGGACTGCAAGGAGATCCAATCAGTCCATTTTGAAGGAGATCAGTCCTGGGTGTTGTTTGGAAGGAATGATTCTAAAGCTGAAACTCCAGTACTTTGGGTACCTCATGCGAAGAGTTGACTCATTGGAAAAGACTCTGATGCTGAGAGGGATTGGGGGCAGGAGGAGAAGGGGACAACAGAGGATGAGATGGCCGGACGGCATCACCGACTCGATGGCCGTGAGTTTGAGGGAACTCCGGGAGTTGGTGATGGACAGGGATGCCTGGCGTGCTACAATTCATGACTCGCAAAGAGTCGGACGCGACTTGAACTGAGATGATAAAGAGCCATACAGCTTCTGCCTGTCTCTCTTGGAATGCTCTCAACCACCCTGCTGTACGAAGTCAAAGACATACGGAGAAGCCACAGTGAAGTATTTGCTTGGTAGCTCTAGCCAAGCAAGTCTTCAAGTCATCTCAGCCTGGCTCCGGATATGAGTCAAGAAGTCTCTGGATAATTCTAGCCCCTGGTCTTCGCTGATGGAGTCCTAGGCATTATGGAACAGAGATGCCAGCCTTGCAATGCCTGAACCATTGAATCTGTAGGCATGAAGAAAGTTGTCTATGTCACTACGTTTTGGGTTGGGGGGGGCGGGGTGTGGCACGGGGCGGTTCTTACATGGCAACAAGTAACCAGAACACCCAGGATAGGTGGAATTCCTTCATAGGATAAATGTGTTGAAGCTATGCTAAACAAAGCTGCTCAGAGAGAGCACTGTTTTGCAATCATCAAGACAGTATCTGGTAAATTACAAATCTGTTGTAAAGAGAGTCCAACATTCTTCAGAAAATTATGACAACTGCCATATAGTGGTACTTACCATATACTAGGCACAGGACACCGGAGTGTAACTACTGACACTTTATATCAATGAACCACAAAATATAAGACTTCACTCCCTCATTTAAAACTCAGAACTGTCTTGTCTATAAAACCTGTGTATTCACCTGCTCAGTTTTGCTGCCCCAGACAAAGTTAAGAAAAGCTGCAACAGTGGCTTGAAATTTTAAATTTTAAAATCACAGAATCTGAGGAATAGAACTTCCATCAACATAATCAGCCAAGGCACAGAGTGGGTTGGCTGTGGAATTGTTCCTGGGTGGGGGTGGGAGTGGTTACTGGGTGTTGGGAGATGGACTCTGGTGGGGATGGGGGAGCAGAGGGGTGGTATCTGCCTTTGGCCTTCTTGTTAGGGTGGGCCTAAAGCGGCATTCTCCATTAGTGGAAGCAGTTACCTACATACAGAGTCCAGACACACAAGACAATGAATAAAAGGTCTCAGAAGAAAGCTCTCTCCACTGGGATTCACTCCTCTTGGTCAGTAACTCCTCAGTGTCTATGTTATGGCACCCTATCTGGCTTTATTTTTTTAAAAACTGCCCACATTAATCATGTGTAGGACACTGTTATGAGCACCTCACAAGCATATGACAATTTAATCCTTCCAGGAACCCTACAAACTACACATCTCCATCGTTAAAAAACGCTTGTTCAGGGTCACAAAACTAGTAAGTAGTAAAGCTGGGATCAAAAACCAGTAACATTCTGCCTCAGAACCCAAGCTTCAGTCTGTGCAACACTGCTTCACTCTGTGAATTCTTAGACCTAACAACCTCCCACGATTTCTTTTCAAACCCATTTGAATCAATGCTATGAAATTCTTGGCAGAATATCATAAGCCATACACAGTCTCATGAGAATTAGATTTTAATAATTTACATTTCATTTGGAATTTTTCATAATTCCTATGAAAGTCAAAACTTTGAAGTTAGAATTGCTGAATTCTACCACCAATAAGAAAAAGGGATATGAATTTGAAGTAACATACCCTCCAAAACAATGCCTATCTGTCATTACCTGACTACTGTGCTATCAGTTCTACCAAACTAAGTTAAATTGTCCTGATTAGTTCTGGGTATTCCAGTTTATTACTGGAAGGAGAACAGAATAAATGTAACATTCCTATCCTGAAGGAAGTGAACTTCAGAATTCAGTATTTTCCTCTGGGTTTTGATCTGAGTTAATTTATCTGTCATTACAGAGTAGTAAGATGAAATTGTAATTCCTATTATGTATGTGGGGAAAAAAAAAAAAAGAGGCATGTGGAGCTTGAGGGTCTCTGGACTCCCAGGGGGTGATCTGGCCTCCTTTGACCCCACTGCCTGAGACGACCCCTGGGTGCCCTTCGGACAAGGACTGTGAGAGTGACTCACAGTAAAAACCTCATGCTCCACCGTGGGGTAGATTTTCCCTCTCTAAAAGCAATCTCTTTTAGCATGCCAACCAAATCCAGGTTGCTCGGCAAGCATAACAGAATCTATTAGAGTAAAGATAGCCCACAGAGAGATTAAATCCTGAATGTATCCGTTAAATTCGAGAGGACCCGCTACCAAGGCGGAAACTTCCAAGAGGCCAGACAGATTCTGGGTCTGTATCCTGCCATGATCCCTGCAGACAGAAGAAAACAAAGGACATTCTCAACAAAAAGCTACAGGTGGACCCACAATCCTTCTCAGTGTAATTAAAAACATTTTTCTTTCCATGGCTCAGCTTTCATCTTTTATCCTTCTTTATCCTCTCCCCTTCATCCCCTAAGGGGTTCCTGAATGCTGATGAGACGACAGGGCTAAAACCATCTTGTCATCTTTTGGGTCAATTCTTCAGCTAGCCAGCATCCAGCTATGGGTCAAATGATGAGTAGGTAGCTGGCCAGTCCCCATGGGAACGGATTCTTATTTGTCATCATCTCCAGTGACAACGTTTCATCACAACGTCAATGAATTTCTTTCTTGCTGAATTTCACTTCCCTTAATTTTCCCATAGACATTTCTGTCATTTGCATACTTCCCCAGAGCCCCCCTTTCTCCCCCACCAACCTTTTTTAAAAAGCTCTTTTTACCTTAGCTCTATACTTCTGAAGATTGGAGGTGGGGTGGGCATACGGGTAGAACAAGGTAAAAGAAAACAAAAATGAAAAGCATAGTACACACTTTATTTATGTCTCTGTCCTAAAAGGAAGAGCCGGAAGGAGTTTTGAATGTTGGGGAAAGCTTTATCTAAAATACATAACAATGAAGCTGACAGGCACAGACAGGAAAGGTACTCCAGGGAACTGGAGATTCAGAGCAAAATTCCTACTGAATGTAGAAGCGTTTAACATTTGACATTCAAAAACCTTTGTGCCGTGATAAGAATCTACTAGCTGATCTCCCTTTCCTTCTATTTCAGCCATTATTACTCAAGAAAATAAACCTTTTCATTTTCCAGCAAGTTTCAGGATTTGGTTATTTAAATGTCAGTAACACAGACATAATTTTAAGTATACTCAAGCACAAGCATCACACCATTGCATTCCAAGGTTCAAGGAGGAAACCGTCTTATTGTTTCATGTCGGACCTTGTTTATAGGGTTATTAATAACACCACACTCTTGCTATTATTTTTATTAGTAACAGTTGTAATATTCTAGACAGCTCTCCCAATTATTAGCTGGGAATCTGGGTCAGTTCCTTGACGTCCATTAGCCTTGGTGTCCTCATGAGTACAACAGGATAACATAGTTTCAAGAACTTTTTCTGACGTTCAAATGTAACAATGACTATATTAATATAAACCCCAGGATGACTACAAGGGATTATTCTCTTTGTTATACCCCAGTCTCTGGACTAAGAAGAGCATGTGGCATTATAAGGAAATACTGTGGAGCCATAAGTAATGGGAGAGGGACTCCCTAAATATTAACCATTTTATTCATTTAACTCATGCTTAATTCTCCTCAGGAAAACTGACACATATCTGGGGGGTGGGGAAGCATTCTTTCCCTTAAAAATTAACAGTAAAATGGCACAAAGAGCTTAAGCTTTGGAGTCAAAGAAATCTGAATCAAATCAAGCTGTCACTTACTAAGTAAATGGAGCCAAAGTAAATTATTTCTCTAAGCCTCAACTTTGTTGTTGTTTTAGTCACTAAGTTGTGTCCGACTCTTTGGCCAGTCCATGGACTGTAGCTCACCAGGTTCTTCTGTCCATGAGATTTCCCAGGCAAGAATACTGGCGTGGGTTGCCATTTAAGGGGATTAATTACCTCTAAACTGGAAATAACAATAGCTGTTTCGTGACATTGTTTGAGAACCAAGAGGGATGATGTTTATAAATATTTAGCAGAGTGTCTAACTGATCGTATGTGCCAAATAAATGGTAGTGATTGTTTACTATTATTATCATTGTTGTGATTATCTGTGGGAATCGATATAGGGACTCAGACACTATGAACAGAGACTCCCAAAAGGCCTAGGAAGAGTCAGGATGGGTGTGCTAACATTGGGCTATGACCTTACTAGAGCTATCGGCAACTCTTCCACAACACAGTATCATGTAGGTTATATAGTTAGTCATAGGTAGGGACTCTTCTGGGATCCTCTTTTTCTAAATAAAGGATTTAATAATGACTTTATTCTTATGTCACACAATACCATTTTCAAAGCATTTTTTCATGACTCATCCAACAGTACTGGGAGCCAGGCAAAGCAGATATTCCTGGCCCCTTCTCTACCATCAGGAAATCAAGGCTCAGTGGTACACCCAAGCTCACGCTGAGTAAGTGCAGAAAACAGACCAGGGCTTCTAATCCCCAGATCCATTCTCTTTCTGCTACAAGCTCCTCCAATTTGCAGGAAAATGTGAACTCTCTCAGATCGAATGATCTAAGTTCTACCTATTCTTCCAGTCCCAGCCCTGTGTTTGCCTCTCTGAAGACCTCTCAGGTCCTTCTTCCCCAAAACTGTCTAGGACTCAGTCAGTGTCTGTGCCACTCATTGTCGATCTTTCCTCATTTAAAGATCCCATTTCTCCTAAGAAGCCAATAACATAATAATTAATATTTACCTATTGCTTGCTATGTGCCAGGCACTTTGAAACGGCAATTTTGGGAGATGCCTTTTTTTTTTTTTTTTAAATGCTCACAACAACTCTTGGTACTTACTATATGCTATTTTTATAAACAGTTTTGATAGATTAACTTGCCCAAGGTCACTCAGCTAATAAATAGAATAATTAGATCAAACCTGTGCTTTTGAACCACTGGGCTATGCATTTTTCTTTCATGTATACCTAGCATCGAGAAGAGACTTAAAAGCCTTCATTACTGTATTCATTTCCCTACAATATACCATTACGTGTCATATTGGGAAAATCTGCTTCTAGTTCAAAAAAGGGCAGATAACTTGGAAAAATTGCTCATATCTGGTTTAAGCCAATCAGAAGCTTTGAGCCTCTCTAGTTCCCTATCTTCCTCAGCCTCTAGGATGATATAAGCTGCTCTGGAGTACCTATTGCTAAGAAAAGAGCACCAATTCAGATAAGGTACCCTGATGGCAACTGGCCATACTTTTGGTGTGGCTGCTGATCTGCTCCGAGCTCAGGTCTCAAGTGTGGAAGAGCCTGGGCCTGGCAGGCAACGATACAGGAGAAGACAGATGAAGACCCGGAGATGGGACAGGGCCTGTCTGAATTTCCAATGGCCCGCGGAGGCTTCAGGGTTGTCTGACGGATGTGTGGGAATAGCACATCCAGTGGAGAAGTGGGGCGGCCGCTGACAGATGAACTGCAGGTGGACCAGGAAGATTTATGTGCAAGGCTGTCTGGGCTCCAGGGTCACATACCCCAATTCTGGGAGAGGTGGGGCCCCTGTGGCTGAGCTGGGGAGGCACGCAATGGAAAAAACAGGAGGCAAGTGCTGACATGCCAGAGAGCCGAAGGAGGCTGAGCTCTGGGAAACGGTTGAGAGCGGCAGCTTCTCTCTTTAAGCAAAACATAGGTTTGCTTAAAAGGTTATAATGGGGTTTGGTTTGGGCAGCAGTTTGTACTGGGTATTCCAGGAGAGTCATGGAAACACACAGCCCAGCCTCCTGAAAGCCAAGGTTATCAACTCAAGGGCTCAATGGGCTTTTGCCCTGTTTTTCACCCCTTTCTACCCTTAACAACCAGATCATAACAAAAGAAACAAAAGGAAGGGCAGGCTTCAACCCACTTCTCCCCACTTCACTCTGTAATAGGAGCCTTTGGGCTGAGGTTCCTTTAAACCAAAATAAGCAAGTGCTCAGGCCTTGAAGTTTACAGTCAGTTCCTTCACAAGGAAAAAGGAGTTTAACCTAGTCTCAACCTTGGAAAAAATCAAGAGGCTGAGAGTTGGGGGATGAGGGAGGAACTCTGGCCACAGCATACAGGAAATTCTAACCTTTTATGTTACAGCTTTTGAGATGAGCTTTCTTAGTTTATGAATCAGAGAGGAAAGGTGTTGAAATACCCTGGGGTTCATGATTTTAGGAATACTCTGGCGGCCCATGAGGGATACAGAGAAAAGGAAAGAAAACCCAGTCCCATTACTCTTCCACATAAAGCTCTCATTGACAGTATAAATAACTGTGCATAACTTATAAACACCAAGTATGCAGGCTTCCCAGCTGATGCAGGGAAGAAACTGCCTAACAATGCAGGAGATGCAGATTTGATCCCTGGGTCGGGAAGATCCCCTGGAGTAAGAAATGGCAACCCACTCCAGTATTCTTGCCTGGGAAATTCCATGGCCAGAGGAGCCTGGCGGGCTACAGTCCAGAGGCGGACACACTGGGCACGCATGTACATACTTAGAAGCTTTCTAAGTAACAAGGTGGGGTGGGGGAATGCATTAGGGGAACTGGGGCCAGTTGGGAGGGCTCTGGAAAGCTGCAGTTTCACTCTACCCCAGATTACTTTTCCCACCACAAATGCAAATGCCTTCTCATATCTACAACCAACCTTGCAACCTGGGGCAGCGCCTGGCAGGGACTTGTTTTTTGTATAAATGAAGGACAAAATCTGACCTATCCTCCACTGGGAGGCCAACTGGCTAGAGCATTTTAGGGTTCTTCATGGGTCCTCTGAGAGCAGATGGGTCAACACTTGCCAGCAAGTGTCAATTAGCTCAGTAATGAAGTGGAAAGATGAGACTGGCAAGTAAGCAAAAATCTGCCACTATACACTTACTTTCGCCATCTTCAACCTGGCCAAGGCCTCATTAAATTCAATTCTGGGGATGGCAATCTTGAGACACAATGAAAGAAAACCAAAAAACTAGATGTTTCCATTTCCCCTTTCTTAATGATAAATTAATCTGACTTACCATTCCAATGGAATATAATAATGTGCCATTTTAGGACTTCACTGATCCATAGTACTAAGAGCAGCAGGGCTCAATGACAGTAATTCTAAGGTCCCCTACTCCCTAGTTACAAATATATAAGTCAATGCAAGACAGAGCCTAAATGCACAGCATATCCCATTTTTTTGAGCAACAAATTTTTACATGTATTCCCTTTAAAACTAAGGGAACATAATAGTACCAGAGAAAGCATCTTATAAACATTTGATTTCCTCAGTTGTTGAAATCTGGCCTTGAACATCCATAACCATCTGAGTCTTCAGTGTGGCTCGACTATCATAGGAAGTAGATGTACTCTCTCTGCTGGTCCTACCTTCTCACAATGAAGCCAACTTATAACATGCTTATCTCAGTAGATAGAAAGCGATTTTCTTGGCTTCACTGTCGAGATACTTGAGTAGTGGGCAATCAGCCTGCCTTTAATGATGCAGGCCTAAATCTTGAAGCACTAATACAGAGATACACGTTTTTGCTTTCTGCTTTTTTACAATTAGGAAAAACAACACTCACATGGACCACTTGGATGAGGTGCAAATGTTGGCTGCTAGTAGGAAATGCGTTACTATTAAGACTTGCTAGAAACAACAACACAAAGTAATGTTTCCCATGTGGATTCCACACCGGAGGAATGAGGATATTTGCCTCAACCACAACAATTTTATTATATCCTTCTCTGAGCTGTTCTGTGTGTTCCTCTGCCAAGTTGCATCTGATATCATTCTCTAACTCACAGTTGGATTGAGAAAGGTCCTCTCATTGCCTCTCTGATGACAGGGAGGATTGCAAACACAAGAACCAGGGTTATGTGTGCTTTGTATCGGCTATTTGCTTCCGTAGGACTCATGCTCACACCTCTCCTGAAGGGTGATGCCTGACATGGGTGTCAGTGGATAAGACAGTGACTTCTTGATGACTCTAGAAAACCAGCATGCTCTTTGCAGCATATAAAAGGACTAAAGGCTGCTTAAGTAACAACCAGTGAGAATGCCCATGAGCAGCTATTTCAACATGATTCCTACCTGCCCAGAATCTTCTAATATTATAAATAAAGCTGTAGATCTTGGTGAACTTCCAATTTTATCAAACCACATGTTATTTCATGGAACCAGATTTTCAAAGTGTTGAGCCAACTGAAGGTTCTTGATATTAGCAGCAATTAATTCCTTTGCATCACTGCCACAAATATTTCCTATTGCACCAAGGGATATATTAGGGATAAATTGGGCCCTGCTTTTAAGTTGCTTGCTAGGTTTTAGAATATGCATATGTTTATGCATTCTACTAGTGCAGATGATCTGAACTTATTTTTTTTTTAATAGGAGCAACAGTTGGATTTGAAGAAATCTTGGCTGTTACCTCCTCGCCAGCATTTCCTGATACTATCCAAACTCATGATACTAAAAATGTGTGTTAAAATGGGCTTGTTTCCATTTTTAGTGGAATGTTCATTTCTCATGATGAGGTCTTCCTGGCTTTTAGAATAAGAATTGAGACTCAGCCTATTCCCTTTTATTTAAATGAAGTTTTGACTGTTTGAGTCAAAAGGCCAGGCTCAAACTTTTTCTGCGTCACTGAAACAAGGCGTTTACTCACATATGGATGGCAGAGTTATGTGAAGAGCAAAAGCTCCAGCTGGAGTAGGGAGAGATGCACATTTTGGCAGAGCCTGCATGTCTTTTCCTGCCCTGCCCCAAAGGCCTTACCAGCCCCTCTCCTGGTTGCAGCCTCTTCTCTCCAGCTGTGCCTGCCAGCAACTGCCCCTCCTCCCCTGTATCTGCTGGGGGAGAATCGGTACCAGCCCCTTCATGCGTTCCATCACACACACGCACGCACACACACACACACACAGGGGGAGCACACAGTGTGCGAATTAAAGGAACGAGGAAATAGACTACTCTGGGTTGTTGCCAAAACAACACGAAAAAACTGTAGCCAGAATTTTCAAGCCTGAAATATGAGTATGTGATGGTGGTGGGAGATACAGAAAATTTCATTTTTCTATAATTGGTGTGAATACACAAATGTGAAAACGAACAGTGTGCTGTAAATATATGCATAGAGTGCAATTTATATGTAAACAATGGATACATAGTACATTATAACAAAATATGTGAGTATACAAGATGAGTGTGGCAGGGGGGCGGGGGAGAGTGAGCAAGCGTAGCATTATCTCAGTTTATCTCAACACCAGGCATACATTGGCTAACGTACAATATGTACCCCTGAAGTCAGCTGGTCTATATTTAGTACAGGAATTACAGCTTTCGTGCATGCATACACACATATTTTAACTTTCAAATATATATAAGAATTCAGAGCATATGTTGCATATATATTTTTATGAAAATATAAACAAGATAGTTAAATATTTCAAATTCCAAACTGCCATTTCTTAAAGAGTGAGGTAGTAGTTATCAGGCTGCTCTCTCTCTCCTGGCCTACCTTGTTTTGTTCCTCCCTTTCTGAAGCTGGCTGAGCAGGTCCTCAGATATCCCTGATTACTGTTAAAGCTTCACACTGGGAGAGAACCTGGGAGTTCTGGGGCAGCTAAAGGTTTGTTACTTTCTCCATGGAAACTGCACTAACAAAAAACCGTACCAACCACAATTCTACACTAAGAATTCCAAACAGTTATCGACTTCTACTCATGTGCAACACAGAGGAAGCTCATTATATTATATTTAAACCCTACGGACTAGCCAAAGATTGTACTTTTTTCACTCACTCAATTTGCTAAAAGTTATTCTTTGTGTGTGTATTAGTTGCTCAGTCGAGTCTGACTCTTTGTGACCCCATGGACTCTAGCCCACCAGGCTCCTCTGTCCGTGGGATTCTCTAGGCAAGAATACTGGAGTGGGTAGCCATTCCCCTCTCCAAGAATCTTCCCTGACCCAGGGATCAAACCTGGGTCTTCAGCATTGCAAGCAGATTCTTTACCAGCTGAGCCAAAAAGTTCTTCTTTAGGGGATACTATTTAACACCCCCTTCAACCCCAACAAAGCAAAACAAAAAAGTCAATAGCCCCATAGAAGCTCCACAATAACAAAAATTAGAACCAACTGATAATAAAGGAATAATGATTAAGTGTGAAAAAGACAAAGGTGTCTGCTCTTTAAATAAATCAAGGACTTCATTTATTTTTATATCTTGTTTATGTTCCTACAGGATAATCCATTAGTGATAGAATGCGCTTCCTCATAAGACACAAATTATATCCTTGTGATTATTAGAGCTAAAAGGCAGAAGGCACCCCTACCATCGTTTGGCCCAGGTCAACTGATTATTTAAACTCTATCTTTTCTTCATTTAGTGGTTGAGTTTGCATCAGAGTACTTACAATGTTTAGACATATTATTTATCTTACTTTGGTTAATGTGTAATACTCTCAGCAGAGAATAAACCACCTTCCTCTTAAAAAACTGAAAACATATAAAAGGATTGGCAATGAAACAAGTATGGAAAGCAACATAGCACAATGATTAACAACATGGATTTTAAAGTGAAAATCTTGGTCCTACTATCTCATTCAAGAATGGTTTGGGGTAGAAGTCCCCAACCTTTGGGACTGATTTAATAATAATAGAAATAAAGTGCACAACAAATGCATTTGAATTATCCTGAGACCAATTCCCCCTCACCCACAGTTCCTGGAAAAGTTGTCTTTAACAGAACTGATCCCTGGTGCCAAAAAGGTTGGGGACTATTGATTTGGGGCATCATAACTTAATAGCTTTGAGTCTCATTTCCTTCAACTCTAAAAGAGGGAGAGGAACTGTGTCTGTATCATAGGGTTATGGTAAAATTTTAATAAGATAACTCAACCAGCATTTATTAAATGAACA
This sequence comes from Oryx dammah, assembly GCF_014754425.2. NCBI lineage: Eukaryota > Metazoa > Chordata > Mammalia > Artiodactyla > Bovidae > Oryx > Oryx dammah. The sequence goes on from NW_024070212.1 coordinate 78,774,388, forward strand.
TGAAACATCATGCCAAATAAATCACTTTTTCCAAAATGCAACACAACCTAGGTACACCTAGTTCTTGTACCCATGCCATACTTATTACAATTCTAGAAAAGCATGCATAATTTGAACATAACCCAAAATAGTGCCACACTAGATGGGATCCACAGTCCATTAAGACTACCTTCTGTCTCTCTCAAATGCCTCCTTTGGGCCATCACCTGCAAGAGATTAGCAAGATATACCAAGTATATGAACACATGTCTCTTGTAATTTAACTATGTCTTTGGGATAAGCTCTTTGTTTCTCTTCTTATAATGCCAAGTGCATAGTAAGTCCTCAACAAATGTTTGCTGAATCCATCAACCGTCTACCACTTAGCAGTGGTATGCTCAGAATCTCCCCCTTGAAGAGCTCATGATCTATAGTTTTTCCATTCGTTCCCAATATCTTGAAAGCATTACAGCATGAGTTATTCTGACAAAGTCCCAACACTCAGGAGTTTGAGCTCCCTAAATTTTTATATTTTAGAAGAGGTAAAATAACCACAAATTTTCTTTCTGCTGCAAAAACACTTACAGTATTTAATATTTTTTTACTTCTTCCAAAGTTTGATGAGTATTCTCTCATCACAATATTTTTGCCTTTCTTTGAAAACAAATCCAACCTTGAATGGATTTTTTTCCTGGAAAGCAACATGATGTAGCATAATGGTTTGTAAATCTTTTATAAAGTGATAAGCCATTAAAAACACATAAAACCTCACATTAAATTTCAATATATCAAACAAGTAAGGTAAATTGCTGTAGGGATGAATGGGGAAGAAAAGGACAGAACTTGGCCCTTACATTCTGTCACAGCCTCTGCAGTACCTCTCCCATACCTTGGGAAACAAAATTTTAAAAATATATAGTAGAACACTGAATCTCAATCCCTTGCAACCCAAATTGGGTTCTCTTAGCCTTTCAGTTGGATGCCCTTGCACAAGATATTTCTTTGGTATAATTTTCCTTGTCAGTGAAACTTGTGGAACTTTTTATGAGGATTATGAATTTGTGTAGCAAATACCACCTATTATATTGAGATACTTTTTCATGGTACCAAGGGTACATCAAAGACCGTCCTCACAGAGCTTACATTCTATTAAAAAAGATACACAATTTTAAAAGTCATAGATAAGTCCTAGGGGATAAATTATAAGGAGATAGATAAAGCAAGAAAAAGGTAAGAATTAAAGGTGGGTATACCTAATAACATTTATAAATGGGTGGTCAAGGAGGATCCCAATGAGAGGTAACACTGAGCCAAAACAGCAACGATGTTAGGGAACAGGCCATGTGGCTCGATGAAAAAAAGATTTAAGGACAGTGTTGTTCAGTTGCTCAGCTGTCTCTTTGCGACTCCACAAATTGCAGCATGCCAGGCTTCCCTGTACTTTACCATCTCCTGGGGCTTGTTCAAATCATGTCCATTGAGTCAGTGATACCATCCAACCAACTCGTCCTCTGTCATCCCCTTGACTCATAATACATATTCAATAAATGATAATGATTACCATAGCCGAGATAATATAAACAAAGAAAAAAAAAACTTGGGATTAAAAATTTTGTCCCTGCTATTTTACTAGTTCTCTGAGGTCTTAAACCATTTACAATGACCTCTAAGATGCTCACTGCTTGGAAGGAAAGATATGACAAAGCTAGACAGCATATTAAAAAGTAGAGACATTAGTATACTGACAAAGATCCATATAGTCAAAGCTATGGCTTTTCAAGTAGTCATGTATGGATGTTGGAGAATGAAATGGCAACCCACGCCAGTATTCTTGCCTAGAGAATCCTGTGGATGGAGGAGCCTGGTGGGCTGCTGTCCATAGGGTCGCACAGAGTTGGACATGACTGAGTGGCCTAGCATGCATGCATGCATTGGAGAAGGAAACGGCAACCCATTCAGTATTCTTGCCTGGGGAATCCCAGGGACGGGGGAGCCTGGTGGGCTGCCGACTATGGGGTTGGACAAGAGTTGGACGCAACTTAGCAGCAGCAGCAGCAGCATGTATGGATGTGAGAGTTAGACCATGACGAAAGCTGAGCACTGAAGAATTGATGCTTTGAACTGTGGTGTTGGAGAAGACTCTTGAGAGAACCTTGGACTGCAAGGAGATCCAACCAGTCAATCCTAAAGGAAATCAGTCCTGAATATTCATTGGAAAGACTGATGCTGAAGCTGAAACTCCAATACTTTGGCCACCTGATGCGAAGAACTGACTCCTTGGAAAAGACCCTGATGCTGGGAAAGATTGAAGGCAGGAGGAGAAGGGAATGACAGAGGATGAGATGGTTGGATGGTATCACTGACTTGATGGACATGAGTTTGAGCAAGCTTCAAGAGTTGGTGATGGACAGGGAAGCCTGGTGTGCTGCAGTCCATGGGGTTGCAAAGAGTTGGACATGACTGAGCAACTGAACTGACTATGAGATACAGTTTTCTCATGGAAAATGGGATAACAATACCTGTACTTTGTACAGTGTCATTAAGAAGACAAAAATAAGAAAATATGCAAGGAAATATTAAGGAAATATAGAACCACCTAAACTGTCAACCACTCAATCCCCTCCCATAATATCTCTCCAAAATGACAGACGACCATTCCATCTTATTAACAAGGCAATCAATGATTTTATAGGTAGTCCAGGAAGAGGATTTTTAATATAAAAGATAACTTCTCTTTTGGAGAGTTAGACCAAGAACAGTAAGAACTGAAGGAGATCGAGATTGATTTCCAGTGAAGGAAACCTAACCACTAACCAGCTTAAACTTGCTGGGGCTCTGGTTTCAGAGAATAGACATCTATTTGCTCTGGTCCTTGGTTGACTCACTATAAATTCCCCATCTGGGTGGCTTCAATACACCTTAACCTTTCTTTTGCCCTCTTTCAGATTTAATGCCTTTGGTTCACTCATTCAACAAACATTGAATAAATATTATACTTACAATAAACACAGAGCCAAGAATAGATTTGAGTGAGGGGGTGAACTAAACCAGGAGTCAACTTAAACAAATCCCCTGTGGAAAGATGAGGGGAAAGGTAGGGGGCAAAGAAAGAAAGGAATCCATTCCACTTCCAGAATTCCTCTAGTCTGAACAAGTCTGAACCTTGAACATATTTCAGTAGGTAATTACAAACAAAATGAGAGCCTTCAAGGTACCACTACATCACATTACACTTGGCAAGGCAACCCCAAAACAACTGCGGTACAAGAGTAACTTCAGTCATTTTGTCCCCCAGCAAATATTTACTAAATGCCTACCTAGTACTAGGCACAGAGAGCCAGAATTCAAAAGACAAGACTCCCAAGTGCTCAGCTCTTCCACACTCCCTCTTCTTGTCTACCCACTGGCCCTTTTCTGCCTGTGGCCCAGTGTACAGCTCAATAACATAATCAGACTTTCCTAGAGTGGCCAGTTTCTGGAAGTAGGAATACAGAACGAATACAAATGCAAAGCCAATGTAAATCCCATATCCAGTCTCACATTTCTCATCTAGTGTGGCTTTTATTTACAGCTCCCACGAGTCCCTTCCAGCCTTTCTGTGAGCATCCCCTCTTAAAAATTCCCCTTCTAAAGTTTACAGGCCTTTTTTTCTGGACCTTACCTAAAAGGATTAAAAGGTAGGCTAAGAACAGCAGTCTTCTCACTGGTGTACTCCTAAATTCATACTCTACCATCCTTTTATATTCTGAAAGCAGAACTCAAAAATACTGAAAGCCTACTCTGAGTGAACCATACAACTTTTAAACAATCTCACAAGACTATTATCCCTATTTTATAGATAAATGAAAAAGTTAAATATAATGCCCAAAATCAAACAAAGTAGTAAGTGACAGAGTCCTGTCTGGAGCTCAAGTCTTTCAAATCAAAAGATGAAACTCTTGTTCTCTCTTCCAAACTACAAGAGAACTGTCCAAAAAAAGAAGAAAAGTTATCTATCCTTTCTGGTCATGTACCCATAATGTCCAAGGTCCTTTCCAGCTTTAAAATTCTAAACATCATGTTAGTTAGGACTGATTATTTACACTTTAGCACATAAACCAACTCATTATAACTGATTCTCTATTCACATTCTCTTTGAAGAGGTCTTTTATGCTTTTAGGCCACATGCAAATCATTCTGTTACTAAGTATATTTCTTTTCATATGAAAAAAGGATATAATTTTGTGCAAAATCTATTTCTTGCTTTTAAGATGGATCTAATCTATTGCTTTGAACTGATCTGAATTGTTCATGGCTGAGGCCTTGAGTTCATACTCAGATGAAAGAATAACTTAGAGTATTATTAGCATCTACTAAGTATTGATTTCTTATAAAACCAATATGTTTCTCCTTTAGTAGGTCTCAGTGATGTATTTGGTGGAATGAAACACTAAAGTTCAAATCTTTCAGGAAGAAATCAGTGTCAAATAACAATTCATAAAAATAATTAATATTAATAAAAACTAGATTTGTACCATAATGTGTTTTAAATGCTCAAGTGTTTGAAATATATTTGGGGGCAGAAAAATTCTTAGATTCTATACTATACATGTATGAGGTAAGCTACCTATAAAGATAAACACTTGAGCTGAAATTTGAGCTGTTATCAAAGAGACAAATTAGCAGTTTATATCCAAGTTAATTACCAGATAAAAGAAACAAATTCAACACTTCTCATTGGAATATAATAGAATACAGATTTTTTTTTTTTCACAATCTCCAGAGCAGAACCCAATTTTTTGATATATAAAGGAAAAGCAAAGTGTGACCAATTCTCAAGAAAAGAAGACAACCACAGAGATTAACTTCAGACATTTAAAGATGAATGATCAGGCAGGATTCTAAAATGGCTTTCCTGGTAGCTCGGCTGGTAAAGAATCTGCTGCAATGCATGTGACTCCGGTTCAATTCCTGGGTTGGGAAGGTCCCCTGGAGAAAGGATAGGCTACCCATTCCAGTATTCTTTGGCTTTCCTTGTGTCTCAGCTGGTAAAGAATCCACCTGCAATGCGGGAGACCTGGGTTCAATCCCTAGAAGATTCCTTGGAGAGGGCATGGCAACCCACTCCAGCATTTTTGCCTGGAGAATCCCCATGGACAGAGAAGCCTGGTGGACTACAGTACACGGAGTCACAAAGAGTCTGACATGACTCAGAGACTAAGCACAGCATTATGACTATGCTCAAGAATTCAAAGGAAAATTGTTCTTGCAATGAGTGAAATGAGAAAAGTCTCAGTAGAGGAAAACAACGTCTATTATAAAGAAGCAAATGGAAATCTTAGAGCTGAAAAATATACCTGAAAATTTTTTGGAGCTTAAATATGGCTGAGTAGAAGGACCTGCATCTCCTCCTGGAAGAATTCAAAATCACAAGTAGCTGTTGAACAACCTTCCACAGGAGGATACTGGAATCCACCAAAAAACAATACCCCATGTTCAAACACAAAGGAAAGAAAGTGAAAGTGAAAGTTGCTCAGTCATGTCTGACACTTTACAACCCCATGGACTATATAGTCCATGGAATTCTCCACGCCAGAATACTGGAGTGGGTAGCCTTTCCCTTCTCCAGGAGATTTTCCCAACCCAGGGCTCAAATCCAGGTCTCCCACATTGCAGGTGGATTCTTTCCAGCTGAGCCACAAGGGAAGCGCAAGAGCACTGGAGTGGGTAGCCTATCCCTTTTCCAGCAGATCTTCCTGACCTAGGAATCAAATTGGGGTCTCCTGCATTGCAGGTGGATTCTTTACCAACTGAATTATCAGGGAAGCACAAAGCAGAAGCTGCCAAGTGGACAACCAACAAACTGGAGAACAATAATACCAAAGAAGTTCTCACACTGTTGTGAAGGTTCTGAGCCCCAGCTACCCAGCCTGGGTATCCAGCACAGGGGCTGGGAATCCCCAGAGATTCTGACTTTGAAGGCCAGCATGATTTGATTACAGGACTTTGATAAACAGAAACTCCACTCCTGGAGGGCACAAACAAAATCGTGCTCACACCAAGACCCAGGGGAAAGGAGCAGTGACCCCACAGAGACGGAACCAGACCTACCTGCTAGTGTTGGAGGGCCTTTTTTCGAGGCGTGGGTTGGGGTATTTCCTGGGAGGAGCCCCTTGGTGTAAGCCTTCTTGGAAGTTGCTATTAGCCCTACCATAGAGCCTATAGGCTGTTCCATAGAGATGGTTGGATAGCATCACCAACTTGATAGCCTGGAGTTTGAGCAAGGTACAGCAGTTGTAATGGACAAGGAACCCTGGCGTGTTGCAGTCCATTGGGTTGCAAAGAGTTGGACACAACTGAGCGACTGAACTGAACTGAGAGCCTGTAGACTCCAGATTGGGTTGCCTCAGGCAAAATAATTAACAGGGAGGGAGCACAGCCCAACCAATCAGCAGACAGTTAAGAGTTTTACTGAGTGTGTGGCCCTGCCCACCAGAGCAAGACCCAGTTTTTCCCACCACCAGTCCCTCCCATCAGGAAGCTTATACAAGCCTCTTAGGCCTCATCCACCAGAGGGCAGACAGAAGAAGCAAGAAGAGCCACAATCCTGCTGCCAAGCTAGAATGAAAACTGTATCACAGAAAGTTAATCAAAATGAAAAGGCAAGAGGGTTAAGACCCAGATGAAGGGACAAGATAAAACCCTAGAAAACCAACTAAATGAAGTGGAAATAGGCAACCTTCCAGGAAAAGAATTCAGAATAAAGATATTGAAGATGATCCAAGATCTTAGAAAAAGAATGGAGAAGATGCAAGAAGCGTTTACCAAAGACCTAGAAGAATTAAAGAACAAACAGATGAACAGTACACTAGAAGGAATCAGTGGCAGAATAAGTGAAGCAGAAGAACGGATAAGTGACCTGGAAGATAGAACAGTGGAAATCAATGCTACAAGACAGAATACAGAAAAGAGAATGAAAAAAAAAAGAAGAAGAAGACAGCCTAAGAGGCCTCTGCAACAACATTAAACACACCACCATTCACTTTATAGGGGTCCCAGAAGCAGAAGAGGGATAGAAAGGACCTGAGAAAATACTTGAAGAGATAATAGTTGAAAAGTTCCCTCACATAGTAAAGGAAATAGTCAATCAAGTCCAGGAAGTACAGAATCCCAGGCAGAATAAAATCAAGGAAAACACACTGAAATACATAGTTATCAAACTGACAAAAATTGGACACAAACAAAATATTGAAAGTAACAAGGGAAAAATGAAAAAATACAAGGGAATTCCCATAAGGTTATCATCTGATTTCTCAACAGAAACTCTGCAAGCCAGAAGGGAATGGCACAACATATTTAAAGTGATTAAAAGGAATAAGCTACAACTAAGAATCCTCTACCCATAAAGACTCTCATTCAGATTTGACAGAAATCATAAGCTTTACAGATAAGCAAAAGTTAAGAGAATTCAGTAGCACCAAATCAGCTTTACAACAAATGCAAAAGGAACTTCTCTAAGCAGGAAACACAAGACAAGGAAAAGATCTACAAAAAATAAACACAAAACAATTAAGAAAATGGTAATAAGATCATACATATTGATAATTACCTTAAATGTCAATGGATTAAATACACCAACCAAAAGACATAGACTGGTTGAGGGGGATGAGAACACGCACATTTATGTGTTTTCACTTACTACATCACTCTACTTAACCTCCCCACCAAATTGTATGTAATTATTTATTGTTGGGTTAATCATGTTTCCATTATGACTTGCAACTGTAATTATCTTTGATTTTTAATTTTTTCTGGCTACTGACTGTGAAAACTGATACACATCTTTCACTATTGTGACTATGTATTATCTGTTTAATACCATTTTATCACTGGTCAGAAAATAACAGAATTCTATATCACTAAAACTACCATTTAATAGAAAAACCTGTAATCACTTTTTAAAATCCAAATGCACACACACACACACACACACACACACACACACACCCCTTGGAGTTTTTTGAAAAATACAAATGCCCAGGAATTATTTCTCTTTCCTCCAAAGCTCAGGATGTGATTCTAATGAGCAGCCATGTTTCAAAAGAACAGGGTTATATGACGATCTTTTACTTTTATCTAGTTGCTTTACTTTTTCTATTTCATATTCAGTGCTCCCATTTCATTTATTTTATGCTTTCCAATCTCCACATCTCTTTTTTGTTGTTGCTTTTTCTCAAGCCTTTGTCAAGTGTAGTAGAAAAATCTTTGTGTCTATATATATATACACACACATATTCTATAAATTTTGCTTAGCTAATAAATTTATGACATTTTGATTCTATATGTTTGACTAAATATGAATAGAAAAATAGATTTGTAATGTATATTCACTTAAAACTTTGACATAGTTTGTTTTATTCTGGATATAGTATTACTGCTGACAATCTAGAAAGCTTATTGTCTTACTGATTAAAAAAAATTTTTTTGAATAGGCTTGAAACTTCTAATCCACTCCTGAGAATATAAAGAAATACTATGTTGTAAGAAACAAAACAAATGAAGCAAACAAACCAGGAAAGTAACAGTGTGATACAGCATTATTAACTAAAGTACAAATTTTATTCTAATTTCACAAATATTTATGTTAGTACCCATTATTTATTTTCCTACCTTACTCAGGATTTCACCTTGTATTTAATTGCACTGAGTAGCATCAGCTGTATGCAACAAATTTTGATAAATTCTCTTCATTTTTATTCTGTTAACAAATATTTTCCCATTTTCCATATTATGGCTTCTTAGATACACCCACAATTTAAAAATTGACACTTAATTTCCAAAAATGTGAGGTTTTTAAAGTATCATTGATATTAATTTCTCATTTTGGTATTAATTTCTCATTTAATTGCTTTCTTCTCTGTAACCACCCTCAGTGTTTTTTCAGTCTTCTAACTTCATTGACGTTTTCAATAGCTAAGTTAAAGACTTCTCTTGGTAAATGTCACAATGCACTTGAAAATATGTAGGTTATTTTAAAATATCTTTTGACATTCATCTCTAACATAATTCCACAGTGATAAGAGAATAGATTCTGTATAATCTCAAAATCTTTAGACCATGAAATTTTTGTACCTTGTTTTATGTCCTTGGATATATTCCAGTGTCCCTTGGCTTACAGTCTATGAGAACTTGAATAAAATTTATATCCTACTGTTGTACAAATCTTAATTATGTTGAGTTGGTTCATAGTGCTTTTCAGGTGTACTATATCCTTCTACTTTTCTATTCATTTTATTAACTTTTAAGAATTTGATATTGAAACTCCAACTAAAAATCTTAATTAGTCTAATAAGAAAAATTGTAATATATAGTGGAACTAAATGTAACTTTGCTTTGTATTTTCCAAGTCTCCTGTAAATGTGTTATCATGCTTTCATAATTTAAAAAAGAAACAATACAAAAAAAACTTAAATACATCTGAAAAAATTTAAATATATTTGGAGAGGTCAATAGTAGAATGGAGATAATATGAATGAATTCCTAAATCAATTAAAAAATTATGTAATTTGAAGGTCAGAGAGGGAAAAATTAAAATAATAATAGAAAGAGGTATCATCTCAGGAACTTATAGTGAAATATTAAAAGATTTGATGTATGTATAATTGGAGACCCAGAAGGAGAACATACAATGGAGAAACTATTTGAAGATATAATGGTCAAAAGAGTCCCCAAGTTTGATGAAAGATATAAATTTTATAGATTCAGACTGCTCAACAAACACCAAGCTGGATAAATATAAAGATGGCTATGTCTAGGCAGCCATAGTCAAATTACTGAAAACTAAAGATACAGAGAATAGTCTTAAAAGTAGCCATGGGGTGGGAAATGGGGGGATGACAATGCATACAGAGTAATAGCAACCTGCACTGAGTCTTCATCAGAAACTATGGAGTCCAGTACACATGGGACATTACTAAAGTGCAAAAAGATTTTTAAAAAAAGTCAATCTGGAATTCAATCTCAAGCAAAAACATCTTTTAATAGAAAAGACAAAATAGAGACATTTTCTGACTAGAAAATATCATGAAACATAAATACTAATACAATTTGTAACCAGGAAAACGACACTATAAGTCTTTAGGCTTAATATCAGTTGATATGTTTAGAAAAAAATGAATAGTATTGGAAATGATAAACATGTGATCTTTCTTTCCTTTATTTACTAAATTCATATGACAGTTTAAAGCCAAAGCAATAACACTTCCTTGAGTAGTTTGCAATACTTGTGGATGTAAGAATATGATGACTCTAGTATAAAGAACAGTAAAAAAATGAACCTATAAGAGGGTTTTAGGTTATACATGAGGTGATAGATTATTAACTCTAAAAAGGCTGTAATAAATTTCTAGACCATATATTTAAAATATGAAAAGGAATATAGCTAAAAATAAAATTCAAAAAATATTCAAAAGTCCAAAATAAGGTAGAGAACTGAAAAAAAAAAGGGAAAACAGAAAATAATAAAATAGTTGACCTAAATCCAACAATCAAAATAATATTAATTGACTAAGTACTCACCATTAAAAGACAGAAATTGTCAGAATAGTTAGAACTAAAGAAAGAAAGAAAATCTCAACTATATTCTGTCTACAATATACACACTTTTAGCAACAGAGATACAAAGTAAATACCAGTAAAAATACATATCGTGAAAAAATAGGAAGCATATAAAAGCTGGAGTACTTATGTTAATATCAGGTAAAATACACTTTAAGGAAAGAGCATTATCAGATTAAAAATGACATTTCAAAATGTCACAATTTATATAAAAAGTCATCAAGACCTAACAATCTTAAATGTCTATATGCCTAATAACCAAGCTTCCAAATTAAAGGGAAAAATACACAGATCCACCACTGTAGTTGAAAATATTACCATTCCTCTCGGCAAATGATAAAATTGCTTAATCACTAAGTTGTGTCTGACTCATTTGCAATCCATGGATTGTCGCCGGCCAGGCTCCTCTGTCCATGGGATTTCCCAGGCAAGAATACTGGAGTGGGTTGCCATTTCCTTCTCCAGGGGATCTTCCAGACCCAGGGATTAATCCCGCATCTCCTGTGTGTTCCCGACCCAGGGGTCAAACCCATGTAATGATAATATTATACAAATAAAAAAATCAGCCATAAAATAAATGATCAACCAGCTTGAAAGTGAAAGTTAGTCGCTCAGTCATGTCCATTCTTTGTGATCCCATGGACTGAAGCCTGCTTGGCTCCTCTGTCCATGGAATTCTCCAGGCAAGAATACTGGAGTGGGTTGCCATTTCCTTCTCCAGGGGATCTTCCCTACCCAAGGATAGAACCCATACCTCTGGAATTGCAGGCAAATTCTTTACAAACTGGGCCACTAAGGAAGCCCCACAACCAGCTTAACCTAATAGATATACAAAGAATACAACAACCAACAACTGGAGAATATACATTCTTTTAAAATTTACATGGTATATTCACCCAAGATAGATCCTTTATACTAGATCACAAAACCAAAGTTACAATAAATTAAGACTGAAAATCATACAGAGTCTGTTCCTTGACCACAGTGAAATTAAATTAGAAATCAGTAACAATAAGATTGTTACTAAGAAGACCCCAAATGTTTTGAAAGTGGACAACATACCTCAGAGTAATCCATGGGTCAAAGAAGAAATCACAAAGGAAATCACGATATATTTTAAAACTGAATGACAGTAAAAATATATCATGTTCAATTTTGTGGAGGTGTAACTGAAGTAGTGCTTAGAGGAAAGTTTATAGCTTTAAATTCTATCTGACAAAAAGAAAAGTTTATAAAAAAAACCCTAAAGTTACAGTTTAAGAAGGAAAAAAGAAAAATTAATCAATAATATAAGGAAGGAAATAACAAAGAGCATAAATCCATGAAACAGAAAACAAAAAAAGCTCAATTGAACTTTTAAAAAATCATTACTAATTTGCTCTCTCATTCAATAACTCATTCTCTGCCATCTAGTTTAACCATTTTATTGATTTTTTCAAAAAATCAGTATTTTGTTTTATTTATCATTTTCTATTGTTCTAGCCAACAGAAATTAAGAGGATAATAAAAATATTATAAATACCTTTATGCCAATAAGTATAACAATTTAGATGAAAGGGAGAAATTTCTTGACAGGAAAAAAAAAAAATCAACTCACCAAAACTGACACAAAATGAGAGAAAATCTGAAGAGGGGAAAAAAAAAAAAGTCCAACCCTAGAAAACCCCCAAACCTAGAGCTATTAAAGAATCTGGATGATCAAAAACTAACTTCAAGTCCAGATGGTGCTCTGGTGAGTTCTACCTAACATCAAAGGAAGGAATAACACCAAACCTACACTCTTTGAAAAGTAACAGAGGTGGAATTTCCAAACTAGTTTTATAAATCCGGGACCCTAAAAATCAAAAAGTGATAAGTGATAAAAGAAAAACTAAAAGAAAATCAGGAGTTTGGGGAGCAGTGTGGGCTGCAGTATAAATACGGTGGTCAGCTCTTTTGGAAGGAGACACGAGAAAGGACTTGAAGGAAGTGAGGGCCAATGGAACAGAACCAGGGCAAAGGCCCTGAGGTAGGAATGTGCCAAGAAACAGCAAGGAGGCAAGTGGAGTATCCTGCAGGCCCAAGTAAGGACAGTTTATGAAAGAAGAGGGAAGGGACTAACTGTTCATTACTAATACAGTGAAGACCCTGGATTTAGCAAAGTGGAGGTAACCAGTGACCTCCAAGATAGTGGTGTTTTGGGATTGGTGGGACCAGAGAAGGTTTTAGAGAGAAAGGGAGAGCTGGATCTACGGAGTAGAGACATCTCTGGTGATGGGGCTGTGCCTCAAATGGGAAGAAAGAAATGGGACAGTAGTTGGAGAGGGAGGTGGAATCAAAAGAAGGGGTTTTTGCATGTGTGTTTAAGATAGAAGAGCATGCTTGTATGTTAATGCATATGATCCTGGGGTTCCCTGGTGGCTTAGTGGTAAGTCATCTGTCTGAAATGCAAGAGACGTGGGTTCCATCCCTGGGTCAGGAAGATCCCCTGGAGCAGGCCATGGCAACCCACTCCAGTGTTCTTGCCAGGAAAATCCCACGGCCAGAGGAGCCTGGTGGGCTATGAGGTCACTAAGAGTCGGGCATGACTGAAGTGATTGAGCACACATGTATGTGATCCTGCAGAACTAATACCAAGACAGGCAGACTGTTAGATGAATGCCCTTGGTCCAAAGTCAGGTACATCTCCTCTTTAAGTATGCAGTTCCCCTAACAATTTGCTCATTTCAAAAGAATTCTGAGGTCTTCTAAAATCAGCTGCTGCCAAAAATCAATAGTTTATGAAATACTGTAATAATTATGAAAATGTTTGCCATATCATTAAAAACAAATTGTTAACATAAATAATTACTCGAGCACTTGAGAAAAAGTTAGAGCAAACTCTTCAAACATATCCAAAGTAGTTTTTTTAAGTGATTCAATCAAGTGGCCCAAGAAGCTTTTCCTCCTCTTGTTTTTTTCTTCACTGCTTTGTGTCTTATGGAGCACATTTTGCTATCTTACAGAGCACTTGATGGAAAATTTATTTTTCTTGATGCAGATTCAGTTCGATATAACACCCTTAGGTGTTCACAAAACTTCATTTCTTAAAGTATTCAAAAATGAAGTCAGTGGGAGGTGACCCACATGAGAATGTGTGCCTGGGATTTTTATTTTCCTGAGGCTGTTGCTATAGCTTTTTGGCAGCAAAATGAACTACATAGTGAACTAATTAAAAATTTAAAACACATTGTTAGGCAATTTAGAACCACACTCAGAAGGTTAATTTAAAAGAAATAATGAGAAAAAGCAAAGAAAAGTCTATATACCAAAGAGAGTTTTGTGGTAAGAGTCAAAAATCACAAAATGGTTTTTATTAGTTTTAATTATTTTACTCCCCTAACCAGAAAGATATTAACAGGTCGGCTTTACTGCCAAATTACATAGTATGCACAAGTCAGCTCCAGCTCTCAATAAGGTTTGATAGTAAAGAGAGAGAGCAAGAACCCATGGGGCTCCAGTTTTCATTAACCCAAAGGAGAAACGATGGATAGCAAACGCAAGTCAGTATTCCAGATACTATGAAACATATGAGAGCAGGCATAGCAAAGTGGTTCCTTTCCAACTAAAGATTGTGAGCTATAATTAAGAGGACATAGGTCAATAATCTACTTCAAATAACTAATCTGTTTTTGGCTCACTAAGCCAATCCTAGAATCAGCTGAACTGTTATAATTGTTAAGAGCTGTTAACAATTGTTAAGAGGCTGAAACTGAAAGCGTTAAGTTGCTCAGTGGTGTCTGACTCTCTGTGACCCCATGGACTGTAGCCCACCAGGCTCCTCTGTCCATGGGCTTCTCCAGACAAGAATACTGGAGTGGGTAGCCATTGCTTTCTCCAGGGGATAGTCCAACTCGGACTGAACTTGGGTCTCCTGCACTGCTGGAGATGGCAGATTCTTTACCATTTGACCCACCAGGTTAGTGTCTTAAATAAAAGTGGAAACTACCTTAGGACCACGAAGTCTCCGAACAAAGACTCAGTGGCCCTAAGATGGTAAGGAGAGCAGAAATCTGGGAACTAAGCCAGAGTCAGAACCTGCTTTTATCCTGAGAATTATACATAATCTGGAGACCTGGAACTTCCAGTTTGATGACCACATGGTGCATCAGACACATAAGAGACAAAACCTCAGGGCTTGGCCAAGTGGGGCATTATGATAGGAGACACTGCGTAAAACTATAACCCAAAGAGCTCTATGCTCTCAGTACAATGAGGGAATACACAGGGATGGCTAGAAAATTATTGATAGCAAGATTCTACAGATACCTGGAAATTTTAGAACATACTTTTAAATAACTAAATAGATCAAAGAAGAAGTGATAAAATAGGAATACACCTAAATAAAAATAACATATATTATAGGTGGCCGCAATATACAATTATCAAATATACAATACTTTTCTGGAGGTCATTGTAGGAGGACACAGAAAAGAAATTATTTACATAAAAAATTCAAAGGAATCTACAGATAAATCATGAGAACTCATAAGATAGCTTAAAAAGAATTGGACTTAACACATATGCATGGAACTGAACAGAAACAGTTAGAAAAAACACAATTTTTAAAGGTACACTGATAACCTAAACAAACAAAAAATCTAGAAATAAATCCCACATGCATGGATATTTGTCCTTTGTGAACAAAATATAAAACTGCTAAGAGACACTATACTTACCAAAGGAAACCAAATCAAACTTACACATACATGGAAATTTGACTAATGACTGAAAACAAATAGAAAAAAAAAAGGACAATTTCTCAACAGATAGTGTAAGACCACTTGGCAATACACATGGGGCAGTGGGAAAAAAATTGAATACCTGCTTCACATCCAACATCAAAAGCAATTCCAGGTGGCTAAAAGTCTTAAAGGAGAAAGACAAAAATTTTAGAAGACCAGATAGGAGAATGTCTCTTTGGGGTAGAATTTAACAATACCCCAATAACTGGAGACCAAAAAGAAAAAAAATTGACTTAAAAAACTATTAACATTAAAACTTCAATTCTTAATTGTAAGAGTTGAATATCATAATCCCACGTAAGATATCGTTCGTAAAGAAAGGGAAAAGAAAAGCCACACATTGGGAGAACATTTATATTTATGAAACATAAATCTTCAAGGAAATCTAATATGGTAATCACTGGCCATATGTGACTATTTAAGTTAAATTTTAAATTTAATTATTCAGTAGCTTTTGCTACATTTCAAATGCTCTGCAGCCACACACTCTAGTCACTGCTTGACTAGCATCTCCATCACCACAGAAGTCTCTTTTGGATAGACCTGATCTAGAACAAGTGTGGAATAGTTAAACTTCTAAAATAGACAAGTCAATTTTAAAAATGAGCAAAGGACATTAGCAGACATTTGACACAATAATAAACACACAAAAAATGAACCATAAACGTGGTAAACAGTCATTTTAACCTCATTAGTAATCAGAGTACCACAAATTAAACTCATTAGATAAAATCTCAACATTCCAAACTGGCGAAAGATTAAAATTCAATAATACCAACTATTGAAGATTATATAGAGCAGCACATTTCCAGTACACTGTCTGTAGAAAGGTAACCCATGGTAACCACTGTGGGAGAAGTTTTGCATTATCCAATCACATTGAACACTCTAGTACCCAGCAATTCTACTTTAGAGAAGGAATTCTCCACCTGAGCCAGTCTCTCCCCTGACCCAGGCTACTTGGAAAAGCATTTAATTGGCAGAAGTCAGGGATAATAATGTTCCTGCAACTCAAAGAATTATTCCACTTAAATTTTGCACCAGGAGATACAACTAACAACAATAAAAATCAACACTAGACACAACCCAAACATCATCAAAAGAAAAACAGATACATAAACTGCATTTAATGGAATGCTTATAATTGAAAATAAATGCTCCTTAGTCACATACCTCAACAGAGGTGATTTTAAGGAATATAAGGCTCAGTAAAGTAGCAAGATATGTGAACATAATGTACTTGAGATGTATATAAAGAACAAAAACAATCAAATAATGAATTTAGGGACATATATATAGATATATATATTTCAAACACACACAAGCAAAGGTATGGCTAACAAAAAATCAGGACAGTATTATCCTTGGGCAAGAAAGGGAGATGACACCTGGGAGATGTTACATGGGTGCTTTCTAAAGTACCAGTAATGCTTTGTTTCTTTAGATGGGTTGTAGGTTGAGATGTTCATTTTAATCCAGTATTTCTGTGTTCTAATCATACATGTTTTATATACTCTACATGTTTGATATATTTCAGAAGTTTTAAAAAGTCAGTTCAATTACTTAACAACTAGGCTCCTTGACCTTCCTGAACTTGGTTAGTTATAGCTAAACTCCAACTACCTTACAGAGTTGTTCTATAGTTTCAAGGAGATAATATGTATGAAAGTGTGAGCCACCGTGATGGGGGACAGAATAGGAAACACAGAGGTAAGCATTTCCCTAAAGATTTCATCCTGGCTACTGTCCAGGATCACAGGGCCCTGAGTTCCTAGGCAGTTATTAATCAAATCGAGTAGATGTCAGGAGTTCTCTGTTCTCTCAATTTAGAATGAGGATAACTCTAGTCTAATTCAAGCCACAAGAGAATCATAATATTGAAGGCAGAGCAGATACTCACTGAAAGTGTCTGGAAACCTTGTCATGGAAGAAAAAAGTATTCAGGACCTGGGTATTTTCAGTTTTAGGCTAAATGAAAATGACATGATAATTCTCTCCAAATATTGGATGTGAAAGTGGCATAAGATCTATTTTGTCCAAGGTTCTTCTCGAGAGACTGGAGAAATTAAAGAAAAGTTAAAAAGTACATTCCTGGTCAATATCTAAGAAAGCAATGTTGACAATAAAAGGGAGGAGACAGAAATGACGAGGTGATGACTCGCCTTCATCCGTCTTCTTCAACTACAGATAGTTTAGCAAAGTCTTCTGTTTTGTAGGCTTCCCTGGTGGCTCAGGTAGTAAAGAATCCGCCTGCAATGCAGGAGACTCGGGTTTGATCCCTGGGTTGGGAAGGTCCCTGGAGAAGGGAATGGCAACCCACTACAGTATTCTTACCTGGAGAATCCCATGGACAGAGGAGCCTGGTGGGCTACAGTCCTCAGGGTCACAAAGAGCTGGACATGGCTAAGTGACTAACACACACTGGTGGCTCAGCAGCTAAAGAATCTGCCTGTAATGCAGGAAACCTGGGTTCAGTCCCTGGGTCGGGAAGATCCCCTGGAGAAGGGAATGGCAACCCACTCCAGTATTCTTGCCTGGAGAATTCCATGGCTACAGTCCATAGGATCACAAAGAGTCAGACACAACTGAGCAACTGACACTTTCTGTTTTGTAAGAAAACACAGATTTTAAAATAAACTCTATTAAAATAAAAATATAGATGGTATAACTTAGTGTCAAACTTATTTTCAAAACCAGCTCTCTTACTTAGTATTCATGAGACTGTGGCTAACTTATTCTATCTTTTGGAGTTTTGTCTGCCTCATCTAAAATAATGATAGCATCTTTCCTTCAGGGTTATATAGAAAAACCAATGTGATAATATATGAAAATCACTGTACTTCCATAAGTGCACTAAATAAGCTGCTAATAATTTTTGAAAATTATTATAGAAGATTTCTAAACTTGTTCACAGCTAGATTTTAAAAAGCAAGGACATCACTCCAAGGAAATGAAACAACTTTTATGTTTAAAAACAGCTAAACAGGGACTTCATTGGTGGTACAGTGGTTCAGACTGCACACTTCCAGTGCTAGGGGCACAGGTTCCATCCTTGGTCCAGGAATTAAGATCCCAAGTGCCCTGTGGCATCCCCCTTGGCCAAGAAAAAACGTCTGAAAGAAGAACTCATATTTGTAAAGAAAGGCAACAAAACTGATATCCCTGGAGTAGTTTCTTTAAAATGTTATCAAATGGCTTTTAGTCTCCCAATAAGTCTCCTTGAACATGCTTTATGTAGAAATCTTCCCCTATAAAAACCCTTTTCATGAAAAACCCTTTCAAAAGCACTTTCCGGTTTGCCAGAATAAAAATAAGACAGAACTATGAAGGTAAGATTTGATACAACAAACCACATTGCCTACAATTTCAGGTCATTAGTTTTTAAAATAATCTAAATCTAAGAAAAGGAGTACATGTTTAATGTCTCATGTTGTCTAAATTTAACCTGCAGAAACCAATAAACATCTTAAATGTCTATAAACAGGAGACGCTGAACTTCAAGATGAAACCACAGTAATTTATTATAAATAAATAAGTATCCTATAAATAGCTTAACTTTAATGACACTTGAAAACTTTGTCCTTTTGCGTAGCACTTTTGAAGTTCTGATCGAGTCAACATGAATAAGATAAAGGCAGCAACTCAAGGAGTTTAAGTTATTTTGTATTTTCCTATAATTATTTTTTTATTCTGTGGAAACACTCTGTCACACTCTGGTTTTCAGCTTGGTCCTGTTTTTTACTTAAGTTTCCAATCTAGCTTCAAATTACTACTTGGCAGTCATATGGTGTAATGAGGTCGGTGGATTAGCTGAAATTAAAACCCAGAATCCTCTTTACCACCCTTTTTGTTCGAGCACAGATCAATTATTTATGACCAAGTTCACCAACACTATGTTTTAGTTTAGGAAGAAGTCCATTTGAAGCCAGCTATAAATAAAGGGACTAGAATATGGCCTTAGAACTTTTTGACCCCACAGAGCATTGAGAAGATGGGAGAAAAGCAGCAATGGAAGAAAACAAGAAGAAGGAAGAAAAATAAAAGAACAAAAGAAGCCAGCATTCACTGAGCTGCTTCTACATCAGGCCATCCACCTAACGTATTTCACTTATTCTCAGTTAACTGGACATTACTTTGTTTAATTCTCACAACCCCGTCAAGCAGATATATCTCCACCTATTTCAAGATTAAGAAACTGTAGCTCAAAAGGCTAAATTTCTTCCTGAGAGACATGAAATAAGTAGAAAAACCAGAATTTGATCTGGGGTTTGTCTGATTCCAAAGCCTGAGCACTTTTTCCTATAGCAGATGAAATCATTTCTAATATTTTAAAATCTGAGTTTTGGAATTTCCAAAAAAAAAACAACAAGGAACTAAATAGTATTTCCAATGTATTGCATGAATAGCAGAAAACCATCCTATAACCATTATTCCAATTGCTTCTAAGAACCTAAATGGGAGGTTGTCACCATTTGCCTAAGATGTATATGAAATCATATATAAAGAGCAACAGACAACCTCACATGGAGACTGGAAAGAGTCATGAAGCCAAAAGCAATCCAAAGACAGAATGCCAAGTGCGCCATCAACTCTTACCTGCTGCACTTCACTTTCTCCATTTGAGATTTTCTCAGTGTAAACAAAGGAGTTGAATATCCGCTGCAAGGAAAAGAAAATGAACCAACATTAGATTTTCTAAATAAGGCAACCATTTTCTATATGAATGTGTGTGTGTGAATAATCTGTTTACAGCACAAAGAGAATCAAGCAGAAAAAATTTAATTAAAATAGTTACTTTACACAGAGAAATCCAAATATCAGCCAGAGTCAATCACACTGATGGAAGCAATACCCAGGCACTTCTGTAGTGAAATAAACCAGATGTTACGCTATATTTTTCATTTTCAAAAATACATTTAATTACAGATTTCCGGAGCCCATGCCATTTTATCCGACTGGTATAAACTGACAAAGCTGTGTTTCTCATTTAAGCCCTGCAACTCCATGAATGCAGTAATTGTTTACAGACACTACAATCTAATGTAATAAAGCTCTTTAAAAAGGATTTTTTCCATAGTCTCTCATGTCCCTGTCCAACTGGTACCTACCCAATATTATCTATCACCTTCATTACCCAAGCACCCCTTTGAAAAAGTAGTATAATAGGGCTTGCCAAATATATGTGGCCTTAAGAGAGGATACAGTCCTTACATGCCAGGAAATACAACAACCATGCCAAGACATCAGTCCGAGCTGTGGTACACAAAGCACACACATTCTTCCCCTGGTCTCTGCCTAGCTGATACCCACTCCTGCAGCCACTACTGGCCTTTACATCTTGCAGACTTACGACTTTACCAAACCTCACGTTTACTGACCAATCACTTGACTGAACTATAACCAACTGAAAAAAAAAAAAAAAGAGAGAGAGAGAGAACCCAAGAGATGTATCTGTTAGGGACTGGGGGGAATAAAAAAGTACAGCAGTCTCATCATTTATCCTAAAACTTTAAAGATACCTCTGGAACTCTCCAGATGAGCAAGCAGTCAAATCTGGAGATGTCAGCCAAAATTTCCCTTTTGCCTTTCTATCCCACTGCCAAGGGTTTGTCAGCGTCTGGGACAGCTTCCCAGACAGTCTCACACACCTGCATGATTGTGATGAGGAAGACAAGTGCCAAGTTCATCAAGCGCTGTGCAAATGAAGGAAGATCAAGGTGCTGGGGCTTGGGAAGGAGTGGAATAGGGGTTGCTGCTGGGGGAAGGGAAGCAGTTTGGAAGGACTGAGATGGAATGGGATGGAATTAGAGTCTGGAAAATTCTAATTATGAATATCATAGTTTTCAATGTGCCATTCATTCATATTTATTGTCTTTTTTTTCCCTAAAAATGACTCTGCTGATAGGAAAGCAGGTTACATCTATTTAGGACTCATAAAACACCTCTGTGACAAGCACCATTACTATCTCCTTATAGTAAATGAGGAAATGAACACATTTTATAGAGTGCCTAATGCTACATTGTACCTCATGTGCATATCTTATGCAATAATTCCTGCAGCTCCAAAGACAAAAAAACTAAGACTCTGGGAAATTAAATAACCTTCCCAAAGTCACTCTTCATGGCTGGAAGTTGAACCCAGGCTCCCCCCACACCCTCCCCCCCCAGAAAAATGGTGCTACTCACCCTAGTGTCTCATGAGCAACTTACTTGTTACATGGTATCTTAACACATATGAAAGGAACCCCTATTAGGAGCTAACACCCAAACATAATGCAGATCAACAATTCCTTATGAGTAATTCCAAAATTCAAAAGTTCCTGAAAATCAAAAGGTGTGCATAACACATTTGCTAACAAAATATGACATGATCTGAACTTATTGGCAGTAAATCCTAACTTGTATTTATAGTTTTTATTAAACCACTTAGCATGGGGATTTATTCTTTATGATGCAGATGTATTAATCCATCTGATTATAGGGTTCTGCTTTGGATCTCACTCAGGGTGTTTGACATCATGGTACATCAGGATCCTGAATTCTAAAACAGATCTTGTTTTGGAGAAGGGATTATGAATCTGCAGACCTCCAGCCCCGTTTTCTGGAGAATACCTTAGTTAGCTAGACAACAATGCTTTTAGAGACTGGGTCAATGTCACTGTCACCTAACTCTCAGACCATATACAGTTTTTGTGTAATTTGATTTTTACAACCTGCTTGGTACCAAGAGTGCACTTTTATTAAAGTGAATAACATAACATGAATTAATATAATTCATGTAGTGTCTCTAGATCTGAAAGAGTGTGGTCAATTTCTTATTTCATTTCTGGCAGTTAAATTTTAGGGGATACATTATCTGTCCTGTCCTGGAAGATGTTCCTGCAAGAGGAACAACTGATGGAGCAACCCACGTCCTGGGAAGCAAATCGGATCCACTTTGCTCAAGCCAACATCCACCAATGGCCACACCTAGTAAGGAACCTCAGATCCTACCCTCTTTGTTGTTGTTAAAAGAAAAGTGAGTTCCTCAGTAGTAATAAGGAATATAAGCCTGGAAGTGTTTGCCAGGCTGTGTTCAGTCCCTGTTTTACACATTCATTCTCTTAATAATTATTAATAATGACAGCCAATAGTTTACGTAGAGCTTTATATGTCTTGTAAGCGTTTCTATATTCTTGACTCCTAATAAATATGGTGGGTAAAAGATAATTTTCAAAGAAAGAAGTTATAGACATAAGGAGCAGTGACCCTGCAAACTAATTACTTTCCACAACCCTCTAACCACCCCAAGAAGTGAGAGGCGGCCTGCTAGAGTAATAGCTTGGAGATATCACCAAGCAAACACTTTTTTGCCCCTCTCCTTTCCCCACAGGGGTGTGGGGTGTTAGTGAAAAGTCAGAAGAAACTAGACAAGTAACACAACTAAACAGATCAGCCAGCCATGTCTGGTGCAAGGTTAACAGTAGTAAGCACAGGATTTCAAGATAGAGTGAATTTCCATTATGTTCTAGATTAATGGACAGTAATAGTATTTCCTAAAATGCAAGGCCTGCAAAGCCCAGCTCTCAAAGGCTTATTAGGCTTAGTACTTTCATAGTTTACAATTTCGCATAAATGATCTCATTTCATCTCCACAATAACCCTATGTGGTAGGCAGCGATCTGAAACCAATTTTACAGATTAAAAACTAAAGCTCAAAACTTCAATGTATCACAGGTTAAAAAAAAAAAATTCAAGTACTGAAGTCTAAACCTAGGTTAAATTAAAAACAGGCATTTTTTTCTAGCACAGCTAATAAATTTATTCACACTATCTTTTTCTTAAGGATAATCTGCATGCAAGAAAAAAAATGAGGATTTTTTTTTCTATCCATTTCATTTTAAGCAAGATATAATGTGCTGCTGTAACATTTTATATATATGTAACATTTTATATATGTGTAACATTTTATATATAAAACCAGTATCAGGAGTAATTATATATGGGTTCAATCCCTGGGTTGGAAAGATCCCCTGGAGAAGGAAATGGCAACCTCTTCCAGTACTCTTTGCCTGTAAAATCCTGTGGAGAGAAAATCCTTGCAGGCTACAGTTCAGAAAGAGTCAGACACAAGTGAGCACACACACACAGGAGTCCCAATACTACTTTCTGTTGCTACCTAAAATTGTGAAAGGAATAGAATATAGAGTTTTCTGGGGATTTTATTTCTAATTTGAGAGCCAGGAATTCCAAACAGTATACCTAGCTGACATTTGGTGACTGCAAGAATTTCTTGGTTGTTAGAGAATTTGAAAAGTGAAAGTGGAAAAAAGTTTTCTTAAAGCATGACATGAAGAAGCAATCCCAAAAGGTCAGACTGTTCATCCTCTCTGAGGATTTACTCTCAGTAACAGAGTTAGGGTATAGATGGGTGGAGTGGGCATTCCACATTCTATTTCCAAGTTGTCACTTTCCCTTATTCCAGATCCCTGGAGGACCAAGGGAATTCCAGACATTTGAACTCAATTCGAACACAAGCTGGAGGGGGTTTGAAGTTAATCTCCTCAATGCACAAATGCCTGGAAGTAAAGGCTTGTTCTTGCCCACTATTCTTTCTCATTCTTGCCAAATACTAGAAATAAAAATACACTTTGTTGTATAATGAACAGATCATTAAAATGGATGCAGTCTTTTTTTTAAACAAGTTATTTTAAAGATAATAGTTCACCAACTCCTTTTTGTCAGTCATATTTATTTCCATAATTAAAAGAACAAGAAGGTGCAGCTCAGGGCAACTGAATACCTTGATCTAAAGATAAAACTGACCTTTCTCTCATTAAAACACAGAGCCTGGAAAACTGACAGTATCTTCCAAATTATTTGCATATCCTATGCCCTAGCAGTTTCTATCCTGGTATATACCTAGCAGAAATGTGTACATGTTTATCAAAAGAAAAACTTAAGAATGTTCATAACAGCACTACTCATAAGAGCCCCAACCTGAAATTATACAAATGCCTATCAGCCACAGAATAGACAAACTGTGTGAATTCACATGGTGGCGTACTGGGGTGAGATGAAATGAACACATAATTGCAACAGGCATCAACACAATGACTGTCACAACCAACACTGAGTGAAAGAAGCTAGACACCAGGACACAAAGAATGAAATTCCATTTCTATCAAGTTCAAAACCAGGCAAAACCAATCTAGCTGACTAGAAGCCAGGATAGTTGTTGCCTTCAACTGATTAGGATGTGAAAGCTGCTTCTGGGATGCTGAAATGTTCTGTCTTTTGACCGAGGTGCTGGTTACAAGGATGTGTGTGCTTTTGTGAGAGCTCATCCAGCTATCTATGTATGACTGTACACTGCGTTGTGTATATGCTATACTGAAATAAATCTACTTTATATGCTTTAAATGCACCCTACTTTAAAATGCACCCTAGACAAACGTTTTTTTGTATGTTTTAAAAATTATTTCTACATTTCTAAAAAGAACAATAATCTATTAACTGGACTATACTCAAAAAAGAATCTACACCTCAACTCTGCAATCCAGATGAAACTGGACGGTACCAATACTGAGGAGTTACTTAGCAATGCAAAGATAAGGTCTCCTGAGCCTTCCCTGAGGCTACATATTAATTACTCTCTCACACCCTAGGTATACAACATGACTTAGTTGTTCAGCTTCCCATTCAATGGTACTGTACTAACCTGAATTTTCAGTAGGAAAAAAAAAAAGGTGTCTTTATTAGAAACTCATCCAACTTGGATGATCTAAACTTATATAATGCAATTTAATCACATTGCCTATGTATATATTGTTCTTTTATTTCCTAAGAACTGCCTTCCTCCTCCTCCCCCCAAGAGGAAATTAAAGAGCACTTGAATACAGTTTCCCCAGACCTCTCTTGCAAGGGAAGAAAAAAACAAAGACATCCTGGGGTGGGGTGGGGGTGGGTGTGTACGGGCAGGGGCTGGGGTGGTGGTGGCTACTTTCCCACCTTAGTCCTTGCCTGTCCCCAAGTTCCCACTCCATTGACCCATCCTCCCTAGCCATTATCTTTCCCTCCCAAATCTCTCTATTTAATTGAGTCTGTTTAACAGAAAGAAGGCAAGAGAATTCTACTTAACTGGAATAGCAACAATTACAAGAGTGTTCAATAAGATGGTCAATCCAGACAGTTGGCCTCATCTTCACTCCGCCAACAGCTCTGCCAAATTTTAACTAGATGTTTAAATGAATGGTACAGCACAAAACCACAGCAGAGAAATAAATACCTCTGCAAATCTAATGAGATTCTGTTGGTCTCCTTCCCTGATCTTTGCTAAGAAAATGCAGGACTGAATTTTAATTCAAAAGCGTATTCTCTTGATGTTTACAGCTCTCTGTCGCAAGCCAGTTTGGCTGACAAATTCACTTAACAGCTTCATTCCTCTCTGGATCTCTTCCTACCATTCTAGGAATTGAGGCCAAAGGGGAAGAAAATATATAGGTCACCACTGTTATCTAGAGATGTTGACCAACATTAACCCTTAAAAGAGAAAGTGCTGTCATTAATACAAACTCCAACAACCACTGGACAGGGAATTAACGACAACTTAATTTTTAAGTGTTTCAGGAAGAAAACATATGTATAACTTCATTCTCCCTTAAGCGTACTTCATGAATAAACTTTTACTAGGTTATAAGGGATTGCTTCTGCCCAGAATAGGAATCGTCTGATTTTTACCATACTATTTAACCTCACTCTGAAAAACATATAGACAGTCCAGAAAAACATTTTATAAGGACACTCTCATCATTCTGCATTCTGAGATCACAAATCTGGTGCCAGAAATCTCCATCACTGAAAAAAGTCTCTAAACTTGTTCATTCTGGATACAGGTAACTCCAGAAAATAGTTTATTAAGAGTGTTAAAAAGGTTACCACTAAAAAAAATAACCTAAGTGACTAACAACACGGGAACCAATTAATTACTCTTCATCCAATCAAAAATATATTGTGCAGCTAATAAAAATGTTTATAATTATTTTTCTTATTGTTCATATTTTTAAATCAGCATTTAAATATACATATATTGTTCTAATTATATGTGTGTGGGGTTACATTATACATAAGTGTTATCATATATATTAACAAGGGCACAGAATGGATTCAGGTGCTTTGCAACACATTTCACTTAATACAACAACTCTTCATAGTAGTTACTATGTCATCATTTTGCAGGTGAGAAAACAGTTTCTGAGAAGTTTAGTTTGCCCAAATGTAGAACACTGTGAGTAAGTGGCCAAGTCTGGGTGCAAAATTTGCCTTACTCCAAAGTTTATGTATCATCCTCTATATAATCATCATCTTAATAAAGAAAACTTAGGTAAAATCTAGAAAATGACTCAAATAGTAACAGGGCTTGCCTGCAAATAACGAATCCAGAACATATATACCCTCCTCCCCATCCCCCCAATCTCAAAATGGAGCATGAATTTCCTTTATGATGGATAAAGACAAACATTTTTCAAAGAGTTGACACACTAGAAAAAAAAGGACATACATTCAGAGTTACAACTAAACTCTACAAAGAACCATTTGTACAAGATCACCACCTTGAGAGCTTACAGAGGAAAAAGTAAGTATAGGGTCTCATACTTCATCCTTACTATAAAAAACTGATCTTGAATACCATGGTGATTTGCAAGAAACAGGGCTATTGCAGATCATGACAAAAGGAAATGCTTAGGTACTGAAAATCATAGTAGAGGAAGACGCCTAGATTGGGAATTTAAAACAAAACTAATCAGTATACAATAGATGACCCTGTGCAAATGGTACCCTGTACACACGTGTCCTGCCCAACAGACTTCCTTATTTTGTTTTACTGTTGCTATATATAAAAAATGATAACAGCTAATGCTACTATCTGTCCAGCATTAGGAACTTCATGTATGTTAACCTGATTCATGTGAAGATAAATTTATATAGACTACACTAAAAATATTATGAATGTATTTCATATACCATTATGATAGTTATTCAAACAATCTTGATAGTTATTCTATTATTCTTCTATTCCATTTATGTTAACCTCTTAACAATATTCTGTTAATGACAGTTAATTCTAGGATGGTTACAGGTATAATGGAGGAAAAATACCTGTATAAATATTTACCAACTCAAGTCCCGCCTCATTCTTAACAACTTCCCAAAGATAATTTATCCCTTCTCTGAATCTCTGCAATAAAGACAGTCTAAGGAAATGGCAACCCACTCCAGTATTCTTGCCTGGAGAATCCCAGGGACGGGGGAGCCTGGTGGGCTGCCGTCTATGGGGTTGCACAGAGTCGGACACGACTGAAGTGACTTAGCAGCAGCAGCATGCTACAATTAATACATACACTGTAGAAAATTTGAAAATATGTAAAGGAAGAAGAGGGGGAAAATAATCTATTGTCTGACCACCCAGTAAAAACCAACTACTGTTCACAGTTTATTTGATTCCACTCTGTTGGGCTTCTAGGTTCTGACTTTGTTGTATATTCTTTGATAACTGGTCCATGCCATGATTCCTTACCACAGTGAATTGTACATAGTAAGCATAAATAAGCATGTGTGCACCCATTAATTTAGGTATTAAGTCATCAGACTGTTAGTTTGGCCTGTCACTCAGTCAGCTAGAGAAAAAGGGAAGAAAGTGTCCTTTCTCCTTAAGATGAAAAGCTTCCCCTTCTCTCAACTCTGCTAATAGAGTCTTCCCCCATTACCTCTGTTTTTGCTTCCCTGTCCTCTTCAGGCTCCAAGTATATACACGCATAGCCCCTTGGCTACTTTAAGCTTGCAAAAGAACTCAAATTATGAATTCCTTAATCTGAAGGCAGTTAACACCCTTCATACCAACAGAAGCTCTGAATAGCAAGGAAGCTTGGCAGAGAGTCACAAATCAGAGACAAGTGTCACCTTTACAAAGGGCTGCTAGTTTTGGTCCACTCTATCCCTCAAAAGAGATTACAGGGGGAAAGGAATAGGCTGCAGTCTGATTTAGCAGGGGAAATCTAAAGCAATAATCTCAGCAAGCAAAGTTTCTAGCCTTGATCACTTGATTTCCTGTTGTAGCATTGAAACCAGGAGAGTCAGTGGGTAAATATGAACCCAGAGAACAAAGACGGGCAAAACAAGACGGAAACACTTTCCTAAATTCAATAAAGCTTCTGAAGGGTTATTGAATTGTTGTTGTTGTTGTTGTTGTGGCTTTCAAAGGGAATAAGAGGGGAAAAGGCAAGCAAATCAGTTCCACATGTTGGAAAGATTCAGCCTTTAGCCAGTGTAACTTGACTATAAGTAATATTCATGACAATGCACGTGGAACCTCTCAGAAATGGAAAGCTGACTCGCTTTGCAGATGGTGCCAGATTTCTACTCCCCTGCTTCCACTCTCCTAACTCTTCCTCGGAGAAGGCAACAGCACCCCACTCCAGTAATCTTGCCTGGAAAATCCCATGGACGGAGGAGCCTGGTGGGCTGCAGTCCGTGGGGTCCGCAAAGAGTCAGACACGACTGAGCGACTTCACTTTCACTTTTCACTTTCATGCATTGGAGAAGGAAATGGCAACCCACTCCAGTGTTCTTGCCTGGAGAATCCCAGGGATGGCGGAGCCTGGTGGGCTGCCGTCTATGGGGTCGCACAGAGTCGGACACGACTGAAGCGACTTAGCAGCAGCAGCAGCAACTCTTCCTCACTCCCTACACCTTCGATCTCCATTAAGGCTTTTTAAATTTCACCTTGAAGGGGAAAAAAGACAGGTGGGGGATTTAAATGGCTATGCATTTATTCTTGAAGGAGGGCACTTTAAAATAGTCTTTGGTACTCGGTGTTCCATGTGTGCACAAGCCTGCACAAATGCTCAGGTCCTTAGGAATTCAGCCATTAAGGACAAAGGGAACTGGAAACCCTGAAATCCTTTACTTTCCAGACTTAAATGACTATGCTTAGTTAATACCTCAGTGAATCAATCATGTCCTCTCTGATAGAGTCAGAAACTATGTAAAATACAGCTCTAGACTGAGCTCTCTAGTTGGAGGAAGAAATTAAAAATTAAAAAGTAAGAAGGAACAGTGAACAGTGCGATGCAGTCTCCATATGAATTCAGCATTCCTGGCACAGACCCAGGGTGCTGTCAGAGTTCATGGAGGGCTGGGGAGGTGGGGGAGATGGGAGGCAGGACTCGGAAGAGATGGGACTTGGGCTTGAATTTGAGGTCAAATTTAAATAGGAAAAAAGAGCCTAGGCGAGATCATTTCGGAGCATTCACAGAGAGGGTCTGTCACACAGTACTAAACACGAAGTGCTAAGTACTTTGGGCCAGGCACTCTTCTGGATATTAAGGGTACAAAAATGAACACAACAAACTCCCTGTCCGCATGGACCCTATGTTCTACATCCTTTGGCTTCAAGAAAGTCCTGAGAATGGACTTACTCAGCACAGGTCTGTATGTTTGGAAAATGGGGGTTCAAAGATAAGAAGATCGCTTCTATTGTAGAAAAGCTTACAATCTAGAGACCCTGCAAGTCAGTAGTTATGATACAAGGTCAGTTGCATAAGGGGAGCTTCTGGAAATAAAACTGAACTCAGTGGAAGAGACATGACAGGACTAGACTCTGGAGGTCTTTCAAGCCAGGAAGAGGAGTTGGATTTTACACATACGCCAGGCACTGAGTAAATATTTTTTGAATGAGTAAATGAATAAATGTCTCTTTGCCAATAAATAAAGAACCATTAGAAAGGATTTGTAGTTGGGGAGTGACATGATGAAATAGGTGCTTTAAGAATGTTTATATTCCACGTGCTCGGAAGCATGCACCCACTTCCCTCAACTGTTGCTAAGCCTTCTCACAAAGAAAAATATCAAGTCCATTTAGAAGCCAGTTACTATCCCAAGGGTCTGTGACAACTTTAGGAGCCAAATGAACTGGATTGCCTTTGATCCTTCAAATGACACTTGAAGGACCTTAAATAAAAGTTTCCCATGAGTCTTATCTCCTTTGTAAAATTATAAAATCCTCTGAGGGACTGTTTTCTTCAATTTTACAACACTTACAACACTTCCACAGACATTATGGAAAATTATGGAATAAGACGGAGAAATATTTGTTCAAAAAAATGATTTAAAAATAACCTAATGAAAAGCAACTGTTCGAGTTTAAAGCACAGTTGCAATGTTGCATTCTGAGCTGAAGACTAGTTTTTGACATTTCAAATCTGCTACTGTGAGGCTGTTTGTATGGTTTTCAAGTGAAATGTTCATTTATGCCATATCCAAATAGAAAGAATTTTTCTGGTACATCCTTTTATGTAAAGAGGTGCTTTTTTTTAGTATAATCATTAAGCACAGAAACTATAAATCGTCACAAAAGCTAATAACTAACAATGTCAAATTGCAACTCCATATAAACCAGCTCTGTATAAACCATCTCTATGCCTGATGAAGGCTTTAAGCCTCCCTATATGTACTTTCCCTAACCTATAAAGGGGAAAATTGAGTCACAGTATGTAAAACTTGGTGATCCTAAAATTTCTACTCTATTGTTGTACTAGAATCTTATTGAACTATCAATGGCTATTGAACTTTTGAGCAGCTTCTAAGGCTGGGTCTTTCTGCTATATTAAATAGATGTGTCAAGAAAATTATATTTGTTGGTGAAATCTGTCTTAAATTATTAGGAAAAATGTTCTAAACATATCTCTAAAACTTGTTGCAGGAGGAGAGGCAAAGTATTAGAGGGATGGATATTTTAACAAGAAAATTTAAGTAGAAAAAGCCAATGTTGAGAATGGTGAGTTTAAATGTGGACATTAAGACATGAAGCCGAGCAGTCAGCCTTTCTGGAATAAATGTGATGCTAATATGATTACATGAATGTCTCCCAGGTCCTCCTCACTGTATCATCTTTCAGGCTCTCACAGCCAGGGTGCCTGTCACGCATATTGAATACCATGGTAACAAGCCTGCCTGCAGCGGCTCCAGCATGCCATGATTCTCAGCAATAATCATTAACTCACATCTCAATGAATACGGTTCCCTGGGCTCAGATTCACAGTATAATTATAATGAATAAATAAATGCTGGCTAAAATTTTTTTTCAAGATTTTAGGGTTAAAAAAATAGAAATGTAAAAGGAAAGTTAAAAAAAAAAAAAAAAAACACACAAAACCCTGTTACCAGCTGAGTGGCTATGGAGAGGTTAGATGTACACCATTTCCTAATTTGTAAAAAAGAAGTGACAATAATAGCGAATTCATAGGGTTTTTGTGAGGTTCAGTGCTTACATAGCACTTATTCCTTACATACAATAAGAGCTCAGTAAATAGTAGCTTTTAAAAATCTTTCAAAAAGAACAGCCACTCCCAGGAATAAAAAGTCATTTTAGATTTCCTGTGTCCTCCTCCCAACTTCAGGAACTCTTCCAAATC
This sequence comes from Oryx dammah, assembly GCF_014754425.2. Classification (NCBI taxonomy): domain Eukaryota; kingdom Metazoa; phylum Chordata; class Mammalia; order Artiodactyla; family Bovidae; genus Oryx; species Oryx dammah. Next base: position 78,806,177 of record NW_024070212.1, read on the forward strand.
AGCACTCTGAAGCCTTCCACAGTGACAAGACTTATTAAAAACTCCATATTTTCAGGAAATGGCTTTCCCATTAGCTCCCAGTGCCTTGACAAGCTTGGCTCCCAGGCTCAACAAACTGCCTTCTTCAAGTTTCTTGAGAAACCCACGTGCAAGTTGTGTCCTTGAGAAAGCGACTTTCCTTTTAGTTACTGATGTTACAGAATTGGCCAGAATTTGGGTTTGGAAAAATGAAAGGAATGGAATTCCACCATATGGAAAAATCCAAATGAACTTTTTGACCAACCCAGTACTTGCTAGCTGCAGAAGCATGCTCCGTATGTCTAGTTTATTCAAGTCCGGCTTTGTAAACACATGGCCAAGGAGGCCACAGGAGTAAACTGAAGTTGGCAAATACATCCCAGAGGTGTATCTGCCTCCCAGTCTAGTACTGCTTAACAAACAGGGTTCTGGCTGGTACTACAGGGGTGAAGCAGTCCTAAAACGCTCACCTGCAGATAGTAAGCAAATAGTTTCTACAGGAGAGGGAGAAAGGCATTATCAGCTATGCCTCCAACAGAACCCAGAGGCTCATCTGGGTTGAGTCTTCTCAGGACCCACCCAAAAAGAGGTGAGAAAATTAAACCTCCTTCACAGCCTTCACTTAATTATTTACTTTCACATTGTGCTGCAAGTATTTGTTTAGAAACATGAGGAGTGAACGTAAGAACAACTTCTGCTCACCTAGATAGCAGTGTGAGGACTAAGGTCCAGGCTTTGGAATCATCTAGACCTCAACCATCTCAGCTCGGTGACCAACACAAATTGTTTAAACCTTCTAAGACTAAGTTTCCTAGTGTGAATTTAAGTGACATACCTCCAACTTCATAGAGAAGAGAATGATCTTCACTATCTTCCAGGTTTGAAAGTTAGAACTAAATGGAATGACAGCTGGGACAGTGTCTGACATATTTTTTGCCCAATTAAGTATAGCCGGTATTAAAATTGCCATCATTTTCTCTGAATATCCAGCATCTAGTATAATCACCATAAATCCCTAATAATGCTTAATGAATCAATAAAAGATTTGGAACAACTCCCTTAGTTGACAGAAGAAGAAAGCAAGTCTTACAGAGGTATGAGTCACAACCAGGGACAGGACCAAATACTGGTTTCTCCTGGCTTTCAGTAATGCTGACTTTTTAAAAAATATTTATTCATTTGGCTGCATTATGTCTTAGTTGCGGCATGTGGGATCTTTAGTGACTTGTGTTGCGGTCCAGGCTTAGGTGCCCTTTGGCATGTGGGAGCTTAGTTCCCCAACCAGGGATGGAACCTGCATCCCCTCCATTGGAAGGCGGATTCTTAACCATTGGACCACTAGCGAAGTCCCCAGTCATGCTGATTTCTAATGTAACTCTTAAAATCAGACTATGCTGCGTAATGAACTAAAACATTTCAAAAACTTTATTTTATTGAAGTGTAGGTGATTTACAGTGTTAATTTCTGCTGTACAGTGAAGTGACTCAGTTAAACATATACCTGCATTCTTTTACATATTCTTTTCCATTATGATTTATCATAGGATACTGAATATAGTTCCCTGTGCTACACAGTAGGACCTTGTTGTTTATCTCTAAAACCTGTTTATTTATCCTACAAAGCCAGCATGGGAAAGGAAAATACATTACCTAAAACTATTGAACTAGGATAAAACCAGAACCTCAAATTATCCTCCTCACCAAAAAATATTTTAAAAATAATTTATGTATTTTAATTGGAGGATAATTTCTTTACAATATTGTGGCTTTTGCCATACATTGACATGACTCACCCACAGGTGCACGTGTCCCCAAACAAATGTTTAATCTGTCTTAAGTGCCTGAAAGGGGGTCATGGTATAGTGGAAACATCATGGTTTCTGGAAGCAAGGAAGTCGGACCATGGTTCTCAGTTCCATTACTTGTTGTGGGGGTTGGAGGTAGTTTGCTTAAATGTCCAGAGCCTCCACTTTCCTGCCTCTAAATACAGGTGTAATAATATCTACCCTTGGGCAGTGACTGCTAATGAGAATAAGGTTTCTTTGGGGGATGATGAAATGTTTTAAAAATAGATTATGGTGATAAATGCACAACTCTGGAAATATACTAAAAGCCACTGACTTACACGCTTTCCATGGGCGACTTTATGTAAAGTGTTAGCCGCTTAGTCATGTCCAACTCTTTGTGACCCCGTGCACTGTAGCCCACCAGTCTCCTCTGTCCATGGGATTTCCCAGGCGAGAATACTAGAGTAGGTTTCCATTTCCTTAGTCAGGGGATCTTCCTGACCCAGGGATCGAACCGGGGTCTCCTGCATTGCTGGCAGATTCTTAACCACCTAAGCCACCAGGGAAAGCCATGTAATGTAAACTGCACCTCAATGCCTAGTTAAGGTCATAGCTGTGAGGACTTAAGTTATTATCTGTGTGAGGAATGTGAAGGAAAGCACATAGTTGGTGCTTTCAACTATGAAAATTGGATTTTTGTCACTAAGGTCATGGTTATTATTCATTAGCGATACAAGATAAATCCTATTTGCCTATAAAAAAAATGCAGATTCCTGGGCCCCCACCTCTATAAATAATGGACCCATGAGCCCCAGGGAGGCCAGTATGTATAAGAATCATCCAGGTAGTCCCGATGATGCCCACTAATCATTGTTTGATACATCCTACACTAATGACACTTTCAAATCAAAACACTTCTATGAGTCTCCTAGAAATATCAGTAATATTGAATTTCTGTATAAATTCCCTATAAATTTCTGTATAAAATTCCCTATATTGAATTTCTGAATAAATCCACATTTCCACAGACTATAAAGTACAGTCTGGTTAAAAAAAAATTCCTTAAGAAAAAACAGGGAAGGAGAAGGAAAGAGAAATTCCCATTACCACTGACCACTTAGAGGTAAAGAAAGGGGCATATTCCAAATCTTCAGGCACCGATAGCTGCTCTCCACTTACAGGCACCAAATTCAGAACTAGAGATAGACTAAGCTTTGTGTGGAGCTTCCTGGGAAGGCAAGAGGAAGAAAAGAAGGAAGAAACACTTTGGTTTGCAATATTATTGCCTTATGACAAGGTATTAAAAAGCAGAGACATTACTTTGCCAACAAAGATCTGTATAGTCAAAGCTATGGCTTTTTCCAGTAGTCATGTATGGATGTGACAACCAGACCATAAGGACGACTGAGTGTCAAAGAACTGATGCTTTGAATTATGCTGGAGAAGACTCTTGAGAGTCCCTTAGACTACAATGAGATCAAACTACTCAATCCTAAGGGAAATCAACCCTGAATGTTCACTGGAAGGACTGATGCTGAAGCTGAAGCTCCAACACTTTGGCCACCTGATGCAAAGAGCTAACTCATTGGAAAAGACCCTGATGCTGGGAAACACTGAGGACAGGAGGGGAAGAGGGTAACAGAGGATGAGATGGTTGGATAGCATCATTGATACAATGGACATAAGTTTGAGAAAACTCCAGGAGACAGTGAACGACAGGGAAGCCTGGCATGCTGCAGTTCATAGGGTTGCAAAGAGTCGGAAATGACTTAGCAACTGAACAACAAAAGCAACTGCCTCACCACCACCCTTGAGGGGAGTGCATTGTTAGACTCCCTGCTTTACAAAACGAGGAACTAACTAATGACCAGACAGCATCCTCCAAAGCCACACATTGGATCCATGCAGGGAGGGACGACTTTTCCCACAACTCCAGGCTTCCCTGGAGGCCGTGGTTCTAACCTGGGATCAAGATCTCTTGGTCTCTCAAACTGCTAGAGCTGCTGGTAAGCTTCCTTTGTCCAACCATCTCCAGCTAAATGTTCTGGAAGGGCTCACCTTCCCAATGTAGCCCAGCTCAGTTTTCTGTTACTGAGCACAGGCTATAAGCAGGCTTCAGATGATGCAATGCTAAGACAGCCCATTCTTCAAGAGCTGACAGTGCAAAGGAGAAGAAGGAGGTGTAGATATGTAGAAGTTGTGGGTAGTAGCCAGTGTGAGGAAGGCACACCTAATTCGAACACAACAGCAAGTTACCAGGAACCTCCTTCTCAGCATTCAACAGGGACTATTAAAGCCTAATGTGCAGAGCAGGAGAGATAGCTGGAAGGTTGGTTGGCTGGTTGGTGTTTTGGCCTGGGATTTATATTCATCAAAAGCCCCCAAATTATACATTTAATCTTTTCTCCTAATGAGAGTTTATACACAGTCACAGAGATTGAGTGACAGAATGAAAAGAAAAAGGTATTGATCATACAACCTTGAACTTGTATCACATTAACAGAACATACCATGCATACACAGTATTCTCTAAATTTATGCTTTAAAAATAAAAACTGAAATTAGCTCAGAAATGGCACAATTACACTGCATGAGAGTGAATTTGTTAAGTACAAATATTTAAATATAATAGTGCTGGTTACTGTTTGGCATTTCTTCATCTATTAACTCACTGCTTCAAAACTGGAGGTGAGTTGGAGAGCGCTCAGGATCTGGAAGGCCCAGCAGCTGTTATTACTCATGGCTGATCCAAGCCATCTGGGTATTTGCATTATTCCTTCTCTACAGAAACCACAGCCCAGTGTCTGCAAGGCCTGATTGTGGAGCTTTGTTCAGAATGCCCCTCTCATACTCAGGTTACTGCCTGCACCCTGCCACATTCATCTCTCATTCATACCCTGCCTCTTAAAATACTGATAAATAGAAACAAAGTATCTTACTGCTATCTACCTCTTCTACTATTAATACTATCCCCACCACGTTACTCTTCCTCCTCACTGAGACTTTTCATGCAAAGAAGAATAAGCCTCAATTTTATAGATGAGGAAGGGGACAGAGCTAGTTCAGTGGCAGAGCAAGGTATGAACTCAGATGTGTCAGACTCTAAGGCCAATGCTCTTGGCACTTACAGGTCCAAACTCTCCAGTGGTTTTCCAACCAATGGAGAGGAAAAGCCCAAGTCTTTGCCTTGGTTCAAAAGCCCTGACTACATTCCAGGCACCCTTTGACGTCTCTCCCGCTCTCTCCCCACTGCTCCAGACACACTGGCCTGCAGGTTGCTACTTAGACCTGCAGAGCAGTTTCCAACCACGGGGCCTGTGTATTTCCTGCTGCTTCTTTTTGAAACACACCATCTTTGGATAGACTTGCTCCCTCCTGCCACTCAAGTTCTGCTCAAATGCTATTTTATACAAAACAGTGACCCCAGTAGCTCTTGTCACATCTCACATGTCCTATGCTTTACTCCCCTGTTGGTATATATGTTGCAGGCACAGGAACTCTGTTTTTTCCCCACTATCCCCAGCACCCAGAACCACTCAGTTAATGAATTCATGAGAGGGACAAAAATTTTAAACATACTATGACAGAAACATATCCCACTTGGGATTCATAACACATGAAATTATTCAAAGGGGGTCACTTTTCCCACCTAAAATGTACTTTGCCACTAATTTTCTTAATAAATTCCATATAGTTGTTGTTTAGTTGCTAAGTCATGTTCAACTCTTTGTAACTCCATAGACTGTAGCCCGCCAGGCTCCTCTGTCCATGGAATTTCCCAAGCAAGAGTAATGGAATGGGTTACCATTTTCTTCTCCAGGGGATCTTCCCAACCCAGGGATCAAACCTGCGTCTCCTGTTTGATGAGGATTCTTTACCACTGAGCCCCCTGAGAAGTCCCAAATTCCACAGTAAGGCTCCTTTAATTTTTCATCTCCATGGAGAGTCTTTCCTGATATCTATGCAATAGGTCATCCCACTATTCTAACACTTAACAGAATGCACTGCAATTATTTGTTAACATAGCTACTCTCTACCCTGATACCTTGTGAGCTTCTAGAAGACAAGAACTGATTCTCATTCATCTTTGAATTCCCAGCACATAGAAGACATGTTGTTGTTGACTATATGGTATAATGCTATTTCTACTATGCCTCACAGAAGCTGTCAGTATTTAGGCAGCATTATGAGTCTGGCATTAAGCAAAATTGTAATGGGGAAGATTCTCTCATCACAGCATATCACCATTACCAACCCAAGCCCATCAGTGTATAAGCATGCTCAGCCTGTACGGGTATAGCAAACACTTTTCTATGTTTGAAAAACAAAGCAAAACCTGTTAATGAGCAAATTAACCAGATGAGAATCATTCTAAACACATCTCTACAGAGTAGTGTTCTGTCTGAGTTCATGTTCTCGCTGACTTTGTTTACCTCCCCAAAATAAGTTCTCCAAGGCAGTCTTCTTTGTAATTGTTCTGGTTCTCTGTCTCTCTCATGCCCACATATTTCTGCCTAAGTGCATTGTAATAGCCTGTATACACGATCTCCTCCACCCTAAGTCACTAAGGAAAAGCAAAGGGACGCAGAAGGCAGAGAAGTGTTTGCTAGACATCAAGGCATTTGCTAGGATTCAGTTCCTGACACAGTACATGTTTGCCTGGATTCCTCCCTTCTCTGTCTCCAATCCTAATAACAGAGGACCCACACACAAAATGCAGGCAGATGAACACTTCCCTTACGACAGAACTTCGTTAGACTGGAACTTCATTCCAGTGCACTGGAATCCCTGTAACTGTCTGATATTCAGACCTCTGCTGTGCTTCCTTTCAAAAGGGTCTGGGGCAGGCACCAAATAAGGGTGCTTTTCATTTTTTCCACAAAACATTAATTTCAAGTTTAAGGAATAAAGCCAAAGGAGAAACATTCCATGCAATGACCAGACTTGCTCTGCATTATAAAACTAGCTGAATGTGATACACAATTAGTTGTCAATAAGGTTTCCTAAAATTTTTTAAGAATGAGAAAAAGGTAAGAAATATTTGTTTTACTTAATTCTTCTTTCCAAAAAAAAAAAAAAAAAGATGGAATGAGCTTTATTCATTCCAATTAATTGTTCAAGAAAAGAGTTGACCCATTAATAATGGGAAAAAATCTGTATTGCTCTTTACATTGACTAGGTAAATAAGGCTAAAGGGCTGTCTTACTTTAGATCTTACATATTTTTAAACTTGATCTTCTCTAATTAATTTTCCCCCCAGATGTATAGAGATTTCTAAGATCTTGCCAATGACTTTGATTTTCATGGCAAATGCCATTTCTTAAAGCTAAGTTTTCACCTATCATTTAAAAGTTGCTGGCCTTAAATCTCTAGGGAGGAATGTTGCTTCATTGTGGAGGTAACATTGGGAAAAGTCAAATGGCCCCAGGGAATGCTAAATTTTTCCACACCAGGAATCAGCACGGAAGCACCCGGTGTTCTTCCAATTAAACTGCAGGGCAAAATGCTGAAGACAATTTTAAGTTTGCAACAAAGAGTTCGGTACTATCAGATCCTGACCACAAAGGGCACCGGACTCTCTTATTGCCAGGCACTGGGTCACTTCAGCAGACACCAAAAGAGCCTAACGATACAATCGTAGCAATGTCAGTTTGAAATGCATCTTTCTTCCTTTTTGTTTCTATCCTAGCCAGTCAATCCTCATCAATCATAAACAATGACAAAGATGAGAAGCAGATGTGGGCAAAATCATCGAGAATGTAAAAGCAAGCCTGTGAAAGTTTGGAAGTAATGAGGAGACTTTGAAGTAATGTTACAGGGCAGGGGAATGAATGGATCAGATTTGGACCTGAAGCAGAATAATTTGGCAGTAATAGTACGACTTATTATTAGCAAATTAGATCATAACATACTGTTGAACATGCACATTTGGGTCAAAGGCTGTGTGGATTCAAATCTCAGCTCTGCCAATTACTAGCTGAGTAGCCCAGGGCACTTTAACCCCAAAGTCTCCCCTCTGCACATTCCCCCACCCCCCGACCCCAATCTCCTACTTTACAGGACTTTTATTATCCATTAAATTTTACTATTTGTATTAATATGTATTAATGAGAAAAATCATTTATCTCACTAACACAATAGCCAGCATATGGTAAGTAGTCAACAAATGATAACTTTTGTTGTTGCTATTGTAATATACCAAAATGGGGAGGGAAGAAAGAGAGATTGAGAGTTAGAGAAAGGTGATGGTTCTAGAACTGAAAGAAGGAAAACGGAGATACACAGGACATTTTTGAGCTCTCATCTGCTGATTGGCTGTGGAGTATAGAGAGATGCATCAAAAATGCCAAAGACATTTGAAAGCTGGGTGATTAATTACAGGATGAGCAATGATAGGTTTCATCTTCAGTGTGTTAGTTTTACCTAGACAAAATGAAAGAAACAAAAGAGAGACAGAGACAGAGAGAAATAATATTCTCTACAATACAATCACCAAAAAGTTTGAAAAAATTAAAAGCATAGTTCCTGAAAAGGGATCCCATTCTTTTCTAACAGTTAAGGTACAAACCTTAGGAATTGTTTTTTTTAAAGGGGGAGCTTCTCAAGAAAAATGCATGGAATGTAATTAAAACACCTTTTGGAAACATGTAACTTACAGTCTTTTATAATTAAGCACCAAGACTATAGACTCATGAATTCAAATCCCCTTTTCCCACATGCATAACTGATACTTAGGACAGCATGCAACTAGAATAGAATATTAGCCAATGAAAGGCAGGAAAATATGATGAGAAAATATGGGTATGATCTTTTTTTAATGTCAGATGTCAGCACTGTAAAATAAATCCAAGAGTCTCCTATTTAATTCCCTTATCATTAAATTAGGGGAAGGCCATCAATTAGTATAATATTTTTAAAAAGAAAAAAAATATGATTATATATATCAATGTCAAGAAAGTTATTCTTAAATACCAATAATAATAATAATCATGGTTTTTTTCAGAGATTCCACAAAAATGTTTATAGTACATACTCTAAATCTCATGAGTCTACAAAAGTAAAGCATTAGTTTTAGCAAAGCAATAAACCTAGGGAAAAAACGTTTTTTCTCCCAACAAAGAAATTCTCCTCTGGTCATCTGACTTTATTAGCTTTAAACAAAAAATAGAAAGGGGATAAAGTGATTAACCTCTAAGAGACAGAACCAATAATTTATTTCAAAGTAAATCTCTGCTGTGATATTATTCAGAAGGATTCTATTTATATTAACTTCATGATTTAGGACATCCCCAAGCTGATCAAATATATAATGTCATCTTCATTAAAAATAATTAAGATTCCCTAGGCAGACACTCACACTTGAAATGAGTGGGGGGGAATTCTCAATTTTTTATACCACTGCAAGTTTCTCTAAAACTCATTCATATTTAATTTTTAAGGATGCTTTGCAGCACATTAAATATTTAACAGTCAGAGGGATTTCAAACCAGAATGCTAAATGTCAACCTATTCCTCCAAAATGCTTATTTCATTTGCAGTAAATTAGCTGGACTTCCCTTCAGAAACGGGGGTGGGGGGTGGGGGGTGGAAACAGTCTTCAAACTTAACTCACATTAGGACATTCAGATAATAACACCTATTACATAATTAAATCATGTAAGAGATTGGAGTTTAAATACCTGGCTTATTAAGTAAGGTACATTTCTGAAGTAGTGCAGCACACATTATAAATGGAGATAATCTTTCAGAAACTCGTCCCCCCTCTCCTTTCCAGAATTCATTCTGCAACATACATTAACATACAGAACGGATGTGATAAGTCAGCACCAGCAGGCGCAGAGACACTGAGGTTCCAACAGTCCTGGGCCAATTAGCAATACAAGATGACAATGGAGAAACAGAGCTCATCATCAGACCCTCATTAAGAAGGGGTCTTAGCAAAGCAATTTTGATTTCTGTAATGAGTCAGTAATTATGAGGTCAAAAGACCATGGGGTAGTCAGTGCTTGCTGACCCCCAACTACAGGAAATCAAGTCTTTTTATGCATTGGTATATGTATCCTAGTATTATACTTTCAAATATATCCTAATATAATACTTTCAAAAGAAAGAAGGCAAATTGGTTTTAAATGATGACAAGAAGAATAAAAGTATAAAGGAAGAATAGAAAGAGAAGAATAGAAAATCTCTAAGACTCAGAGAATCTATCAAACTGGACTTCATCAGGACAAAATTCAGTTCCTCCAGATCTTAAAAACCAGGCAAATGCCTCTGCACCAAATGATTTCACAACAGCAACTGTATGAAAATGTGTTCACACTGTTACCACACAAAACACACGATCACGAGGCTTCCCCAAGAAAGGCAGGAGGGAGCACTGCAGATATGCCATGATGGCTCAAGAGGAATCAGTGGCTTCACAGTGTTCGGATAATAAAATGTAAAGAGAACACTTTAGACATGCAAGTGAGAGTTACTGCCCAGCTGAAGAACAGGTTTTATTTGTGTTCTGCATTGCAACTAGAAAAGTCAGAATCTATAGTGATTTCATTTAATTTACCAATCTTTTCAGTTTCCTTGGACCTTCACCCAATACATCCTTTTAATAAGAAGTTATCAAACTTTGGGGGAGAGGGGGAGGATCTCTTGCCAGAAAAGGAAAGAAAAATAAAAGAGAGAGAGAGAGAAATGCGAGCAAGGATTGCTTTCCAGATGTCACATGGGCTGCACTCAAGGATTCCAACTTTGGGGCATCCTTGACTTGTAGGGATGGGGAGGTAAACAGGGGGCAGCATCCCATTCCCTGGATATAAGATGTACACCTTTCCCCTGCCTCGTCACCCCACTCCACTGTCCTCCACTTACCCATTTTAAACCATTTAATAAAAATCAGGTTATTTTTCTGACCAATTTTGCCAAAGATATCCTTAAAAAAGCAACACCATCTCTCACTCCCTGTGTTATTTTTTCCTCCTACCCAACAAGAACAATCAGGCAGGATCTCCACACCAAAGGTTTACCAGTGCCTAGAAAAGTTCCACTAACAAATCCACTCATGATTCTCTAGCTAATGACGCACATGGCCATCCTTTCCCTGGAGGTTTTGTGAAAGAATTGCGATAAATTGAGGCTTGTATTCTACCATTAGTGATGTAAACCCAAACCAAAGGTGGTCAGGAAGGAAGGGGGCATGAAGAAATGGGCTCTGCAGGAGCTAGGGCTCTCAAATAGCTGGACTGCAGACACCAGGAAGGAAAAGAACAGGTTTCTGACTTACAGGGGGAAAATAAATAAATCTGGAGAGCTTTCTGCATTCACAAGAATGGGAAATTGCTTCACTTCATCAATTTTGAAACTACCTTAATTGCTTCTTTCCCTAGTGCCCCCCTCCCATCCCCCATCTCTCGAAACTTTAGTCTAAAAGAAACCCTGTTACAAAAATGCCAGCCCTCTCAGGATTTGCAAATTCCAAAACAAGTCATAGCAGGCTGAAACTTTTTCTTCTGTGAATAATATTTTTAATGTTATTACGGGATGAAAAGTTCTTTCGCATATAGGATACCGCGCCCCACCCGCCAGCTCCAACCAATGAACTTTTTGACCAACCCAATAACTGCTTTCAATTGTCTGATTCTCAAACCACTTGGGGAAAAAAAAAAAGTCATGAGGTCCTCAAGGTCCCCAAAGACAGGGGTAGACATGAATCATTTCTTGTCTTTTTTCTTTTTAACCACTGAAAGATGGGTGAATAAGAAAGGGGCTGCTGAGAGGAGAAACCACCCAACAACTTGAAATCCCACATGTGCTGTAAATATGACTCAGAAATCCATACCACATAGAGCCTTAAAAATAAGAAGATGGCAAGAATCTCTACAAGGGGTAGACCATTGAGGATCCACCCATCTTACGTGTATAGGCTCATATGCATGGGTTCTGAGGTTTGTGGCTTGCCTAAACTGAGTTGAAGTCAAACTCCTGTCTTCTGAACCTAAATTCCAGGAAGCTTCAGAGTCCATACATTGAATAAAGCAATGTTAAGGCAGGTCTTTATTTCGCCCTATTAGTAGCACTGAACACAGATGCCATTCTTTGCAGTTCTCGGATCATCTGTTTGTTCAAAAGCAATAACAATCCCAAAACACACACACTCAAAACAAGAACAAAATCATTATTGCTTACATTCCTAAGATTTTTATAACTACATGAAAATCGAGTTGCTATAGAAAAAAGTTTTGTAATTATTTTAAACATGTTAAGTGGGGAATTTCCTGGGGATCCAGGGGTTAGAGGTCCATGCTCTCACTACAGAGGGCCTGGGTTCAATCCCTAGTTGGGGAACTAAGATTCCAGAAGCCATGCAAACAAAAAATAAATAAACCAATTGTAATGAAATTCAGAAGCCCAAACTGAAATAGTACACAATGAGGATGAAATAAAAATTATTTTTAAAAAATATCATTAGATGATAATAAAATTACTAGTGGTTAGCTATCTGTCTACTTAGAAGGGCTCTCCTCATCATCTGTTTTGCTTCTGCATGCAGGTTTTCCCATGTAATCTCTCAGGCAGTCTGAAGAATGCAGTGTTGCCATTACCTAAAGAAAACCCAGAGTGTCCAGAGAGAGATCCAATCAGTTAAAGCACACTGCACATATGGGATCAATTAGGTGGAAATGACCTTTATATTTAGGAAAATACTGAAATGCCAGCCAGCCCCCTTAATGTCTGACCTACATCTGAAACTCAAGAACAGCAATAATTCTAAAGATTTAAGCACTTTAGGCCTACTGTATTTGGTCATCAGTAATACAGTGTGATAGAAAAGAAGCCAGGAGAGCATAGTAAGTAAGGCGCACTGAGAACCAGCATGTCAAAACTGGACAGGGCTTTTCAGAGCTTCTAATCTGACACACTTATCATAAAGGGGAGGAAGAGAATGTCCAGAAAAGTCATTAGTTTTCCAATTTAGGGTAAATATCTACTTAACATTCTTTGACTGTATTAATCATTGAGAGATTTTTCACTCTCTCTCACATTTTAAACCATTGGAGGATCATATTTTTATTCCCTATATCTCTGATCATGAATACTAATTTCTCAATGCTGTGCTTGATAGGAGACCTAATAGAGAACTTTTATTGTCTAGATTCACAGGAATTTTAGAAGAATTATGAAGCAGAATGCAAAAGAATATTACAATTTTATAATATGGCAACACATTATTCACAAAGAGAAATGAATGTGTAGAGAGGCATTCTCTGAGACTGTGCGCTGATGGTGGTGTTACGGATGTACCTACGGATGTACCAGACATACACACACAGTGAAGCAAGCTCTTCTTTGGTATAAAGTTCAAATCCTGCCTCTCTACTCACTAGCGATGCAACCTGGGCTAGTTACTTGGCCATTCTGACTCAATATCCTCATCTAAAAAGTAAGAATAATGTCTCTCATTCCTGGGGTTGCTGTATAAAACAACAACAACAGGAACTAATACATGCAAAGCAATAAGCAATTAGGAATATGAAAGTGAAGGTGAAGTTGTGTCTGACTCTTTGCGACCCCATGGACTGTAGCCTACCAGGCTCCTCCCTCTATGAGGTTCTCCAGGCAAGAGTACTAGAATGGGTTGCCATTTCCTTCTCCAGGGGATCTTCCCAACCCAGGGATCGAACCCAGGTCTCCTGCATTCTAGGCAGATGCTTTAACCTCTGAGCCACCAGGGAAGCCCAATTAGGAATATAATAAGCATAATAAACAAAGCTATAATGACCACCACTACCGGTACCACCACTAGTGTCTTTGGTTCCAGAATTTTTCCTGCAATGAACATGTGTTATTTTTGTAATTTAAATACATGATTAGAAATATTTCAAGGATAATTTTCCCCTTAATTCTGTCATTCAACTGTTCTCACAATACAAAAAGCCATCTCTAGAACTTTTCCAGAACTCTGGTTCACTGGTAAAGAATCTGCCTGCCGACGCAGGAGATGCTGGTTGGATCCCTGGGTCAGGAAAATTCCCTGGAGGAGGAAATGGCAACCCACTGCAGTATTCTTGCCCGGAGAATCCCATGGACAGAGGAGCCTGGTGGGCTACAGTCCATGAGGTTGCAAAGAGTTGGACACAGCACAGTAAAAAACTCGCTGTCACTTCTCTCAACTAAATAGGTATATAGACAGTATACTTTTTACACATAGTGTAAAAAAAGTACTTTACACATAGGTGCTAAACAGTATATTATTCCTAGGCCCATCCCGTGAACAAGGAAATAGGCCAACAATATGGGCAATGTCATACAGTCAAGGGTTAAAAACACAACATATGGTGCTGTATGATCTTGAACATGGAGCCAAATATGACAAAATACTACAGGGAGCTCAATTCTGGAAGAAGGTAAAAATCTTCCTACCTACAAATTATTCACACAGAGGTCAATATTCGTTTTTATACTTGTCCTTATTCAAATAGTAAAACAATCTAGAGTTATTCAAAGCTGCTCCTCCTTTCAGCTAAAACAGCCCAGATAGTTTCAATGAAAATATGTGAAAACAAAACAAAAAAGTCAGCAAAACCTTTACAAGCCTTTTCAGAGCCTGGCACCATTTACATCACAAAGTTCAACAATTACGAGAAGTTGGAATGCTCGCATTTCATTATACTAGCAAAACCAAGAATAAAGCATAGGATAATTTCCAGATGGTATCCTTTTTTTGCACAGATTTTTCAATTTGACTTTGTTCTGAGAGCTTTAGTCATCTGAACATAGAATTGTAACAATTCTATGCAAGAACCTTGTTCTTGGAGAAAGATTCACATACTGAGTATATGAGGTTTCTAGCCATTACAGTCCAACAAAGAATAAAGCATGTGAAAGTCTCTTCTACAATCAGCAAAATCGACGACTGGAAAAGAATACAGTTCAGCCCCTGAAACAGCCCCATCTATAGAGTATTTCTGATTTTTTTTAAACTATCAAATCTATATATACACATATAAATGTGTATTTTATATATAACCTTTCATTTTAAACAGTGTAAAGATTTACAGTATCATAGGTTTAGAAAAGCATTAAAAAATAAACTTATATAACTATGAAACAAAGAGCACTGTAGATTAACATCTATAACATAGAGAGCAAAAAGGGCACTGTAAGTAACAGATGAATTCTATTAGGGCTCTAACAGACCTCAGAAGGATCCAGAAAGCCTCTGCAGTTTGCTTCTGAGAAGTGTGCATTCCAGTAATTGCTTCTAAGTGCTCCTCCATACTGGTGTAGGCCAGGGCATGCAAAATCAGAAGACCGACTTCTACATAAAGCAAACGCAGCTCTGAATGAAAATACCTCTCAAACACTTCCCCTGTTGTATTAAAAAGGAACAAACCTACCCCAAAGCTATTTTTATTATGGAAAACCTATAAAAGAAGATGAAATAGTATAACCAACCTCCACAAACCCATTACCTAGCTTCAACCAAATCACAGTCAGTCTCGTTCACCCATAGGCTCACATTCCCACCCGATTTCTGAAGCGAATTAAAGATACCTCCGTAATAAAAGGTAGACTAATTTTGTAAACTACAACAACAACAACACACAATACCATTAGTATAATAATAATAATTCTTGCATATCATCAAATATCCAAGCAGGTTCAAATTCAAATGCTATACTTTTACAGACTGGAAAGCTCTACTGGGAAGAAAGGGAGCAGCATCCAGGAGCAGGACAATGTGGTAATTTATGCTTTTGTTTTAAAACTGTGCCAGCATTTAAAGGTCTACTTTGGACTCAGAACATTCCAAACTCTCCTAAGGGTCCTCTCTCTCTTGAAATCAAGCTGCAATGCTCTTTCACTTGGAAAAGAGTCCATGCCAGAATAAAATACAGAAAGCCATTTTTCTCACTGGTTTTTTCCTAATTACAAGGAAACTACTAAATGAGCCCAAATCTCCTGAATTTTACCTATGTCACAAGAACATTTTAATAAATGTTTTCTTTTGTTGTACATCTGAAACTAATATAGTATTGCAAGTGAACTATACTTCAACTGAAAAAAAAAGTTTTCTTTTGAAAAACTTTCAGGTTTAAAAGTTACAAACATAGTATGATTCCCACATATTGTTCACCTATCTTCCCTCATCAATAGCATCTAATATAAGCATTTTTAAGAACCTGCACCAATCCATACATCTATGACCAATTGATTTTAGAAAAGGGTGCCAAGACCATTCAATAGTGAAAGAAAGGTCTCTCCAAGAAATGGTGCTGGGACAATTGTATAGCCACATGTAAAAGAATGAAATTGAACCCCCGTTTCATACCCAATACAAATTTTAAAAATGACTAAAAAAACCTAAGTGTAAGATCAAAAACTATAAAACTTCTAGAAGAAAACACAGAAGCAAATCTTCATAATCTTGGATTTAGCAAAAGATTCTTAGATAAGATACTAAAAACATGAGGAACAAAAGAAAAATACAGATATATAGAACTTCATCAAAATTAATCAAAGGACACCATCAAGAAACTGAAAAGATAACTGACAGAATGGGAGAAAAAATTTGCAAATCATGTACATGATAACGGACTATATCTTGAATGTGTAAAGGATTCTTACAACTCAGTAAGAAAAATAATTATCAAATGGGCAGAGGATCTGAACAGACATTACTCCAAGGAAGATATACAAATAATTAATAAGCACATGAAAAGATATTCAACATCATTAGTCATCAGGGAAATGCAAATTAAAAATCGCAGTGAGATATCAACGTCGTGTCTATTAGGATGGCTAGACAAAAAGTCATTAACAAGAAGTGTTGATTAGGATGTGGAGAAATCAGAACCTGTATACACTACTGGCCAGAAAGTAAAATGGTGCAGCCACTGTGGAAGAGTCAAATGATTTAAACAGAATTACCAAATGACCCAGAAATTCCACTACAAGAAAAATGAAACATACTGTGAATGAACTATTCACAATAATCAAGACAGAAACTATCTAAATGTCCATTGACAGAGGAATGGATCAAGATGTGGTATATATACACAATGGAACACTACTCAGCCAAAGAAAGAAGGAAATAATGCCATTTGCAGCAACATGGATGCAACTAGAGAGTCACCATGCTAAGTGAAGTCAGAAAAACAAATATCATAGGATATCACTTACATGTAGAATCTAAAATGTGACACAAAAAACCTATCTATGAAATAGAATCACAGCACAGAGAACAGACTGGTGCTTGCCAAGAGGGAGTGTGTGGGAGGAGGGATGGAACGGGAGATTGGGGTTAGCAGATGCAAACTATTACATAGAGAATGGATAAACAGCAAGGTCCTAACTGCATAGCACAGAGAACTATATTCAATATCTTATGATAAGCCATAATAGAAAATATTAGAAAAGAATGCATGTATATATATATATGAATCACTTTTCTGTACAGCAGAAATTAACACAACATTGTAAATCAACCATACTTCAATAAAAATTCATAGGAAAGAGAAATAAAACACATATCCACAGAAAAATTTGTACTCAAGTCCTTATGGCAGTGTTATTCATAGTATCCATAAAAGTGGCAGCAACTAAACGCCCATCAGCTGAAGAATGGATAAACAAAGTGTAGTATATCTCTACAATGGCATGCTTTTTTTTTGTTGTTGTTGTTTAGTCACAAAGTCCTGTGTGACTTTTTGCAACCTCATGGACTGCAGCACACCAGGCTTCCTTGTCTTCCACTAGCTCCTGGAGTTTGCTCAAATTCATGTCTATTTGAGTTGGTGATATTATCTAACCATCTCATCCTCTATCCCCACCATCCCCTTCTCCTTTCCCTTTAATCTTTTCCAGCATTTCCAGCATCAGGGTTTGATCTCCAAGAGTCTTCTCCAGCACCATAATTTGAAAGTGTCAATTCTTCAGTGCTCAGATTTCTTTATGGTCCAACTCTCACATCTGTGCATGACGACTAGAAAAACCATAGCCTTAACTACATGGACCTTTGTCAGCAAAATGATGTGTTTGCTTTTTAATATGCTATCTAGTTTTCTCACAACTTTCCTTCCAAGGAGCAAGAGTCTTAATTTCATGGCTGCAGTCATCATCTGCAGTGATTTTAGAGCCCCCCAAAATAAAGTCTGCCACTGTTTCCACTTTTCACTCCTTCTATTTGCCATGAAATGATGGGACTGGATGCTATGATCTTAGTTTTTTGAATGTTGGATTTTAAGCCAGCTTTTTCAGTCTCCTCTTTCACCTTTATCAGAAGGCTCTTTAGTTCCTCTTCACTTTCTGCCATTAGAGTGGGATCATTTGCATATCTGAGGTTGTTGATATTACTCCTGGCAATCTTGATTCCAGCTTGTGATTCATAAACAGTCCAGCATTTCACATAATGTACTCTGTATATAAGTGAGCAGGGTGCGAATGGACAGCCTTGACGTACTCCTTTCTCAATTTTTAATCATTCAGTTGTTCCATGTAAGGTTCTAACTATTGCTTCCTGACCCTCACACAGGTTCCTCAGGAGACAGGTAAAGTGGTCTGGTAACCCCATCTCTTTAAGAATTTTCCACAGTTGTAATCCACACAGTCAAAACATGTTACAATGGCATGTTATACAATCATACATGGCTACTGATACATATGACAACATGGATAAATCTTGAGAATATTAGGGTAAGTGAAAGAATTTAGTTACAAAGATGATGTATAATCCCCTTCATACGAAATATTCAAAATTGGAAGATCTATGGAACCAGAAAGATTTGTTTGCCCAGGGCTGGAGGAGAGAGAGAGAGGGAAGATGATAATTAAATGGTATGGGCTTTCCTTTTGTGGTGATGGAAAAGTTCTAAAATTGTGATGAGGGTTGCCAACATTTGTGAATATACTAAAAATGGAATTAAATGGGTGAATTGTGTGGTGTGGACATTTTAATAAAGCTGTTAAAAATAAATTAATTGCAGATTTTTGTGATGACGGACATTATGATTGGTGTAAGGTGACACCTCATGGTAGTTTTGATTTACATTTCTCTAATAATGAGTGATGTTGAGCACCTTTTCATGTGTTTGCTGGCCATCTGCAGCTCTTCTTTAGAGAAATGTCTATTTAGATCCTCCAACCCATTTTTTTTTTATTGAGTTGTTTGTTTTTCTGGTATTGAGTTTCATGAGCTGCTAGTACATTTTGGAGGTTAATCCTTTGTCAGTTGTTTCATTTGTAATTATTTTTTCCCAAAATCGTCCTGATGTATCTATTTGCAGGGCAGGAATAAAGAACAGACATGAAGAACAGACTTGTGAACACAGCAAGGGAAGGAGAGGGTGGGATGAACTGAAAGAGTAGCACTCTTTCATTATACACTCAGTTCAGTCGCTCAGTTGCGTCTGACTCTTTGTGACTCCAGGGACTGCAGCACACCAGGTTTCCCTGTCCATTACCAACTTCTGGAGCTTGCCATCCAACCATCTCATCCTCTGTCATCCCCTTCTCCTGTCTTCAACCTTTCTGAGCATCAGGGTCTTTTCTCCATGAGTCAGTTCTTTTCATCAGCTGGCCAAAGTATTAGAGTTTCAGCTTTAGCATCAGTCCTTCCAATGAATATTCAGGACTGATTTCCTTTAGGACTGACTGGTTTGATCTCCTTGCAGTCCAAGGGGACATTATACATTACCATATTACCAATAGATAGCTAATGGAAAATTGCTGTATAACACAGGGATCTCAACATGGTACCCTGTGACAACAGAGAGGAGTAGGGCGGGTGGGGTGTGGGAAGGAGAGTCCAGAGGGAGGGGACATGTGTATACTTATGGCTGAGTCACATTGTTGTATGGCAGAAGCCAACACAATATTGTATGGCAATTATCTTCCAATTAAAAAAAATTTAATAAGTTAAATGCAGTAAATGATAGTTTAAAATACAGGTGTATTTAAAAACAGCAAAAAGAGCCTGAACTACTGAGTTTCAGGCCTTAATTCCACTTTTCTAACCAGCTTTTCCTGGCCATGGTCAAGCACACACCACTTCCCTACAGAAGGAGGACAAGGGAAGTGCAGATGGCTCTTGGAGATACCACTGCTTTGTATGAGTTCTAAGGAGACAGCCAAAGGGCAACATCAAGGCTTTTCATTTACTACCTCTGAAAAAAAAGAAGTGTCTGGAGCATAAAGCACTGTATTCTTTATATTCTGTACCACCAGATATAACTAAAATGTTTACTCTGCAGGGGGGAAGTGGCAAGGCTTTCCCCACTTTCATCAAGATCTCTGCTAAGAGAGATGTATATTGGGACTTCCCTGGCAGTTCAGTGGTTAAGACTCCGAGCTATCAATGCAGAGATTACAGGTTCAATCCCTGCTTGAGGAAATAACATCCCATATGCTATATGGCAAGGCCAAAAAAGAGAGAAAGAGATGTATGTCATGGTATTCAATATATACTCTATGTGTTTGATTAGACTGATTTGGGAACAAAAATGACTTGGATGCTTCAGAATCTTGTGCGATAGGCATTCTTGAACCTAGTGCTGCCTTTAAAAAATAGTCTATTAGGAAGGCCTCCTGTCCAAGGGTACAGGGTCTTCTGGAAGCAAGAGAATACAAGTAGGAATTAGAAATCTGAGTTCTCCTGGCTGCACAGTCAGTCACAAGCTCTCTTTCCTCCCTGTCTCCTCCTCCTCTTTTTGTAAACAGTGGTACTTTGGGAAGAGGAATTAATTGGGAAGGAACACAAAAGAGCTCCCAGGGCTGTTGGAAATGTCCTATCTGTTATTTTGACTTTGGTTGATGGGTTAAACAAGGATATACATATGTAAAATCTCATCAAGCTGTATGTTTAAGATTTGTGCAGTAGACTGTACTTGTGCCTCAAAAATAAAATAATATGTCCCTCCCTTTTGAGTAATTCACAATGTTGTACAGCAGAAGCCAACACAGGGTTGTAAGCCATTATCCTCCAATTAAAAATAAATTAAAAAAATAAAATCAGACAAAATGGTTCCTACAAAAGCACTTCGTATATTGTCAGGTGCTGGGTAACTGAAAGACGTTATCATTTTAAGAGATTTTTTTTTCCAAAAGGTAGTAGAGTGCATTGAATGAGGAAGAAGTAATCATACATTCTTCAACAAACCTTGATTCAATAATGTTTACCATGCAAAGATTGTGTTACAGGCGCTGTGTGACCACTAGAGATGCAAAGCTGCCATTCAGAGCTCATAAACCAGGAATCATA